>NW_017729001.1:25924849-25925801 GCF_001723915.1 Gavialis gangeticus
GCTGGAAGGAACCTCAGAAGATCATCGAGTCCAGCCCCCAGTGTACTAAATGCACATTATAGCCCCTTGGTGAGCCCCTCTTCTTCCATTCCCGTCCACAGAAAATAGAAATTAAAAGAGCCCTCAGTTCTAGAGGCTTGACTCTCAAGCTCATTCTGTTGCAGCTCATGGCTTGAAAACAAAATGCTTTCAAACTTCTCAATTCTGATTAAAACCATATTTTTTTTGGTTAGAAAAAATACCACCAGCTCTGTTTAAAAAATGTCCGACCAGATTCTCTACACAAACCAACCTGTGCCTATCTGCCTGGAAGGGAAGGGTTTTGGGTTTTATTAAGTGACCTTTGCTTTTTTCCAGACTGTTGGGGCTGCCAGGTGTCTGCTTCCCCATACAAGTTCGAAGGAGCTCCTTCCACCTGGCAACACAATCTTAAAATGACTCTTGTAATAATTCACGTCTGACATTTTTCTTGCGAGAGATCTTTATAAAATCAATATGGGCCATGTCTTGACAATAGTCTAACTCCTCATCCTGCACCTCTTACATCCACAATTTGCATCATTAAGTTCAGTGGGACAAGTCATGTGAGTAAGGACCACTTGTCTGAGCAAAAGTTAGAAGGTAGGGCTCCGACTCGTGCATTTTAAGAAGCTGTCTTTTATTTGCCATCTAAGATATTCCTTACATGAATCAGGCAGAATTATTGCCGTGACAAGTCAATTATATGCCAACATTCTTGCATGAAAAGTTATAATTTCCAGTAGGAAGCAGACATGCACAGTGCCAGATAATCTGAATATCTTTAACTGAATATCAGCCATATATCTACACCCATGAATCTAAAATAACAAACATTGTCTGCTTCTTAAAACGAATATATTTGAATATAATGGAGCAGGCCATATTTCTGAATGCCACTGTATAAAAGCTGAGTTCTGTAGCACGACCCCAG
>NW_017729001.1:25930801-25951380 GCF_001723915.1 Gavialis gangeticus
TCTGCTTCTTAAAACGAATATATTTGAATATAATGGAGCAGGCCATATTTCTGAATGCCACTGTATAAAAGCTGAGTTCTGTAGCAAGACCCCAGTATCACTTGCTTCTCAATAATTCCCAGAACCCTGCCATCTGTGGCAAAGGCAGGTAGTTTAGACAGAGGATGGACTGGAAGCCTGTTCAGTAAACTGGAACCTCACGTTATTTGAGAAATAAAAGAAAGGATAAACACAGCACCAGCTTTAATGATGACATCATGAACACTCAAATTGCTTCCATGTTGTAGCCATCATAAAGGCATAGGGCTGGATTCTCTTAATTTGTCATTTGTGTATTCAGTTACATGAGTTGGAAAGTGGACATTGAGTTCTTCTGTTCTAGGTTGGTAGCATTTTAGATTCACAGCACAGGAGGGAAGGCAGTGGGGGATCCAGCCCCCAGATTTCTGTTTCTGTATTGTCCTAATGAATCAATGAAAGTTGGACCTAAACTGCACTAATTCAGACCTTGCCTGTCTGGTTCAAACTGGTCTCTACCATTGAACTTAGGACAGTCAACATTTTCTTGCTTGGGAGAGTTTGAGAAGCAAAGACAATGTACTTGTCCTTGCAACAGAACAATGGTCCTAACCCAGTGATTCTCAGTCAGCATTGCACAATATAGCAATGCTATTCATGCAAACATCTACACATAATTCACAAGATAAAACTCAAGAGATTTCAAATAATAATCCATAATGTCAAGAACATGATCTTTCTGAGTTCTTTGCAACAGAAGAATTGCTCTATTATTTTTCTAGTCAAAAAACAAGTGAAAGCTAAGAGCTGGCATAGTCCAAGTGGGGCCTGGAGTCTAAACAGCTTGAGAACAGTTATCCTAACTTGCCAGCTTACCACTAGTTGGAAATTAGTTGACAAAGTATTTTTTCATCACACAGCGCAAATATTTTGGAACTGAAACTGGCCCTTTCCCAGGAATAGTTTCAAACAATTTCTTGTTTCATTAAAAAAATAGGTTTGGGGGGTGGGGGAGTTTCAAAATTGTTAAAGTGTCTATTTGTGCCATTTTCAAAATTTGTTTAGACAGTTCTGGTTCATTGACATTTTCAAGATTTTGACTTGTTTAGGGATGGACAAAAATTTGGAAGTCTCAAGATTTCTTGGGATGAGAGAGCTGCTTCCTGTCCAGTTCTTCAGCGAGCCCTTTAGGGGTGTTGCTCATTAATATCACTTAGATATGACATGCAACCATGGCTTTGCTGGCTCTTCAGACTTCTGAAAGAGTTCTCAGGTGATCTAGTTTCCTAATCTTTTGGTATTTTAAGTGGGATTCAAGATTTATATGCTGAAAGGTAGATCCTTTTGCGGCATGAACCAGCATTGCTCTTTTAAAGCCAGGCTAACTTATGCTAGCAGTATGCCTTCATGCAGCATCTCAATAATAATAATAATAATGATCATGATGATGGTTATGGGAGGGGTTGCTCTTTACAGAAATAAGAAAATGGTGCTTTTTGTGTAAATCTGACTGAATACTGTTAGGGTGACTATATTTGGATCTTGGGGAGCACTGGATTTGCAGCTGAATACAGGGCTATTACCTGTGGCCTAGCAAAAACCGCTAACCACAAGGCAGAATGGTATCTAAGCCAGCCATTTGATTATGCTAAGTAACCATCTTAACTGTGTCAACCATTTTTCTGAAAAAGCAGCAAGTGAGTCTTTGTGAGTCTGTGTGTTGTGAATGAGGTGCAGCTTTAGGAACGTGGAAGATGGTACAACCTTGGACTGGAAAACTGACTGGAATGTAAAAAGCAACACGTAATTGGTAACAGAATCTGAGATGAACATATGCAAAAAGATGAATGGTGATTGGTGAAGCAGCCTCCAGAAGCTTCCAGGTTTTGGTCAAAGTCCGCCCATTGACTGAAGAAGAGGAGTCAAGGTCTTAGACATGTGCTCTTAGCAGAGAGGCATGTAAATGAATGAAATGCAGAGGCAATTCCATGCTAATGAAACAAACCGTAAACAGAGGAGGAGCTTGAGAGGGAGGAGATATGGGAGGAGCGAGGGTGGAATAAATGTTAATGAGTGTATATACCAAAGTGTATAAATATGGAAAAAAACTACTGTTCAGAGCAGGTCTCCTGGTTCATGGGCTGTGCGTCTGTGAGGGACCCTTGTCCAAAGCCGTCTCCATTCTGAATAAAGCTGTTGCAAACAATGTGTGCTGGTGTTTGCTCCCTGCTTGCTCTGGCTAATGAGTAACAGGACCCATGAGCAATTGGACCGTCGTCTCCCTAGTCATTGGGCGCCGCATGGAGTCGGGGTCTAACAAATACGAATATATGGAAGTAGAATTAGCTTTTGAATAAACTTATTTCCTGATACTCTAAAGTTACTTATTAGTTGTGCTAAGGGAGGGTGGGGGGAATATAAGGCCTGATCTTGATCTTAGATCAGTTCCCTTGCTTCAGGTAACTTAATTGACTCTGATGGATTTAGTCCTCTGTTATAGCTGTATAAGTTAGACTAGAACCAGGCTCTCTCACTTTGTTCTAACCACTGATAGTTGAGTTAAAGATGACATAACTTAATT
The DNA here is from genome assembly GCF_001723915.1 of Gavialis gangeticus. Lineage (NCBI taxonomy): Eukaryota > Metazoa > Chordata > Crocodylia > Gavialidae > Gavialis > Gavialis gangeticus. The sequence continues at coordinate 25,933,401 of NW_017729001.1, forward strand.
TCAGCAGCACATTATCAGATCTCAGCGCAACCAATAAAAAGGCACTCCCAAAAGTAGAAATCCCTTCGAGAGGGGGCTGGGAAGGGAAAATGGAAGAAGGCTATGTGAACTGCATGCTGTTTTATCTGATGCAAACGTTAGGACTGCCCCAGAATAAATGTGCCATAGCATTACAGTTTCAACACTGCCCCTAGATTATGCCGGGTCCCGAAAAGCAAATGGGAAAAGGGGGACGAGACGAATGAGGAACTCTAAAAAAAAAAAAATTCCAATTAAAAGTATTGACTTATAACTTCATATGACAGAACGAGGATTTCTTTAATGCCCTTCCCCCTCAACGACAACTTTTTGTGAATGGAGCAGACAGCATGTTCCTTCCTTGTAAGCGAGTAGAAGTTCACAAGTTCAGAACGAGGAGATGGGGAGTGTAACACCTCATTTAAAACGTCAGAGGATTTATGAAGACCTCCAAACACAACTCTGAGGCTGCTGGTTGTACCATTGAGAGAGAGTTATGGATGGAATATATGGGTTGTCTCTGAATGGAAAGTAAACTGTAAACCTCAGGTCCAAATAGGAGCCAAGCATGCATATTTGTGGGCAAAATTTACCCCATCAATTACGGACACTGCCAAAACTTTGTCTAAATTTTGTTCAGTTCACTCTTCAATGTGGAAGGATGGTAGTAATGGAGTATTTAGGGATCCAGTCTAGCAGTGGGATAATCTAATATATTGTTCATAAATGGAAGCAAAGATCATTCCAGCCTAGAATGGACTGGACATTTTAAACTGATTTTGCAGTCATAGGTGATAGGGCATCCTAGCGCCTGATGAAATGCAATGTAGACAATACATCTGTGTTCAGCAGATACATATAAGAGTCTTGTTGCATGGTAATTTTGGGCGACTCCTGGAGCTCTTTAACCTCTGGATTGTCCACACATCGACACCTAAAAACTAATTTTAAGCAGCTCCGAGTTAAGCCACTCCATGGCAGGTTTCTCTCTGATCTGTGTTACGCAGCTCATGTTAGTCTAAACCCCTCTGGGCTACACTATAATGGAAACACCCCACCTGCCCCACTCCTCCACTGGCTCAGATCTGCCCCCAGTCCCCCACCTCCTCCAGCACCCCAAATCCCTGCTCAGTACACCCCGCTAGCTCACTTGTGTCTTGTGCTGTCTATCCTGTTAACCCGCCTGCCCGGCCACCATTGCCACTGCTGCTGTCTGGGTGGACTCAGCCAGGAGAAGAGCAGCAGCCTGGCGGGCCTGAACATGGCTGCTGCAAACCTGAGCTAGCGGTGACATCAGTCAACATTTGTGCAGCTCACAGCATAACATGCAGAGGCCCCAACCACTCAGGGAAATGACCCTCACATAATTGTGTGGATCTCGCAATGAAGAAATCTTCAGTACAGGTTTAAAAAAAACAAAACAAAACACAGTGTTGGATAACATTAAAGAAAGGATACAAAATAGTGTTGAAACTGTCATAATTTCATCTCCATAAATGGATGCTTTCTCTTCACTCTGACTACTAGGTTCAGTTCTTAACCCCGTTTCAAAAAAGACATAATGAAGATTGAAAAGGCTTAGAGAAGGTCAATGTTTTGATGAGGCAAAGAAAAGCCTTCCCCAGGAGAAATATATCTGAGTACTTAGATGAGAGAGGAAAGGGATAAAGAGTAATAGGAAAGTGAACAAACTTCAAATCAATAAGGAAAATTATAACGTGTCGAATGCAGAACGAACCCAGTGGAATTCACTGCCATGAGATAATACTAGAAAAAAGCAGTCTGGTGCCATTCACTGGCAGGGTTGTGACCTAGACAGACCAAGATCTGATCTGAAATCACACTTGTGTTGTGACATACTAATCGGTCTGTGTTAGCCAACTATGTTGCTCTGTTTATCAGAGAAAATGAGGGTTGGAAAGGGCCTCAGGAGGTCACATCTAGTCCAACCCCCTTTTCAAAGCAGGACCACCCCCAACGAGATCATTCCAGCCAGTGAGAGAGTTTTTCTTAATATCGAACCTAATCTTCCCTTGCTGCAACTTGAGCCCGTTGCTCCTTTTTCTGTCATCTGCCATCACTGAGAACAGTCTGGCTCCAGCCTCTTTGGACTGACCCTCCAGGCTGAAGGCTGCTATTAAATCCCCTCAAAGTCTTCTCTTCTCCAGACTAAATAAGCCCAGTTCCCTCAGCCTTTCCTTGTATGTCATGCCCCCCAGCCCCTGAACCATTTTCATTGTCCTCTGCTGGACTCACTCCAATGTGTCCACATCCTTTCTGTAGTGGAGGACCCAAAACTGGACCCAGGACTCCAGATGTGGCCTCACCAGTGTGGAATAGAGGGGAATCATCACTTCCCTTGCCCTGCTGGCAACACTCCTCCTAATGCAGCCCACTATGCCATTAGCCTTCTTGGCAGCAAGGGCTCATGTCCAGCTTATTGTCCACTGTCACCCCCAGGTCCTTTTCTGCAGAGCTGCTGCTAAGCCAGTTGATCCTCAGCCTGTACCATAGGACTGTTCTGTCCCAAGTGCAGGACTTTGCACTTGTCCATTTTGAACTTCAGGAGAATTTTTTTGGTCCAATCCTCCAATTTGTCTAAGTCGCTCTGAATCCTAGCCCTACCCTCCTGCATATCATCTACTACTCCCTGCAACTTGGTGTCATCTACAGACTTGCTGAGGGTGCACTCCATCTCATCTTCCAGATCATCATAGTATCTGAATGTTTTGCCTTTTTTAATGTGTTTTTCTTAAGACCCTTGTGGAGCAGGAGAAGTGCTTTTAAACCTGTTTCACATGTAGTCTCTCTGAGCCTACATTCCCTAAATGGCTTATTGAAAGTTTCTCAGGAAGGCCACGGAAGAACAGACTTGGATGTAGCTCTCTGAAGACCCAGAGCTGCCCATCTGTAATTACCGTGCCCTTCACTCTCCCACTATGCCCAGCGTTCACTTTTTTTTCTCATTTCAGGAAAAGAAAAATTACGGAATATTATTATATAGTCAAAAATGTCAACTGAAAAGAAGCTCTGCTCTGATGCAAGGCCAATTCTTGTATTCCAGTGGAATATCCTCCAACATGGAGGAGTTTTTAGTTCTGTGCATTCTGCACGGCTTAGCTTTTTCTGCCTTATTTTTTATAGGAAATTCAGGAAAAATTCTTGACAAAGGAAAATGGTTTTTCCCCTCTTTGCTGTTTGAATTAACCCTACTTTCAAGCTGCAAGTGCAGGGGGGCTGGACCTGATGACCTGCAAGGTCCCTTCCAGCCCCTAACACCTATGAAACTATAAAGGGAAGATCCGCTCTGTCGTCGAATTTGGGGTGCAACGTTTTGGGTGCGTATCTAAATTAGACTGAACTTCCAAGAGCGTTCTCTTCATGCAGCTAATTATCTCCTGTCTTTGTTCTCCAACAGGTCCTCTATGCCTTTTCGACTCTTCTCCTTGCATGTTATCCGTTTCCCCCTTCAGGTTTCCTATTTCCTTTGCTGTCACCCTGCTGTGACATGTTCAACCCCTCCCCTGGGTCTTCTGTCTCTTCTAATAGGGCTTTGCCTCTTGTTGCTGTCTGGAGGCCATCTCTCACTTTGTTCTCAGCACAGTAACTCTGTTCTTCCCTGCTACGTTCCAGCCCTCCTAGACACCAAAGCATCTTTCTATATTTGCTCTTATATCCTTTCCCTCGTAGCTTTATTCTCTCCTCCCACAGGCCTTTGTTGCCAGACTGCCTCTATATCAGCTTTAAAAGTCCTTCTGCACGCCCCAACTGCTGGGCTCGGTCGTCTCCCTCGCTTGTGTATATTTCTCTTTATCTTTGCTATTATGATGCTCCTTCTCCCTCAGGCTTCTTCTGCTCCCTGAAAATCAGGGCTATTAGCTCATGTGCTTGCAACTTGACATTCGTGTTCAAAGCACATTGTTCGTAATGTGTCCTGCATTTCTCAGTAATTCTGCCAGTCCTATCAGCGCCAGAGTCCCCGACTGACTGCTTATTTCTTCCCCCTGCAGTCCAAAGTATTTCATAGACTTCCATCGCTTTAAAGGTGAATGTTGTCAGAGAGGACAGGGGGCAAAGGGGGAGCTGAGGTCTTTCCCTGTTCTCCCAATGACTCTGTGAAGCCTTAGACAAGTCAAGTCACTTCACCACTCCGTGCCTCAGTTTCCTCAACAATACCGGGGGGGAAATGTGTATGTACCATATTTACTCGATTAGACGACAGTTTTTTCCCCATGTTTAACATGTTGTGGGAGAAGGGGAGAAGCCCCTTGCCTTACAGTTGAGTACGAGGCAGCAGAGGGCAGGTAGCAGACCTGTGCAAAGCAGTTAGTATTTGCTTCCGATCTGGATTCGGCCAGTTTGAGTCACTGTCCCGATTGGATTCGGCCGAAGCAGCCAGGCCCATCTCCCACCCACTCTCCCAGCCCCAGCAATGGCTGCCTCAGCTCCCGGCACTTGGAAAAAACAAACAAACCCCAGACTCAGCAGGTGCTGCCGGGCGGGGGGCGATCCCCGCTGCCCCCAACTGCCCAGTGCTGCGTGGGGGGCTCTGCACAAGCCCGCTGCTGTCCCAGCCCCTCTCCCCCCTCCCCACAGCTGCCCTGCCCACCCCAGCTCTGGCCCTTTAAGGAAAACAACAACAAAAAGCCTTGAACTCACCAGTTCCTGCCTGGCAGGGGGTGATCCCCACTGCCCGCACCATGTGGGGGTCTCTGCATGAGCTCCCCGAAGCCCCAAGGCTGCTGCAGGAGCTGGTGAGCCCAGGGCTTTTTCCCTTAAATGGCCAGAGCTAGGGTGGGTGGGACAGCCATGGGGCAGTGGGGGGGGCAGCAGGAATTGCCCACCGGCTGGCAGCACCCGGTAAGTGGCAGCACCTAAAGCTTCGCACAGCCCTAGCAGGTAGCAGCTCTGGCTTAAATCCTACCCTAGGATTTGGGCCAGAGCAGAACTGCAACTGCTGCTTGTCCCTCACTGCCCCTGCGCTCCCCACCACTTCTCCCCTACAGCCTTAATTCTCCCTGTGCCACTTCTCCCCTTCTTTCCCCCACTGTGGCATTCCTTCTTATCTTTGCTTCCCACTGGCAGGCTCTGCCCTCGCCGGAGGATGGAGCACGTGCTCCAGCCCGGCCATGTAGCAGCAGTGCTGGCCCTGCACTGCTTCTGTGGGGCCAGGCTGGAGCCATGCTCCATGCAGCGGGGATGAGAGCCTACTAGCACAGAGCAAAGGAAGGAGGTAGTGGAGGGGCAGGCAGAGGATAGAGACTTTGCAGGGGAGGGGTAAAATGGGAGGGAGGGGGAGCAGGGACCTGAGGCTGCAGGGGGCAGGCACATTGGAGGGTAAGTGGCAGGGACAGGCAGCTTGCCCCACTGCCTCCCCATAACCTGTTGCCCACTGCTCCCTCCAGTGCCTTGCCTTTCCCCTTTGCCTGCCCCCTTCCAGTCTCCCACCACCTGCCCTGCCATTTACTCCCTACTGCCTCCCCTGCATCTACCCCACTACTGCACTCCTCAGCATCTCTCCCCGCCCCACCTGCAATAGTGGGGGGAGGGTATATTTAAGATCCTCCAATAACTAGATTCCAAACATGGAAAAATATAATATTTATAGATTTTCCATGTGTAATGTCTAATTATTGTGGGGGGGTCATCTTAAATTCAGAGTCATCTTGCATTCAGGTAAAGATGATATTTTTCTGGGCTCTCATGAGGCTCGATACATGCTAGCAAACAAGATGAGACAAGTGGAAAGGGTTGCACTTTGCTTCTCGCTGGCATAAGATCAGAATCAGACCCCGAAAATCTTCTGGCTGGGATGCTGATGCTCACATCTACCTCTGTGTGACCCTTGGCACCAAGCCTCCTGAACCCGACTGACTGTGCACTACCGCAATAATGGTAATAATGAGGCATGGCCAGTCCATCTGCTTTGGAGTTTCCCTTTGACTGCCTTTTCCTAGGTACAGCAGGATTCACAAACACGGCATTTTTTCTTTTTTCCCCCCAAAGGCCTGCCTCCCTCGCCCTGCATCTTTGCAGCTTTTATTTTTAACTGATAGTTGGGTTTAAGGTAAGTAATTAAACTCGAGAAAGGCGGCGGGGGAGGAATGAAGTTGTCCAGAAAATAAAAGGCCAGATCCTTCCCAGTCCCAGAGTAGATTCACAGGAGTGGGAGAAGGGACCTTCTTTCTTCTTCACCGTGGAGTGTCACATCTGAGCACAGTGATGAACCTTGGAGCTCAAAGAGCACCAAGTCTCCGTAGAAGTGGTGCACGGGATGTCAGCACATGGGCCGGCCCCTCTCACAGCATCAGCCTGCAGAGGTGCAAAAAGATCTGAACTCTACACTCGGTCCAAGGGGGAAGGCGGCAACTGGGCACCACGGAGCAGCAGTGGGCAAAGCTCCTGCTGGAGCAGCGTGTGCTCCTCACACTACAGGACCTGTGCATCTCTCAACCCCAGATAATTAAATTAAGGTTTCATACCAATACACAGGCGTTGTTTCATGGTTCATCTCCAACTCGCGTCTCTCAACGGCTTATATCATTAGAGAAACAAGGTGGTTTAGGGTGGTATTCGTCGTCAAGTTCAGTCTCCCAGGTGGGATTATGATGATGACGGAAGGGAAGCGTTTGTTTTGCACCTGACGCAGCCCTAGTAGAGGCCTGATCATAAGCATATGCCTTTTAGAGAAGTGCTATTCCCCCAGCGCGTGCAGGTTTAGTCGACTTTCAGCCGAACAACAACAAAGTGGTGCATTAAAGCAACATAATTTGATGGCCCCACCTTCCCAGTGGCTTCAGTCCCTGCTCACAGACTGCATCTGTAATCATTTTGTGCTGTAGGGTGTGATTATCCACTGCAGAAAGAAATGCTCTATTGACTGAGTCAAAGGCATTTAGCTTGACCAGAAAAGTTATTGTTTAGAGGCCAAAACGTCTCCAGTTCATATCCTAGCTCTTGTTTCTGTTATTATATGTGTGTGATATTAATTTTTGTCCTTGAGCAACAAAATCCTTCCAGTGCTATAAGAAGATAAGAGAAATGAAAGTGAATGTCTACGGAGGTCTCCCTTGGCATATCTTTTCATTTCAGCAACGGCAAAAACAAATATTACAGGTTTTAAGTTAAGTTCCATATCTAATCCGGTAAATGATGGAAGCGTCCCAATTTTCATTTGGGATGTGTTAGGTTCTTTATTCTTTTATATTTTTTTTTCCTTTCTTTTTTGCAATTCTGAGGGTTGTACAGCAACTAAGCGAAAACCTTTAGGAACCCAAAAATTCATTACAATGCACGTAACATTTATATGAGAGAAGTAGCTCTCTCTAGTGGTGCCTCCTATGTCAGTTTAATCCAAACATAAATACAGATCTTTGCTGCAAGAGTCAGTAAACTGAAACAGTAAAACAGTCAAACCAAACACAGAAGCAGCTACCGTGATTTATATTTACTTTGCTCATACTTTAAAACTTAGAGAAATGCATTATAGTCATCATTGCCTTTTATCTCAGCCATAGTGTGGAAAATTACCTTCTACTGTCACATTTATAAAATACTCTCCGAATGTTTATCACCAATCTACAATCATCACAGCAACAGCAGATGAGCTGGGTTCTTTTAACAGCTACTCGTGTTACTCAAGTAATTGATGCGAGAGGCAGCAAAAAAAAAAAAAAATTGGGAGAGAAGAAAAGTAAGGTTGACAGTGTTGTTTTGCACTAACAGAGGGCTCATTGTTGGAGGATCTCAAAGTCCCTGAAAGTATTAGGAACTGTTGGATAGGTTTTATCATGTGTATGGGCAGAGCCATAGACCAAGAAGTTAGGTGACTTGCTTGAGGTCATGAAACTGTTTGGTTACAAGGTTTGGGGGCAAAACCAAGACGACCTGGATGCTACTATCCAGGTCCCCTGCCACTGGCTGTTGTCCTCCTGTGTTCCTGGAATAAAGCCACTTTTTTCCCCAGTAACTTTTATAGCACAAGCTTGCAAAATACGGCTTTAAAAAAACTTGCATTTTGAATTTGGTGGCATCCATCATCCATGCAGGAGTCCATCTAGCCGTATTGCTGTATAGCTGTCAGCAAGCCAGAGGGACTCTGCAAAGGCTCTTCAAACAGTCATCCAACTTGCGTGCGCATATGCACACATGCACATGCGCACACATGCATGCATGCACACACATGCATACGCAGAAGGGATCGAGGGCAGACAGCGCTTGCATGAACGCTGTCTTGCCTTCTCCCAGCCTGTGTGGAAGGGAGCCAGTTAATGTATTTAAAATAAAAGGATTTCAGCCAGCTAGAGAGTGGCGTCTGGCTGCCCTAGCAGGGCCCCTTGGTATTTACTCTAGCCATGGGGTAATGAAGCATTTGGAAGCTGCCTGCCTGGATATCAATGTACAAGTGTTATGCAATGTGCATTAGGAACGCAGCCCCTTGTGGGGTAAGGGGAATCGGCAATGCGGGGTTCTGCCGAGCACATTGGGGGCCACACAACGCCCAAGTCAACTCATCCAGTTCAGCCAACCTGCACTTGATGCTAAATCAGAGATGCAGAGGGATGGTGAGAGGGGAGTTGAGGAGGGAGGGCAAAAATGGCTGAGTTTAGCGCCAGCCTGGTGAAAGCCTGGGTACATATAGAGCAGTTCCACCCCTGCAGGGTAATTGCAGCATCCCGGGATCACCAGGGCAGAGCTAAACAGGCATGCGCCCAAGGCCATGGCTAGCCAGTGCTCCGTTAACATTAACACTCAACCTCCCCACTTTGTCATGTCAGCCCCGTATCTGTCACTTTGTGCTGGGCACACACGTGAAAGGCAATTCTCAGAGATTTTCAGTCATCTGCTTCTCATCCAGGGGCTGCGGGCCAAGTAAACACAGAGCCTTCATCCCTCCACAGCTGCCATTGCCATGGGCACGCGAAGGAGTCCAGGTACATCTTGATTTACATCTCTCCAATATAGTCCAGCACAGGTACAACCCATTGCCTGCCTCTTGGAAAATGTAGGAAAGAGCATGGGTTCGTATTAAGCGGTATGGACTGTAAGCTCGCTATTACTTTTAATAAGTCACTTCCCTTCATGCTTCAGTTAACACAACTGGTTATAAATAAATTCAGATAAAAACAATATCATCTCGTGGGTACTGAGGGCAGGATTTAGCAAGTGCGTCCCCCAATTCAGGCGTCCAGGAAAACAGGGCCATAGATCTGCCCAGAAACGCGTATCGTTTTGGGTGAGACGGCATTACCACCATTTCTAGCTTCCACTCTCCTCTTCAGGAGACATTTTCTTGAAACAGATTCAAGGCTCCTGTCATGTGTGCACCCAGAGAGAGGAGAGGGTTCAATTTCCCACCCCGTAATCCAGGAGGAAGCGTAAGTTCGCCCTGATGCAGCATCTGTAAGGAGCAACTGTTGTTGTAGCAGGTGGCCGCAGAGGTCAAAAGGGTGCGCTTCATCTTGAAACGCAGGTCTCTGTGGCTGCTCAGCAGAGCAGAGAGACACCAGCTGCAGACAGTTGGAGGCTGTCCTGCATGCTGCTGGAGGTAGGTGAAGAAAGCACACAATTATTTAACCACTGAATTCAGAGCAAGGGCTCCTGGCTTTAATGAAAAGAGCAGCACAGCATTGGCATTTTTCATCAAGTATTGCCACCATTCCTTTTGTTCCATATAATAGAGAGATATATTCAAGGTCATGACTCATGCTGTATTGATTTCTTGCCTGGGGATTTAGAACGTAAATGATGGAAGGTGGTGCAAACTGATCATTTAAAAAAAAAGTGTAGGAAAACTTTGCAGTGTCCTTTTTAATTGTTAACATTTCCTAACCACCAGATGTATCATTTCCATGATAGTTGGGCTCCAGCCAGTCGTTCCTGCCACTCACCCAGCCCCATGCTGTTGCTGGTTCCTGCAGGTGAAACTCAGTTTTGAAAAAATGGCTCTCTCACCTGCTCTGATGGCTTCTGTTGATCTGTGCAAGGACCCAGAACATGATAAATCAGCCCCGCAGCTGCTATGAATCCCTACTGCTCCGCTGCGTTCAGTGGAGTTTCATCATCTTACACCGGTTGAGGGTTTGGCCTCTGCTTCCCACCCCTTTTGCCTACCACACACAGTAGTGGGCCCTGAGCTCTCTGTGGTCCTTCAGATGAAGGGGTTGGGTTGTTGCACCATCCATGCACACCTGAGAAACCCTGGGAGCTATTTATGTGAGCCACTGCTAAAGCACCGACTGCAAATTATAGCACCCCTTTCCCTCTTTGTCCCCCAGTGCTGCCAAGTCCCTGAGTCTGAACTAGAACTAAGCAGAACTTGGCCATGTATTTTAATTGTAAAACCAGTTTGCTTCACCTTTGTGTTCCCTTGCTGTGATATTATCCAATGATTATTCTGACAGTTAAATCTGATGGCAGAGATGCTGATGGACACCGCATATTTATTTAGCATCTAATCAGGCTAAAAAATGTTGCATTTACAGTCACAGCTGTTGGTGACAGAAACCTGGGTTATTCAGAGCAATCCGTTTGTTGGCTATGCATGCATGTCATGTGACATGGGATCATCGGGTTCATGGGAAACTCGGGCTGGAAGGAACCTCACGGGGTCAAGTCTGGCCCCCTGCTCACGGCGGGTCATCCCTGACTTGTCAGTCCAGTCAAAGCTGATTTTAATTTTCAATGTCAAAGGCAGTTGACTCTTGCAAAGAAGCAAACAACTAAAAATTATTTTTGGGAATTATTCATCCAATTGTTTTGAATGATTTTACATTGTGATCTGTCTACCACAGAAATTCAATTCAATTGCAAGCAGAAATTCATAGAAGAAATTATTAGCTATTCGTTGCCAATAAGCTCCTTTTTTATCTGCTCCTTGGCTGCATCTCTATCCATTTGGAACAGTATCCAGGTAGAAGTCATGCAGAGAAGGAAGGGTGGATTTTTGACTACAAAGATTAGTGTTCTGTGAAGTTAAGTGTTTGCAGTGTCTGTGCCATTAATAATGGATAACTGGATTTGGGCTATCCATTATCACAAGAGTACAGGTGCTTTCCTTTTTTGGATGTATTTGCATATACTTGCCTAGGTTTTTTGCATTTGCTTTTCATGTGCCAGTCATAATCTTGTTACTGGTGAGTGCAATAAAAAAGGGGCACGCACTATAAGATGTTCGGGGATGCATCATGTATAATCGGCATGACCCCAGCACGATGGGCACCTGATCCTGAGTAGAGTTTCATAAGGCTCTGGTACCCAGCAGATCTGGTAAGGAGCTAGGCTTTGTTTCTTGCCCTGGTTGTATGAGCCACGGCAGAATGACTTTAAGTCAGTGACCCAGTCAAAGGGATAAAGCCAGTCTTCCCAGTTACCCCTATAATTGTGTTTATTTCTTTGTGTTGCTGCAGTCTCTAGCTATGGGACAGGATCCTGCTTTCACAGGCACCATACACACTTCCCCCACTCCACCCTGCCCCACAACTAGAGGAAAATTAAAGCATGATCCCAAAAAATAAGTCATAAACTGATATTGCTGATAATCACTAAACCTCAGTGTCTGATCAAATAGCTACTTCCTGTTCTTCTATGGAAGCGGTGGCTTCGCTGCTGGAGGGGATCTGTCACTTATGGCTGGCATATGCTGCTCCTGGTGGTCGCAGGGGGGCGGGGGTTGGCTAGGAAAGGGGTTTTACTTAATCCAGGGGCTATAGCCACTGGATTAGGTGACTTTATGGGCTAAAGCAAGACCTCAAAAACCATCTGTATGATTCAACCACACCAGGCACATGACTTTAGCTGGATTGGCATGCCCAAATCCCAATGACGTTTTTGAAAAATTCCCTCTGAATTTTCCAGCTTTCCAAATGCAGTTGAAGTTTGCAGTAGCTTATTTGTGGGCGGACACCAGCATTTGCTTCTCTGTGCATCTGATCATCAACACAGTGATTATTAGAAGAATCCATGCACTGGAATTTCAGGTCAGGTCACTGCAAGGCAGAAGGCAGAAAGCTGGTTTCGTGCAGCTTATCCAGTTGCAAAATGCTCTCCAGATTTCACGTGATAGCATCAGAGGCAATGTATATACCAAATGTATAGAGAGGCAATCAAGGAATCCATCTTTTCTCACCCGTTTTAGGGCCCATGGCATAAATGGTGTACATCAATTTCTGTCTCCTATCACAGCAGCTGTCAGTACGGCGCACTTTACATGGGCTGCCCCAGGAAAAGCACCTTCCCTTTCCTCATCCTTATAAAAATTCACCCAAAGAAGCAGCAGTATGTGGTCCTTGGTAAATATGACCTTGCTTGGCTGCCTTATGGTAAATTGGACCCCATTCTGCCGCTGAGCATTCACTAGCACATTGCTCTGTGTTGCATTAATAAGACTCCAGTAAGACTCCATCAGTCATGATTTTGCAATCCTGCTAAAAAGTACAGATTTCATTAAACAATGGCTGCACAATGAATGGATAGGGTATAATTTAGTCAGATTAACTGGGCTGAATTTTAGATGCTTATCATATTTAAAGCAATGAGCAATGTCAAAATAGATTAAATATAATGCGCCCAGAAGTGGTGCCACTGCAAGGGAGATAATGACACCCACATACTGCAGTGGATGTATATATTTAATAATGGGCAGAGAAGAATAAAGATCTTAATTTTTTTTTTATCATATCATTTGACAGGTATGAATGCTTGAGATATTTAACAGAAAGGGCTTTTATCTAAAATTTTAGAGGTTAGCAGGAAAAAAAAATGTAACTGCATTCAGGGTAGTAGCTTTATTATTCACATACAATTGGAATTATTTCAGAATTTGTTCCAGATCTTTTCATGCTAGATCCTGCTGATAATGGACTCCCTGGGCCTGTTTTTCTGCAGCTTACTTTGTCATGCTAAATGGGCAACAACAAAAAATGTTGCCTGAAATGCAGTAGTACCCGGTCCTACGTGCAAGTGGTTTGGAAGAGGCTGAAAGATTGCACCACCTCTTTGGTGGATTATGTCTTCAGATATCAGAAAGGAGGAGCTAAGCATTTCTTGCTGGAGATTGCAGAGTGGTAACATTATAGGTTATGCTTCCAGATGATGACAAGGGCAGGCATGGGCCAAGATTTTCATGGGGACATTTGGGTGCTTCCACTTCTCAGTGCCCAAGAAGGGGACCTAAATGTGAGGCAATACAGGTCACCAGCTCTCTGAAAAGCAAATCTCTTTAATGTGCATCAGGATGGGCACAAGGAATGAGAGAGAAAGGTGCCTGTAAAAAGAGCATCCAAAATTCAGCTGTCACTTCTGAAACTATTTGGGCATGACCCCTGCCCTAATGCCCGGATCCTGCCACTTGTTTCACGTGGATGAATCTGTGCCCATGTGGACCCTGGCTGAAGTCAGTGAGGTACAGCCTCGGTGCCAAGGTCTGATGACTGGGATCAGCTTGCAGGACTGGGACCAAAAGCAGAGTGTAGCCCCGTGCACACGTGCAGTACAACATGAAGTATGCATTATCATTATTCACTATCTTCCCACCCGAGCATGGATGTAACCCTTCTCATTTCACAGGAGGCATGCTATTGAATACGGGAAGGCAAGCACCATTGTTCAGAGAAGGGCAAAGAGAAGCAGTAGGTGGTAGCTGGACTACATTGCAGTGTCTGTCTGAAGTAACATGAAGAAGCCACTCCAAATGTGAAAAAATCTGGAGCCAAATTCTGAGGGGTGCCCATCACCTTCTGAAGCTGGTGAAGAGTCAGTGAGTCACCAGAGCTTATCAACAATCACGAGTGCGAAGTTTCAGGCCCCAATTTGATTCAGCAGAGATTCGGCCTGGTTTTGTGGCCAAATCTCCGAATCTGAACCAAATCAGAGGATCCTTTAATTGCTGCGAATCAAATTGGAACCCTCCAAATGGATTTGGAGAGATTCGGCTATTTGGACATAGACACAGCTTTAAATGCTTTTTCTACATACCTCGAAGCACCAGCGTGGCTCATGAACACTGCAGTGGTGGGGTACATGGAGCATCCCACAGGAGTGCAGGGGGCTCCCCAGCGTGCTTGGCAGCAGACCCGGAAAGGGACCTGAAGCACTTCCAGTCCACTGCCGGGTCCGCTGGGGAGCATGCAGCCCCCCCACACTCCCCCAGCTCAGTGACTGGGTGCCTCCTGAGTCTGGGGGGGCACCTGGGGTCCCCCCACAGCTGATCACCAAGCCAAGGGGTCTGGGGGCCCCCCCGCGTGTTCCCCAGTGGACCTGGAAGTGGATCGGAAGTACTTCTGGTCCACTTCCGAGTTCACCACTGAGCATGTGGAGGGCCGCTGTTGCCTCCCCCCCACTCCTGTGGGATGCTCCATGTGCCCCAGCATCACAGCGATCACAAGCCGCATCTGGTACCTTGAGGTATGTAGATAACAGCTTTAAATGGGTTTTTCTAGGTTTGAATCACTGATTCTCCAAACCAGCATCAAATCTTCAGATTCAGCCGAATCGAATCAGGGACAGTGATCTGAACTGACGAATCGAATCACTGTCCCTGATTCGGGCCGAATCCAAATCGAATAGGGCCCACTTTGCCCACTCCTAGTATCTATCCTAGAAAAACCAATTGAATTCCTGTCCTTTGTCCCACTTTCAAGCCACGCCAGAAAAATTGTAAACTTCCCTTCTAGCAAGATACAGCAACTTGATTTTGTCCACCAATACCAGCAAAATAATCAAAACTGGAACATTCTTGAGCAAACACTATGATTAACATAATAGCCCTTTTACATAAGGACATGTATCTTTTTGATAAAGATGTGGGTGACTTGATTCTGCGTGAGGTTTTTTTAATTCTTTGGGGGGAAATAAAAAGCCTTCATGGAAACATACTGTAATTTTCTCTTTCTCCCTCTTATCAGCCATTTTATTGTTAAAGCAAAAGTGTTTCAAAAACATAAAGCAGGATGAATAACAATGTGCACAGCGTTCGGGAAGATAAACACAGCATAGGCAGAATGGAAATTAAAGACTGTCATCAGAAATGTCATTTTTATCACAGCGCAAATGTTTTCTTTAGCAACACAATGGAAAGTCCTAATGTCACTTATTAAAACACTTCCTCAAAAAGTAAATTCCAGTCACATTGCAGCAGGTAGATGTAATTGGATTACTGCTGGCATATGGGTGGGAAATGCTCTTCATTAGCCGAGTCTGCTCTCGTCATCATCGGCTTCTTTCTGTCACGATCATGCTCATTAGCTCTTCGTACGGGGACCTTCTCTCCCATCCTCGATGGATGTATTCATCTTGGTGGTGCTGAGGGAGCAATGCATTGGGTGCAGTGGTTTTGCATTGCAAACCTAGTTTGGGAACATCGGGAAGGCAAATTCTTTTTAATAACGCCGCATTCATAGAAAGGCCCTGCATTAGGAGAATGAGTATTTTGTAAGAGCATGTAAGCATATAATAAATACGCTCGTGGGATGGGGATTTGTGTTGCCTTGTTTATATTAATAGAAGCCATCACATTTCATCACAAGTTTCATTGTGCGCAGTAAGTCAGATGGGGAAGAGAGCCGCAAACAAAGTGGAGCAGCTGTGACCCAAATACTGCAACAGAGAAGAGGAGGGCAGCTGAATCAGGATATAACGTCTGAGTCAATAGCTTGATTGGCAAAGCTGTAGTGATTATGCAGAGCTTCGAAACTCAAATGCAAAGCGTTGCTGAAACGATAATGATTGTAGCAGACCTGGGACCAAAGCTATCATGAGGCTGCCTCCCACTGCCATTCAGAACTGTACACGCACATGGGGGGGAGGAATGGGAGTCTCCAGCACTGAAACAAAGTCCTCTACCACTTGAACTGAAAAAAAACCTCCATAAGCCTTTTTAGCAAATGTATGGCTTACAGAGCTCTTCAGCTTCAAGCACCAGTACATTTACACTTTATAATAGCATGCTGTACATGTATAATTACTGATGCCAGCGTTCACGTCATGGTTTCTCATTCTCAAAACGGACTGGGGCTGGCAATGTGATAAAGGGCAGAGTGACAGGCATCATCCAAGACTGACAATACCAGCTCTCGGCAGATTTGGGCAGCAGTGCGACTGTGCTGTATATCCCTTCGTGGCTACTGAAACATTTTGGACCCACCTACCCCGGGGGTCTTTAAGAGGAGGCTGGATGAACACCTAGCCAGGGTCGTTTGACCCCAGTACTCTTTCCTGCCATGGCAGGGGGTCGGACTCAATGATCTGCTCAGGTCCCTTCCGACCCTAGAAACTATGAAACTATGAAAGACCTGGGTGACATTTGGCAGTAGGCTACAAGGTCACGTTGAAGTCAGAGCAGTGCCCTTCTGGCTCTAAAATACTGGGGGGCAATCCTCAGCAGGGGAAATCTAGGCATTTAATGGGGCGATGGCAGTTGACACAAGTTGAGGAATTGTCCGTATGAAAACACTGCACTGCGACTGTGCCTTGGTCTCAATAATGGAATTACTTTTCTTTTACTCTAATAGCCCCATTTCCTCGTGTTTCCTCATGGTTGAAAGTAAGAACAGAGAGGAACTCTGTTCCTGCTTACGCCAAACAGAAGTTTGGATACTCGAGAATTGTTTGAAAGTTTGTCTCAAGCACTGTTTTCCAAATCCGCTGCAACGAGTTTGTGATAAAGTCGCAGCCCTATCAAGCTCCTCTCATGGCTCAAGTCTTTCATTACTCATCCAGTCCCAATTTTCCACTTCTCACCCCATGACAGTCCTGGAATATTTGCTTTTATTTTTATTTTTTTTCCCCCAGCGCTGTTGCCCATGGCGATACCTCAGTGTCAGAGACAAAATTGCCACAGAGCCATCCACTTTCCCGTGCCAATGAGCCTGATTCATGCAGACCCACTCGAACGCTGTCTTTAGCCTTCTTTTCCTCCCCCCAGGGATGGCCCATGTTGCAAACGTGTCAAGAGGCCTCTGGCAAATAACCAGAAGCATTGTTTGGTAACATAAGGGAGGTCCACAGTCTGTCCACTGACAGATCTCTCGCAGCGAACCCTGTAATTAACAATGAGCAAACAAATGAATAATTAGCATCTAGATAATGTGAATTAGCCCTGATGCGATACATCAGATTCCATTCGAGTTCTTGGGCTGTGGTGGATTGTAACAACATTTCAATTGAAACCCATGTGTTAATTATTTGCGATGCTCTGAACATGCTGAGGTTTTCATACCAGTGGCCGTAGGTGGAGATAAAAATGTATTACACAAAGCTGGGATTCTCGTGTAAGATAGGGTTATACTAATTACTGGCTAATCACTGTGTTAAAGTAATTAGATTGCGTGCTTCCTAATCTGCAGTATATTACTTCATTAATGGCAAAATGAATGCCAGCCTATAATTTGCTATAGCAGTTCATTTTTGTTGTTATCATAACAGGATTTGTTCATTTTCTGACGTGAGTATCTCTCTTCTTTGGTATATGTATCAGTAACGTTCCCAGCAGCGATAACTAACGTATTTGCCTGCAATATCATTTGGATGGGATTCGAGTTCCCCTCCGTTCACACTCATGGGCCAAGTGGGTTTTTGTGGTTCAACTGATGGATGTTCAGGATGATTAATTATGCCCGCCTGAATCATCAGCGCGAACCTGCAGTGTTTATTCTCCTTCTTGGAAGTAGGCAAAGCTTTGCTTGTCTTATAGAGCAGGGGTCGGCAACATATAGCCCACGGGCCGGATCTGGCCCTTGGAGCCGAGAGGGCTTCTGTAGCATTTTGGCAGCAGGATGCCTGTGCCAGGGTTGGTTTGCAAGGAGCTGCGCCCACACCATAGCTACAGGGTGGGGAGAAATGGTGGCGACAGCAGTAACAAGTCCTGTGCGTGTCAGGTGGCCTGATCGTGGTCTCTTACTTTTTGTTAGTTTTACCTCGATCCAGCAAAGAGATACGATGCAGTGCGCCCTAATGTGCGTTAAGT
>NW_017729001.1:25956380-25962533 GCF_001723915.1 Gavialis gangeticus
GGTTTGCAAGGAGCTGCGCCCACACCATAGCTACAGGGTGGGGAGAAATGGTGGCGACAGCAGTAACAAGTCCTGTGCGTGTCAGGTGGCCTGATCGTGGTCTCTTACTTTTTGTTAGTTTTACCTCGATCCAGCAAAGAGATACGATGCAGTGCGCCCTAATGTGTGTTAAGTACCGCATGGCCCATGTGCATCTTTCAAATCAAGGGATTAGCAATCTCAGTTCAGAACCATGACCTATCTGCTTTGCTGCCCGCTACTCCACAAAGCAGACTGAATATCGGTATAGCCAGCTCCAGGTGATTTTCCCCGATTAAGGGTGATAATTAGTGTTCCATAGCAATCAAATAGACCTGATCCTGCTCTCTTTAAAAATAGCAAAAGCTTTTCTATTCCTTTCAAGTCAAACAGTAAGAGCTCAGCATCTATGATCTAACCAGCATCCTAAGAGACGGTAGTAAATATACCCAAGTAAGCCACCAATATGACATCCAAGCCTCTCTTCCAGAGGAACTACTGCTGGAGTAGCAGTTATGGGAAGAGGGAGGATTGAATTGGTGACCTGCTCTGTATAGCAACAAAATGGTCTAGGTGAGTTCTCTCTTCTTTGCTTACCGTCTGTTAATGCTATTCCTGCGGGCATGTAGGATATATCATTAATTTTAAAGAGGAACAAAACCAAGTGAAGGACCCTGGTTAGGAGACAGCATCTGAGCATCCCCCTTTATCCTCTGTGTAACTTGAAAATGTGTCAAGCTTTCCAAGACAGCGTTGGCAATATAAACACTTCCAATTAAAAACCGGTTCTTTGTGGCTCAGAGTCAGAAGCTAGGCTGGATAAAATTGTTTGTGTTAAACTTGGTGGAGACAAATGTTTTTTGCTTCCAAAAAGCAGCGCTGTGTTTGCTTTTAATGCTGGCAATTTTCTCTGCCTGTTTCTCATAATACAGAAAATTTCTCCTTTCTGGTGTGGGGCAATAATGGTTTTATTTATTTCCTTCAAGATCCCCCCCCTTCATGATGTACTGTGTCCTCTTCTGGTTTTACACCTTGGGCATCCTATACAATGGCTGCCTTTGTAGTACATTTTTAACCACTGTATCTATAGCTGGACCCTTAATGCTTCTCCTTCCTTGACATGTTCTTGGCACCCTTAATAAGAGAAGATTTTCAAAGGAGTGCAGGACCCAACATGCTCTTGTGAAAATCTGGTCACTTATTCTGGGGTCCACATAGGAGCTGAGCTCTCTGGCTGTCCATGTGGAATACCTCGAGAGCCTTCACTTTGCACCGAGCACTGCCCTGAAATAATTTTCTGCTTTAAATATTACTAACAGAGTAAAACCTGCTCTCAGCCTGCAAAGCAGGGCCTTGAAGTTAATTCTCCCCACAAGGTTTCACAGGGAAAGAAGAATTACCCTTCTGGGCTGGAGTAGGAATCATAGCCACAGCATATGCTTCCTCTGGAGGAAGGAACAGGAAGACCCAACAGCCTCTGTACCAGAGTCGTGGAGCTTCGTTTAGCTCCACCACTGGCTGCCCTTTGTATTCCCAGTGTGCAATGAGGCCGTGGGAGTGTTCACGATGCTGGTCCCAGTCACATACAGGCTGTGAACGTGTCCTCTTGTGCAGCCCCACATCAGAGGACTGGATTCATCTGCAGTGGAACGAAGTAGGATCTCAACAAGCTGTGGGATCCAGCCAGGGAGGCTGTCTAATGATAACAGTGTTAACCCAGAAGTCCAAGGTATTATTTAATATTATCTGCCAAAACCAACACATTCTTGTGCATATGTGATTTATGTTTGGAGAGAAACAATCCCACAGCACTATACTGAGTGGAATGGCCGCTATGCTGTCTGATGTATGGGGTCTAAACTCTTGGCCCATCAATTGTCTTCAGCATAAGCGACTGCTGGAGGGGCATGGGGGGGGGCACTTGCCCCCCCTGACAGAGCTGTCCCCACCACTGATGCTGCCAGCAGCTTCTGCGGATACTCATCAACTCTATCCCCCCCATCGGTGGCTTTTGCAGGTGCTCACCACCCCAGCCCCACCACCAACACCACCAGTAGCATCTGCAGGTGCTCACCAGCTCCGTCTACACTGCCACCGCCGGCTTCTGTGAGCGCTCACCAGCTGCCTAAGCTAGCTTCTGAGACTCAGGAGACACCAGTCGCCCACAGTCTTTCATGTGGGATGCAGTGGTGCAGTTTGCCTGTGCGCTACAGGATGACACGGTAAGTCTTGGAAGAATCTGCCAGTAATGGGTCTCCTAAAGATATCACTAGAGTTGGCTTCCATGACAGACAGAGCGTTAGAGCTATCTGTTTATATCTAATATTAATGCCTTCAGTTTTGAAGAGACAGGCAGAATCTAGGCTGTCAGCAAAAATGTCCCCCCTTCTTCCCGCGATGAATCTAAAGAACTGTCTGAACTTGACAGCAGAATCTCGTTAATAGGGGGAAAATACCTACATGTGAGGACTTGGAGCCAAACAAATCTGCGGTAGGAAATCTCGCCTGCTTTTTATGTTTGTATTCTGAAGAAATGTCACCTCGGAGACACTACAAAGCTGCTTCACAGACATCAGAACCATTCCTGCCTCCTTGGGAGTTCACATCAGAGACCATTGGTGGAGGGCCCGATCCTGCGAGGCACCGAGCGCTTCTTGCAAAGCACCTCCACCCTCAGCTCTTCACGCTTTAAAGAGCCTGGTCACGTTCCTGTTGAAACCAGTGGCAAACCCGCAATGGACTTCAGTGGGAGCAAATGCTGGTCCCTTAGTCGTAAGCAGTGGTGAGGCAGGGTGACTCACTAGGGACTTGGGAAGTAGGTTTTATCCAAGCTCAGCCTCTAACCCACTGTGGATCTGTGGGCAATCCCCTCTCTTCTCCTGCTTCCCCTTTGCACTCTCCTCCATTGTTCAGATTGCCAAGCCCTTCAGGGCAGGGACCTCATCTCACAGGCTGTAAGTACAGTGCCCCAATCTCGGTTTGGCACTGATGGGTATTATTAGTGCATCTTCGTCCAAGGTCCCTTCCAGCCCTAATGTCTACAAAATCTATGAAATCTCTAATTATTGGTAAATCACACAGCAGCGGGGGGACGCGCAGCATCTTAACTGAAATCCTGTCTGGCGGAGGATTGTGGGGTATATTCAGTGATGTAAACTGTGCTGTTGGTTATGCAGCTTAGGACTGGAAGGGCAGAGTTACTGTGGGAATAGTGATTAATGGAAGAATAGAAGATGCAAGAGGAAGTTGCTAATTGACTGATAGAAAACTTTCCTCGTTTCTTTATTGTGTCCCCGCTCTGACTCTGACCCGCGTGTTTAAAAAAGCAAGCAGACTAAGCAATCCACCACAGTACTTCCACTGATAGAGCAACATGAAAACATTTTAATAATGTAGAAATGATGCAAATTTCCTTTGGAGAGTCAGTGCCAGAGTCTGAAACCCTTCTGGGGTGCAACAGGTGACTTGTCGGCCACGGGGTTTAGACGCGCACATGATTCTGGGATGTGCAGCAAGCCGCAGGAGAGAAGCAAAGCAATTAACTTTTGCAGTAACCTATGAGTTTACCAAAATGATAGGAAGAGACAGAAATAAAAGGAAAGGAAAATACAGCACAGCTTTGTCAATCCCCTATCACCCATGGATGGAAGCTTCAGAGTTCCTCTGATTTAAGCTCATCTTAAAATTTCTTCTGTTATGAAATACACAGATGTACAGTAAATAAAGGACAAGTGTCAAACAGCGAGGGGTGACATGCTTGGCCCCCAAAGTGAAAGCCAGATAAATAGCTATATGAATCTAGTAATGAATCTTATGGAGGCAGCTTCTGCTGCTGGAGTCTGCCAGAAATGATGGGCAGGTCCTCATCCCTGGAGTAATCTCCATTAGAGTCAGCAGATTTACACCAAGGCGAATCCGATTCAGTGCATTCAGTGTGCCTCTGGCAAGAAGCACTTGTCTATCATGTTCTAATTGGAGAGAAAGCAGACTGTGATGTGTTAGATGCAGGCCCCCCACAGATCAAGTTACGTGCAGGGAGATGTATCAAAAAATATCTGTTATTATAAAGAAGATTTGAGGAATTTGACCATCAAACCTATGCTCCTTCATGTTGTTTATGGTCAATTAACAAGTTAACAGACAAAAGCAGGCATCAAAACAATGAGTCATTTATACAAATGGTTTTCCAAGCACTCCACCTCCTTGTTTTAATGAAATAATCATCACATTATAAACGACAAGCTATGGGCCAAGCAATTCCCAAGTCAGCAAGGCAACGCATGCCAGGCTTGGTAAGAAGCATATGAGGGTCACATCCTGTACATGTCAGGTTGCTGGATTGTGGTCCCTTCTTAGTTTTAGCTTGATCTCACAAGGTGATATAATGCAGTGCACCGTAACGTGTTAAGTAGCGCACAGCCTGCGTGCATCTTTCAAATCAAGGGATTAGCAGCTCAGTTCAGAACCAGGACCCATCTGCGTTGCACACAAAGCAGGCTGAACATTGATATAGCTGGCTCCGGGAGATTTTCTCCAATTAAGCATGATGCTTGGTGGGTGCAGAGCCTCTGTTAAAAGGACCAGTACATTCCCCACCCCATTGCTGCCTTGCTGCCTGAGCAGCATACTTTAGAGGTTGCTTCTCTGTTTTAATCCATGGGGACTGGCTTAATATGCTTCTTCCTAGTATTTTTCACAAAGTTGGAAATCTGTTGTTCCAAATCAGGATGAAAAATGAAGCCTTGTGATTTCTTACTCACTGAAAGTTCAAAATAAAAAAAAAAAGTCAGAAATATCGAAGTGGCCTTATCAAAATATTTCTTTTCAACAAGGTGAAAGCACTTCATTTAGGCAGGGTGCACTGGCTCTGTTACACAATACAGTACAAATGAAGCGTTTCAGACTCTTCCAAAGAAAATGTTCCAGTACTTTCGTCAGTGAAAAATTCAACAAAATCATTTTGTTCCCCCAAAAGTTTCAGTTGTTCTCTGTGAACATTTTTGGACAGCTTGACTCTACAAATGTGTACAAGGAGCAAGTCTCTGTCAGAAACACTGGTGTGCTTGCGATAAGTCTTCACTCAACCATACTGGCTACACACCTGTGTCGCTGCTATCTGTTTGCAGTATGTGCTGTATGAAATTCCAACAAAATATTGGCAAGTTGTTTGTAGTTTAAATGCCAACGAGTCCTTATTGCCTAGAATAGAGAAGCTGATTCAGAGAGCTTTTTGCATGCAGCAATTGTAAATCAGAATGGCGCAACCTCCAAAAGTTTGCTTTGGGAATACGATCATCATATGGCATCCCCTAAAACCACTGAGTGCATGATGATTACTGGTCCATCGTGTTATTTTGAATCAGTGAGTCTAGACACAGGAGCTAAGTATAGACAGTCAAAAAGCCCAAGGCTGAATAGACTCAATCTTCACAGGTCAGTCTAAGTGGCACAGACTGAATAGACAAGCAAGTGAGCAGACATTCACTTTTGATTCAGGCAAAGCAGCCACATGCCTGCAGGGGCCCAGGCCAGAACCTGGGGGGCGCTAGAGCATGGTTCCCTGCTTGGCTGGAGCAGGCAGCTTGGGCCAAGGCTAGCCCACTTGCCTGGCAAGGGAGGGTTTGCAGGGGAGGTGCAAAGCATCCTGGGATTCTGGGGGACTGTGAGTTAACTTGAAACAGGAGCAGATCTGGGACAGAATAACCTAAATCAGTGAAGTCTGATGCTATATCCATCAGGTTCATCTTGAACTGCTTCTGCTTCCATTTTGAAAGCTGTCCATGTGCACTGAACTTTTGGTGTGTTAGATTTGAACCAGTTTCTGATCACGTGTACCAATTTGTGTGCAATTTCTGTCCCTAGTCAGGATGATGTGGACCACTCTACTAATCTGGCGGTGAAGGAGAAAGTTAGCTAGCTGCTTTGCTCTTATATCAGTGCGACTGCTAACACATTTCTTTTATTAGCTATGAGGATCTGTAACAGTGTTTAGCTTCAGTATTTAGCTGGTGCTGATTACAGAAGAGAGAAACAAGAGGGGCTCTCTTTGGAGCCAGTCTAAGGGAGGTGATCTTGCATAAGTGACTTAGGCATATGTGCCACTGTTATGGCCAATGGGTGGCACTGTTGCTGTAA
>NW_017729001.1:25967533-25973386 GCF_001723915.1 Gavialis gangeticus
GGCGGGGGGTGGGGGGGTGGTGGAAGCATGTTATTCCATATACAATTTGTATCAGATTTTTCAGTGGAAAAAAATTAAAAAATGAATCATTTTGATTTCATTATTTCAACCATTATAATAAATTATTTTATTGCCTCATATGCATGGAATTCATATTTATACATGTGCAATACTGCTTCCTAGATGTAGCATATATGTTGCCATGATCTGGCGCTATCAGAATGAAGTGTTTTTAGCTCCTGGAAGGGAGATGTTTTTATGGCTCTGAATTGTAGTTTTTCAGGCAGCGTGTGCCAGGCAACGTTTCCATTTCCAATTTGGAGCCCCAACAAACGTTGGGAAGTCAGATTGTCCCCCCGGAACAGAAGCGCCTCTTTCCAGCTAGCCCTAAGACACGATCCCAGTTGGCAGTAACAGAACTGCAGAGAGCAAGGAGATGCCCTGCAGAGGAACCTCACCGAGCTGACGGAGCAACGCATCTGCCACCTGCTTTTCAAAACCAGACTTTGAATGCAAATATCGATATCGCTATGTAAGAGGCAGCATGGCCTGAGGGCACAGGGCTCTTTCCTCAGCTGCCACTGATTTCTGTGCGAGGGTGGAAAAGGAGCTTCTCTTGTAAGCTGTCCAGGGCAGGGACTATGTATGAACAGTGCCTGGCACAATGAAGCACTGATCTCAGTTGGGGTCTCCAAGCATTACTCTAATTAAGAAATAACATGAAGTGACGAATGCCGGGAGCTCCCCATGAGCCTACCAGTAGTTGAGGGTATTTGGCACCATGCATTATCAAGTGTGTATTATCCGACTCCAAGCCCAATGTAACCAATGGGATTCAGCATTAGGCCCTTACTGATGGGCAGAGAAAATATTGACATTTATATATGTTTTATGGTACTTTACATGAGAAGGGGGGGAGGTGGGAGCTCCTCTACCCTCTTGCAAGCGCAGACTGAGGCCAGGGAGTGGGCGAGACCTTGGGAATGAGTAGGGAGCTAAGGGGGAAAGTCAGAAACACCAATGAAGGAAATGCTGTGTTTTTGACAGGATGTGACTGGGAACTGCTCACTGTCTGTACGAGTTACTATGATAGGAGAGTGATGTCTGCTTACAGAGTGGCCAAAGGCAGCGGAGAAACAGGAAAGATCAAGGCAGAGCGGAAGAAGGAACTCAGTGAGCAGAGGCGCCAAACACCTCCGTTCTCTACTGTCTTTTATAACCCAGAAATACTGCCGATTCCCATCTGCGGTGCCTGGATCAATGGTGCAAAGCATTGATTTGTCCTTGTTTGACAGCAGAACCGATTTCTAATGACTTTAACACCACGTGAAACTTCAGTGGAAGCCCTCGAGTTGAGCTAATAAAAAAGATAGATATCGGATTTACCCGAAGAACCTCGTCTGCCAGTGCAAGCCTTAAGCATTTCCCTTTGCAGTATCCAAAATCCTGGATCTGGCATTTTACCCACGCCACGTGGCATTGCTGTAGTTTCATGAGGCAGAAGAGCTGGTTTTAGAGCCAGGCAGTGGAGCTAGTGAATCTGTGCTCAGTCAGTCTATAATGGCGCACATCTACCCTGCCTTCCGACTGCTTCAAACCAACACAGATAACTCTACCTCTCTGCTCCTGGATCCAGCAGCCATCGACATGCATACAGCTGGTATATCCTAGCTACAAAGGGAGTGGCTGGAATAGCTGCCAGAGCAGCCTTTGCATCCACTGCAACCTCCGGGGAGAGGAAAGGAGTGTCTTTTCAAGACACAGCCCAGCCGCTCTGGATCCAACACAGCAAAGTACTAAGCATCTGCCTAATTTTAAGCGTGTGAATAATCACTTTGAAATCAAGGTACCAAACTAGGTCAATAAAACTACTCAAATATGAAAGGTAACCGTGCACGTACATGCTTTGCTGGGTTCCAGAGTGCTCTAGCAGTTTAGGAGAAGGGGTGTATTTATTCCCAAGGAGCCTCCCTATTGCTTTCATTCTTTCAAATGCTGTAGTTGTTTCTATTAAAAAAAACCAAACGCCTCAATAATAGGGACATGCCTCCTCTCATTTTCATTTGAAATAGTTGCTTTTGTGTCAGGGTCAGCAGCGCAGAATGATAGTCACATCATTTGGCTCTGCCTGTGTTTTAATCCTTAAAGTACCCAGTGCGTTTATCCTGATCCGGAGCAGAAATCTGCACTGGGAAACTCATAACTGTGGGAACAGTTTAATCTGAACAGTTACTACGCTAGCAATTGCATTCGGGTAACTGAATAATCATTACCATTCTCTCTCTGCAAGTCCAAATGCAGAACCTGTTGTACCAGGCTCAGCCGAGATGACTGAGCAGGGGCGTCTAATAAGAGCCTGCACTTGAGCCCACACAATAAAGAAAAGCTTCTTCTCATTGACACATGTTAAACCAATGCATCAGGTGTCTGAGAAGAATAAAGTACCCGTATACCCTGGTCATTGGAGCTCCTGGGGCCACTTTACGTTAAGAGCAGATTACTGGAGCCTGATGATAAATAAACTCCCCTGCCAAGGATGGTGGGGAAATGTTTCTTTTAATAGGCAGCAATTGCTTGTGTGTTTGACACTTCTTCCTTAAGTTACTGCTGAACAGAGCGCTACTGCAACCACTTTGTTCCTAATAGAGAGAATAGCACAGTGCAGTGTTCAGGATGTATAGGGGAGGGTTGGGAGACTTGACATGTAATCCTCTCCTTGCTGAAATCAATGCCAAGACTCCTCTTCATTTAAACAGGGCCAAAGGTTCACTCCTGGATTGTAATCCACACGTTGCTCCTAATCTATTGTGTGATCTTAACACGAACTTTTAAACTAGATCAAGTCAAAAGATGGGGTTCATTTCTATTGAAATTCTGGATTGATATATTGTGAAATGCTGCTTTGCTGAAGTTCAGTGCCTCATGCTCCCAGTCACTATAGACCATGCTTCCTACTCAGATTGACTCTCCCATGGGGCACCACAACCTAACTGCAGTGCAGCCTTGGAAATGAAGTTCATCTGGGAAGTGGTTTAGAGGAGTGGTGGAGTGGGGGTTGTAGGACTTTATGGGGATTGTAGGATTTTATGATTTTCCCCATTTTATTTTTACCGTGAAATTTCAACATTTTACCGGTTCTGTAATTGGTCAAAATCAAAAAATTACCCTGCTATATTTCATTCGAAATAATTCTAGCAAGCTCTAGTTGGGGCAATGAGGTTGTTTGTATTTTTATCCAAAGTCATAAAAGAAAGAAAGAGTTGGTTCACATTTTGGATATCAGTTGAGGTCATTTCTCATTTTTTTCCAAGTCTGTTCACCGATCCATGATCCTTTCAAATAGCATTAATCTAAAAATGTTGCACTAGGAGCAATAAGACATTCTGTCTTTGAGCACAAAAAAGTATGAAGCCATCAAGAAATCTGACTCTGAACAGGGAAATAAAATAGGGAACGAAACCAGAGGTTACATATCAGTGTTTTTGTCCTCAAGCATGTACAAGCTTTATAACCACATGATAATAACCAAGTTGTAGTTGAACACACAGAAGATTATAAGGGTAAATTATATGGACAAGGCATAGAGCTGAATTAATCAGATCTGGGCTCGATTTATAGTTATGCCACAGCTAGAACACAGCTAAATTAATCTTGGTTCATTCCCCATCTGTAAAATAGGGGTGATAATACTTCAGGAGAGGGATCAGATCTTTAAGTCTGTGTGTGTCCAGTGCCTATCGTCTGTGGTCCACTTGGCTGGAACTGGACACGAGATGGTTTCAACATCCTAGGGAAAAAGGTGGTATTTCAAAAAAAAATAGGAAAAAAAAAAATCCCTCTCCACAGCCAGTTAAGCCAAAGATATTGCAACAGTTTGCTTAGAAAATATGAAAGCGGCTGATTGCTCTCAATAGTCAGTAGCCTTAAAGTCAGGCCTTCTTAGGTGATAGAAGACCCAGGTTCAAGTCCCTGTTCTCTCTCAGTGGAAGCAAGAACAAAAACTTCCAGTTCCCACATAAGTGCTCTAGCTCCCAGGATACTGGTTATTCATGGGGGCCGAAGGGAGTCAGTCATCTCTCTCTCGCTCCCATCCCAGACCTTGGAAATCCTTCCAGCAAAACTGATGAGAACCACAGCTTTCCCATGAAAAGTTTCAATGAATCATTCCTTTTGGATGAAAAAAGTACTTTGATGAAAAATTCAAAACCAGTTCTACCACAAAAAAAATAGCATCAGAAATTTAAAAAAAAAAAAAAAAAGAAAACCCCCAAAATCACAACACCAAACCTTTGGTTTGGGAACATGTATTAGTTTCCATGGCATTCTGGAAAACAGCTGGAGCCTTGAATTAAATTCTGCTGTCAGCCACACTGGTATAAACCCAGAGTTAAGTCAGCGGGCAAAAATCTGTCCTAACGTACAGTACAGCCATGCTACTGCAGCAAAGCCAGCAGGAGTGCAGCCTATAAATCAGAGCAAAATGTGACCCAAAGTTTTTCAAGTCAGTAACAGAAATCAGTAGTTAGTAGTAGCTGAAATCCAGTTACTCTGGATTTACACGAGTGCAGCTGAGAGGAGGGATTTTCCAGTCATTTATTACTTTAGGGCCCACTTCACTACATAGTTTACATTGGTCCTCACAGCCTCGATGGCCACAGAAGGACACAGATGTCATCTTCATGGCAAAGCGAAACGCTCAGCAGGAAACTTGGCCAGTTTATGGAGCCATTTTGGAGCAGATCCATTAAATAATTCCCACGAATGCAGTAGCTGCTGGGAGGGCGGAGATTTCATTTTAATGCAGATCTTTCTCCCTGCAGAACATTGCTCCCAACTCATCAATATTTTAGAAAAGGAAGAGAAATCTTCTGCAGCTGCAGAAACATTTTTTGGAGATTAAAAATTAATCCTGTTTTTCAGCACAGCTTTTGGCAGGTGCTAGAACACATTTAATTATAGGTGGGTAACCTGCACGGCGTTCTTCTCTTAAGGGCTACTCATGGAAATGTAGACCTTTATGTATATACTGAAGCCAAAGGTCTTCTCTCCAGAGCCTGTATTAATTTCTAAGGGCAAAACTGAGGCAGAAAGTTGCATAAAATTCAAGCTTAGAAAGTGACAGTAGCAATTTCATGGTAGATTTTTTATCATTTGGAAAGAAACCATGGGTCAAACCTACCATGACAGCATTACCCCAATTATGCATTTGGCCCAATAATTTAAAGGGCACAGACTTCATTAAAAGGAAGCACATCTGTTGACATTAATAGCCACAAATAAATCATCAATAATTTTCTCCTTCGCCTGTGCACGTTTCAAATTTGTCTTTGTGCTAATGATTAAGTGTTGCTGGTGACAGCTGTCAGCTAAATTCCATCTGATGGCAGATGAAATTCATTCCTTCCACTGTTGTCACAGTACCTAGACAGATGTTGGATGCTATGAAAATAGATACAAATAGCATCCCTGGAGA
This sequence comes from Gavialis gangeticus, assembly GCF_001723915.1. Classification (NCBI taxonomy): domain Eukaryota; kingdom Metazoa; phylum Chordata; order Crocodylia; family Gavialidae; genus Gavialis; species Gavialis gangeticus. Next base: position 25,973,007 of record NW_017729001.1, read on the forward strand.
GCACATTATGCTTAGAGATGGGCAACTTCTTCAAAAGATGGAGACGTTCATCCGAACAAAGTTTGTAGTCTGGAAGTGTGGCTGCTTCTTGGAGACTTACCCAAACCGAATCGCCGGGCGGGCTTGTGGAAGTAGGTTGGAGATTCCATAAAGTCAGCTATGAACTAGCTACTGCACTTTTCGGCAAAGCTTTAAGGACCCACACAAGAAATGTAGGTGTAGGTATAGTCAAATTTTCAGACAGTAGAGAAGGAAAAAGTTGCAAGTGGAACTGATGTTCTGCATAAATTATCCCACCCCGGCATTTGTTTTCTATTCCGAGTTGAAACGACAGCATATAATTTTGAATTTTCCTAGAAATCGAAATCCCCCCCCCCCCC
>NW_017729001.1:25973452-25976132 GCF_001723915.1 Gavialis gangeticus
AAACCCCCCCCCCCCCCATTTCATTTCCGTTTGGTTATTTTCTACAAAAATCAATGCTTTTCGTTCCCATTTAGATTTCAGAAAAGGAAAAATATTTTAAATGCAGAGTCATCTTGAACCAACAAAATTATTGCAAGTTGTTCTGATGTCGAAACAGTAACCATCCAAATGATATGGTTCAGTTTTTTCAATTTTTTTTTCCTTTACTATACCTGTGTTTCTAAAACATTTTGATTTCAAGGCAGCTGTATTTTCTGATAGACTATCATTATGTTGGAGTACTTTTTTTTTTTTTTTTTAGCTCTAGATGCAGTTCTCTCCCAACTGGTTTGTTTATTCATATGAAAGAAGAAAGATGCACTTTTCTTATAGAGAACAGGCTCCTGCTGGTTTTTCACTTTCAGGAGGGCGCAGTGAGGTTGACAGTCTTACACCTCATCTCTACTAACTGCGCCCTTCCTCTGTAAAAGTTACTTGCGTCATTTCCACCCACAAATAATATTGTTGGTTAAAATCTGATAATTGGTTGCATCGGTCCTTAGATTTTCAGCTTGAGCATAGCATGAAAGGGCAGTGCATAGGAGTAAGCTTTGATGGTTTAGCATAGAAAGGAATGAGTTTTGTGGGGCAGGGGGGGAAACTAATACGGGAAACATTTCTCATGTTTTGTTTGAGGCTGGAGGTGTTTGCCTGCTGGCCCCATGAATGCCCCTGGAATTTCAATTTCCAGGTTACCAGGTCATGGGCCTTGTCCTATGGCAACATTGAGTCACTTTGTTCCAAGACCTGTATTATCTTAAAGAGAACAAATCTTGTCCCTTGAGCATCTCTTTCTCTTTTCACTGAAGAACTGTTTACAACCTTGGGGAAAATAATTGTGGTCTTCCTTTTCCAACTCTAAAGAAGTAGAAGACACCTCCTTACAGGCCTCACCTTTGCTGTGATTCTGTGGGAACGTACCAGAGTTGATTAACACAGCTTAATCCACGGGTTAATCCATAGGTTAATCCATGGTTTTCTTGGGTTTGGGATACAATGTCTACTAAAGGGCCTTGTTACACATTACCCCGTGAGCCGCACAAGTGTTAATCGGCTTAGGGCTAGCTTGCAGTCGCACCTTCAACTTGAGCGGCACATCTGTGGGGAGTGGCCACATATTAATGGAACAGGAGCTGGGTTATGTGGATCGGGAGATGTTCCTGCCCTGGACTGGCATAACTTTGAGCCGCTTAATGAGTGCTTTAAGCCACTTAAAAGTCTTAACGTGCAGACAATCCAAAAGCTCCAGAAGCCACCCAAAATTAACGTGTAACATGGCCCTGAGAGAGAGAGAGCGAGAGCATGTGCAAGAGTTAGCAAGCAAAGGGCTAGTGAATGGTTTGATTATCAGGGCATTATGCTGGGATATGGAAGATTAAGGTGTGCATCCCTTTCATACTCGATTCAGATCAGGGAGTTGAACCCTCATGTTCTGCACTCTGTGAGCACCCAAACCATCAGGCTCTCAGCTGGTCTAGGGTAGGTCTTACTTGGTCTTGGTTTTTTCCCTGATGCAGAACAAAGGAATTTCCGAAATCTCAAAAACCAACATTTCCACTGTAGAGTGGTGCATGGGAGGTAGTGGGGTGGAGGAAGAGTGCAAAGCTAAGAATTCATATCAGACTCCCCATCTCACAACCACACAGGTTTCTGCACCTTCAGTGATAGGTAGTAATGGAAATCTATTTCTGACTAAGCTCTAAATAATTACTGCCAGAATGTCATCGCAGTGCTGATGAGTATTTATCCAACAGAAGAAAAACAGCATGTTGATTCTTGAACCACAGAAAGCCATAATTGTCATTTAAAACCTGGCATGTTATTTAAAATATTAAATTCATTATCTTCTGGAATCTTATAATTATAAATCTAAAATATCACATTGAATACATTTGCATGTGTAAAGAAATCTTCATTATTTTTCACCACGGTAGGTTAGAAGATTGGATTGTTTCATTTATTTATTTATTTATTTTTAAATATGAGTGGCAGCAGTCAACCAAAAAAACCCTTATCTGCTGTATATGCAAACTGTTTTCTGCATGAAGCTATTAATTGCCATTAAAGTAGCAGTTACCCTCAACAGTTATGACTATAAAATTACGCTTCTCATTTGTGAATATGTCTTTCACTCATACCATATCTAATGTACCTGATCCTTCTCAATTGATGGAATGACTGTATCCAGCGAAGTTTTTGAAAAAGCGACGCTAAAACAGAGCATTAAATCTCTCAGTACTGCCAGGGAACATGACAATGTATTAATTTTAAGAAATATTGAAAAGGATAAATGGAGCTTCGGTATTTAAAAAGAAAAATAGCAATAGCCGTCTGCTCTTATTCAGTGGCTTCTATCCAGGAGTTTCAGGCAGCCAAATAAAAACCCTCATTGACATTGATGGACACAGGATCAAACCTTAATGATTTGGCTGACTTTTATATTGAGTTAGTATTTTAAGTTGCTCCCCCTGGATGAATGGTTTTTAAACAAAAAAGACTCAGGGCAGATTTGCAAGCTTTCAGCATTTGAAACGTGCTGAAACCGCCCAGCTGCGTCCAGCTCCTGAAGGGAGTTAAGCTCCTGTTTGGTACTTAAGTGAGAGCTGAGCCCTTTTGAAAATTTACCCCATCGAGAGCCATG
>NW_017729001.1:25981132-25988405 GCF_001723915.1 Gavialis gangeticus
GACTCAGGGCAGATTTGCAAGCTTTCAGCATTTGAAACGTGCTGAAACCGCCCAGCTGCGTCCAGCTCCTGAAGGGAGTTAAGCTCCTGTTTGGTACTTAAGTGAGAGCTGAGCCCTTTTGAAAATTTACCCCATCGCGAGCCATGTGTGAGCAGCATCAGAACTCAATGCCAGTAAATTCTTGCCATTGACCTTAAATGTTAAATTGTCTCTCCCTCAGATCCCTGCTAATTGGGGATAAAACTTACTTTAATTGGATGTGTTGTGACTTAATTAAGGTTTGCAATGTTGTAAATGTTTGTACTTTGTGATCCTTACTTAAAAGACTTTATAGACCTGAAACAACAACAACAGATGAAAACTTGTGCTCCAAAACTTCGTTGCATTGTCAGAGCAGTTTTTCTAAAACTGTTTAGGTACCATCAGAAAGGCAGCAAATACTGTCCAAAAATATGGCCGTACATGTCCAGAAATTGTTCAAAGGTAGTTGAGTATTTAGGAGCACAGGTGCTTATGCACATTTTCAAAAGGGCTTAGGCAACTTTAAACAAATTCGATCGCCTACCTCCCAGCAAACTCAATGGAAGGCAGGCATCTGAATTATTTGTAAAGAATGCAACTCCTAGTGCTCTTCTGCATCTAAAGGCACCTAAACATATCTAAAATGGAGGCCCTTAGTGTTGGCAGTATCTTACTAACACTGTGTTAATTGATATGAACATTTCAGTTCCTGGTTCCGTGACTTGATTCAGACTACTCGGTGTATAGAATTAATGAGGTTCACGAGGGTTTTTGCCAGTGCCATGTGATCTGGCATAACGATGATCCATTCCATCAGAAACCTTGCGATACAATTGATTACAGGTTGCCCTCTTCTTATAGAAGCAGCAGGGAAGCTTTGTTGGTTTTTAACCCGAGCGGGGTGTTTGTTTGCTTATTCATTGCTCCAGTTCCCTTTGCCTGATTACAAGGAGAAGTATTACTCAGCTAACACTCCTGTTTCCTGAAGCAGTCGTGTTCTGGGTTTTAGTTGGCTGGCACTCTCAGGATCAGCCGGGCCTGGCCTTGGTAATTACATAACTCAGAGTTAATGGACATGGGAGGCTGCTTTGGATGTCGGACTAAAATGTATCCGTAACGTTAGCAATGATGAATATCAGGGGCTGATGTTGAGGTTACATCATGAGGACTATATACAACCACATAAAGGATTTTCTGGATATGCCTGCAAGCGTCTCTCTGTGCCAGGTTGGGTGGATGCATGCACCCTCTCTTCCTTATTTCCTAACAAATGCTGCAACGTTCTGGGCTACTGTCCTGCAATGAATTCCTTGTGTAGGGACCACTTTATACAGCCTCACTAAACTCAAAGGACTTCAGTAGGGAAATAGTCAGCTCTGAACTAGATGGTATAATGCACTTCAAGGGAAGTATGGACGGCGTTTTACTGATTATAGATTTTGCAAAACCTGAATTTGGGACCCAAGTCAACTTGTTAGTATTAGCTGGGAAACCATCAGTAATTCGATCTTATCAACACATCACAAGTGTGTTAGTATGCAAGGGACACTGCGACAAATGTAGACCATAACCAGGTAGGATGAACTTGGGAGGTACGTCCAGGGAATAGGTACGCGCAAGGTAGTCCAGACCGATTCCAAAGAAGTGTCATGTTAATGAGCTATGCACCAAGAAAGCCCAAAGTTCAGTGTGTTATGGTAAGAGTAGACCATCGGCTTGGACCTGTTATGTTCCAGCAGAGTGGAGACGACAGGCTTTTCTGGAGATAGCCAAACAATCCTCCATGGGAGAATTAGCATCATAGGTCCACTCTCATTTCTCTCGTGGCTATACTAGCAGCTTCCATTGCCGTCATTTATTTTTGTAACTTCAGAGATAAACCAGTACAACCTTAGCTAATGGGGAGGAGAGAAAATATTGTCTTTGCTTTAAAATTTTTTTTTTTTTAATCTTTGTGGCTATGAGATACTTTAATATAGAAGGAATTGAGCCGTAGGTAGCACCGCAGCAAACTGCTTGATAGTTAAGGGAAGATTGTTGTAATGATTTTGGACAGCATCTGTCAGGGTTAAGAAAGTTATTTGTTCCACTGGTTTATGGCACAGGCTAGTAGTATTTTATTGTCAAACAGAATTAGTTTTATATCAAGAAGAGTGATTACTTGGGTTCACGGTGTTTGAGATTAAACTTGATGATTTCATGTCCATTATTGATTTAGGCTTTAAATTCAGTGGAGTAGAGGTTTATATTTTACTTAAGGGGATTTGATCACAGTAGATGTAATCTTCAATGGTTTCTGCAAATAAATTAGCAAAGTTGCTACCCCTTTTACAGTAGTTGCAGAAGAAAAGTGAAGGAGTAGAAAAAAAGACCTTATCTCAATGAGACCAGCACAAAAAGATTTAGAGACACTGGCAGAATTACTAGGCTGGCTTCCTTAGCAAGCGTAACTGCCGGTGCTCAAGTAGGTGATGGACAGCAAAGCAAGTAGCATGCAGGCGCATCCTGTGCCACTGTACTTCAAGGCTTGGTTTCCAAGTGCTGGAGCAGGAGATGGCCTCTTCCCTTCTATCCTTTCCGAAAACCTGGATTGGGATAATAAATTAACAACCCTAGAGCTTTCTGCCTGTCGTAAAATTGCATTAAAACAAAAAGTCAGGGCAATCCATCTGTAGTCTTACACCAGGAATGGGCTGGTTTAGTACCAGATGCAGTGCTGCAGTTGCCATACGAGATCATTTCAGCCCAGGTTCTGGGTCACAGAAAATGTAGGGTCAAACTTCTTGCTTCCCAGTGCTGTTTTTGGCATTTTAAGGAATGACCAGTATTTCATGCAAATGGCAGTAGCACTGCTTGCAGTGGAAGTCAGACCTCATAGCCTCTCCCTGCAAAGGCAGGGTCCAGTTCACTGAAGCACCAAGCAGACAGCCTTTCCAGACAGGTACTTTTAACACACCCTAGCTGGTCGCCTCATGTAGCCGCTAGGCTGGCACTGGGCCCAGCTCTCTCTGGGCCTGCCTGGGAAGTAGGGCCTCTGTGCTGCCCAGACAGCAAAGATTAAGGGTGCAGGAAGAGAGCTTAGCATTGTGGGCTGTGGTGTGGCTTCTGCCAGGTGTCAGCAGGCTTGCGAGCCTGCAGCTCTTTACAGCCATAGAGTAAAAAATTAGCCAGGCAGCAGTGGAGAGTATCTGCCTAATATTGCCCACACATAGGGGCTGAGCCTGGCAGGATGGTGGCCTGAACAGCCAGGCCAGGCACCCGATCTCCCCCTGCCTGGCTTCTCTCAAGCTCGGCCACTGTACTGGCAAAAAGGGTCAGGGATCCTGGAAGCAAGATCCCCTCCTGTTCTGTCAGAGGCAAGCCTATGTTGCATGATGCCCTACAAGCTGGGCTTGGTACCAGTGTGCTAGGCTGCTTGTGGCTTCAACTTAAAACACTTACGGTGCCCAGACGGTGGGATCATACCCAGGAGGAACATTCATAGAAAAGAAAGCAGCTCCTTTACTCCGACACCGTGGAAGTCTGTTTCTCATCCAAAGGAAGAAAGAAAAAGGAAAAGGAGGAAGGCAGGATGCCTGCAGATGCATCATTTTGTAAGTAAATCAGATGCATTGGTTGAGATGGGAGTTAAAAATAAAAAGTTGTTGCCCAAGGCATTTTTTTTTTTTTTTTAAACTAATAAGGGGTTTTGCTTTTCAGTTTAGTTTTTGTGTTCAATGAACTGGTTCATATTTAATGGGTCACTACATTGTGACTACAATAGAAATGACAGAGGATGTGTTTTCCAATTTAGCTACTTAGAAAAGAGCACTCCAATCTCAGAGAACACCAAAAGGATACTTTTCCTTTCCCGGGAAGACAACAAAAGCCAGATCCTCTCAATATTTAGAGGGTCTTGAAGCCAATCTGTTCCCTATTCAGTTGTTTATTTGAGTAGCAGGGTCTCAGCTTCATGATGCTAATGTATTTTTTTTATTAACAGATCCAATTTACCAAATAACAGATTTAGCATTTAATCCAATCCCCTTTAATATAGGGAAGCAGTGCTGGAAGGGACCTCGCAAGGAGCATCCCTAATAAGCCATCCCAGCCAAGTGTCCGTCTAATCTGCTTTTGAAAGTTTCCAAGCATGGAGAAACTTGAAAAGTTTCTATAGCTTTTCTGGGTAGCCTGTTCCAACGCTTGCCCACTCTCATAGTCAAAAAGTGCCTCCTAATCTCCAACCTAAAGTTGCCCTGCTGCAGCTTGAGGCCGTTGTTTCTAGCTCTGTCCCTGGCAGCCAGAGAAAAACCCAGCTCCATTCTCTGTCATCCACCTTCAGGGATGCGAAGACTGTTAGCAAATCCCCTCCTCCCTTCCCCCCAAGCTTCTCTACTTAAGGATGGACATTTATCACCTATCCACAGCACTCCCTTTATTCAACTTGATGTCCACTGAGGTCTTGTGTTTTTTTCTGTCAACGTAAAGTATTTGTTTTGCTTTGTTTCTTCATCTCTATATAATAATTCCCCCTCACTTTTTCCCTAGAATGCTACATAAGTCAAACCTCTTGCTCTTCTACTCAGCTCAGCTTTGAACATTTTTAATTGATTCCTATTTTTTCTTAAGGTTGAGCTCACAGAACGTGCACTTTCCTTCTAAGAAAAGTTTCTCTAACTTCCTGGTTTGGGGCCGGGAGAAGATTCTTTTTAGGAAATTCCAAAACAATTATGAAAATTGCATCCTTTTTTTCCTTCTCTCAGAACACCAACTTGCTAGGACTGCTCCATTACTAAAACTTCCCAAGCTTTTTGAAACCAGGGAGTGATTTGGGGGCTTCACATCTCCTCCAGGCTTTTGCATTTGTAATTTGTGCAGCCACCGAATGATCAATTCCCTATGACTCGTGGATTGTAGTAACCAGGAAAAGTCCACTAACAAATCTAAGGAGTTATCTGATAGTCGACATGCTGTTATATCCCTCACCCTTCTTCCAGAACAGTTTGAGTCTGGGACACGTCCACTGTGTGTTGTAGAATCCCAGGTGATAGCACTCCCTCCAACATGTGCCTGTTCCTGTACCATAAATATTTAATTTTAAGTGGGGTGAGATCCCATACATATAGGGTTCTTTTTTTTAATTATTTTATTTTATCATTGTGCAGATGAATGCATGAGGACCATGGTTCCAGAGGGTCTTCACTTATCAGCAGTCATTTCTGATCCTATGTCATTAGCCTACTCCATTGTAAACATTTTTTTCTTCTTTATGGCTATTAACTATCTCTTGGTCTAATACAGACAATAAGCCTGTGTGCTTCACAGGTGTGACCAGTATTTTCTGTGAAATTTCTACTGATGTTTACCTTTCTTTGGGAATGTGTTTTAAAGCATCTCAGTTGCAGGCATTAGCGAAGATGGGGTTTTAATGTCACCTGCAGTATGTTACAGTATTCCTTCAAAAAAGATCTAAACATATTTTCTTTCAATAATTGTTCAAAAATTATTATGCCAATATGTTCCAAGTATTAAAGCTTCCTAATGTAGTATTAAACTCAATTTTATTATATATCAGTACTAAATGTGATAAATATGTGAGCTTAATTACTTGTGTGTTATCCTAGTTTTCATTGTTATTCTTATAAAAGGGGTTGACTTTGGCCTGGAAGATTTCTTTCATCATGGTAAATGAGCTTTTAAGTTTGACTGGTGGGTGTATGTTTGCTTTAGCTTTGCCCTGTGCTTACTGTGAATTGGTGTTATCTGCTACACCAAATTTCTAAGTTAGCTGGTTTGATAGTAATACTTAATGTTTAAAACTGCTGATCCCCCTTTTTGCCAAGGCTCTTGCAGGATAGAAATTGTAAATCTAGGTTTCTTATTTCCTCAAATAAATGTTTTTATCATAGTCTGTTACTCATCTAAAAGATTTGTTAGATGTATACTAGGTAGAATTTGAAATGGAAAATTAATTTGAGCTAGAAGATGTATTTTAACTGCTGCAAATCTACCAAGTTATGAAACCACACCCCTTGACCTGTTTTCAAATCTAGGTTGAGTCTTTCACTCAAAGAGCAATAATTAAAACTATTCTACTATTTTTAGTAATGTTTACTCCTAAGTATTTTAATGAAGTATTTACTCACTTATATTTATAGTTATTTTTTAACTCTATCCATGTATCTTACCTAACAGTAACTATAACAACATCTAGCAGTTCTGACTTTTCATAGCTCATTTTAAACCTTGAAATTTTACCATTTTGTTTTATTTTGTTTTGTAGGTCAGTGTAACAGCACACAGGGTGCTCTGTGATATATAGGGGGCCTGAGCAGCTGCCTGCAGCTGCCTATTATCCTAATCAGGCAGGGTTGCCTGATTGGGGAACAGGGCCCAGCTGGTGTATATAAGGGCTGGGTCTCTGAGCTGTAGGGTAGTAGTCTAGTGCTAGGAAGCAACACTGGCTGAGTTGCTATTGGGCAAGGTAGAAGGCTCTTGATCCTGGGCATGATCTGATACTGTACCCTACTAGGGAAAGATGGCCTGGGGTAGCTCCCCAGAAGCGGTAGGCTAGTTATCTCCCCAATGAAAGGTGGGTAGGGTGTCTGGAAACCCCAGCCTCATCACCCCTGCTGGGTTGGGATCTGAGGTGGGGGAGTCTAGGCCTGCTGCAAGCACTGGGGCAGGGCCCAGGTTGGTGGAGGGACCTGTGGCAGCCCCAGTCTGGCAAGAGAGCCTGGAATGTATTGGGAAGGGGGCATACCTAGACTTGAGATCAGCTGTGGGATGCCCACTTGTTACAGTCAGATAATGTTTAATTTGTTTTATAATGAATAACATAACATTATCAGCCTATAATGTTAACTTGTTTCTCTTCTATAGTTGCTGCTTGTCTGCTTGGATTATTTTTGACTGATTGGGCAAATGATTCTATTACCAAAGGGCATCCTTGACATGTACCTCTTAAAAAGGGACTTTTTTCCCCCCTGACAAGTATCTATCTACTCTTATGGCTGCATATGGAATATAGAGCTGAGATCTAGTTTTGACACTGTAGTCCTAGTCCAAAAGTATCTAAAATTTTTGTGGGTTTATTATTGCTAAGTGATTTGATCAAAAATATTTTTTTAAGGGTTAGTGATTTTAAAAATAGGTGGGTTTCATTAGCCAATTCTGGATTTTCAAAAGTCTGGTCTAATAATCTGTGGATTTTTCGGTCAACTGCCTGTCTATTATCAACCTTGTTTGGTCTACATTAATATACTTGGAGTTT
>NW_017729001.1:25993405-25994754 GCF_001723915.1 Gavialis gangeticus
TCAACTGCCTGTCTATTATCAACCTTGTTTGGTCTACATTAATATACTTAGAGTTTTTTAAAATATATTTGCTAAAACTGATGAAAAATTGTTCATGGCTTGGTTTAATAAAGATATAGGTCTCCATGAAGCACAAACTGATAGATGCTTCCTTGGTTTACAGATTATTACAATTCCTGTTTCTCCCCAGGCAACAGGAGTCTTTCTCCTTCAGTAACTCACTAAAAATTTCTAATAATAGATGCACTTTTTCTGATGTAAAAAAAAAAAGTGTAACGCTCTGGAGGGAGCCCATCTGGGTCTAAAGTGTTGCCATTTGTGAGTGACTTAATTACAACTAGTTTCTCTTCTGGTTTCTTTGGGTTCTAATCTAGGCAAATTTGCTGTAACTGGGTATTTGTGTACTTATTTAGGATTTCTTGGATCTAAAGAATAAAGATTCTTATAATAACTTGCAAATGCTTCTTAGATGGCATTTGAGCCAGTTGTTAAGTCACCTGGAGCTCTCCAGACAGGTGGCATAATTTTATTATTATTTTTTGATTTAATTACTAATAGTCTATCAATTTTGTTTCCCTTGTCACTACTGTAACTCGTATATTGTTCTGCCCTTTCAGTTGATTCTAATGTACTTTTGTTGTAGTGACAATTAGCTAAAATCTTCAAAAGTCTGTCAGTAATTCAGGATCCCCCCTAAAATCCTACTGGCTGGCTGCGATGTTTGGTAGGATATTGACTGCTGGAAGGTAATGAGGTGCTTAGTGGGTTTTCAAAAGCATTTATGGAGCTCCATGGTTTCAGTGAGCTTGTTTCTAGCCGACACTTCTGACTAGACTCCAGCTTGCTGCTTTGAATGCTTAACTTGAAAAATCTGGCCCTAAATTTGGCTTGAATTAATAAGATTAAAATTCCTGGATAACTTTTAAAGGGGGGGGGAACCCCATCAACCCAGAGACAGCATTTCATTTCCATGACAGACTGGAAAACAAGAAGATGTTGCAAGTTGCTTATGGCAGGGACAAATCGGAGAGAAATCTGTTGAAATAAGTAAACATTTGAATTTTTATTTTTTGCCAGAGATGCCTGGCTTTGAGGCTACTGGTACAAACTTTGCTCCCAGCTCTTTACTAGCCCCTTGACTGGGAACCAGGATCTGCAGAGCCCCCAGTTGCTCAGCTCTGTAGCAAAGAGTTTCTAAGTGCTGTGATCACTGTGTTCAGGGCAGCATGGACAGCAGGTCTTCTCCGGATCCTGGAGCCCTTGGGCTCCCCAGTGGCATACCGGACCAGCTGCTAGGACACTCTTGCTGGGTTCCTGTGGTTCTTTGGACTCTAAAACCCAGTGTGTGT
>NW_017729001.1:25999754-26004536 GCF_001723915.1 Gavialis gangeticus
TTGCCACTGCTGCAGCCAATCAGTACGAAGCTTTTTTTTTTTTTTTTTTTTTTTTTTTTTTTTGCCCCCCCAAAAACTTCTGGTGTTTTATAGGATGGCTGAAAGGTGCTAGGACATCCTGTGCAAGATACATATATAGGGCAGGGGTGGGCAACTATTTTGGGTGGAGGGCTGCTTACTGAGTTTTGCCAAGCTATTGAGGGCCACATGACGGAAAGTCAGGAGCAGATAAATATTAATTTTCTAAATTTTTTTTTTTTTATGGGCCCTGCAGGCTGCATAGAATGGCCTCAAGGGCCACATTTTACCCACCCCTGAGTATAGGACGTCCTGTGCTGACTGCTGGGCTTGGGCATATGCAGGGGGTGGGGGTGAGTGCACAAAGCTTGTTTTATCAGCAGTGATCCAGGGCTCAGCAAAGAGATGGTATCGACATGGACAACCTCTGAAAACTGGTCTAAATTACTTGGGTCTTGCAATGTCTAAATGCAAGGTCTGCTAGGTACTTTATTTTATTGGACCAACTATAGAATAGGGAGAGATTAGACAAGCTTTCCAGCACCACGTGGCCTTGCTCAGCTCTGGGAAAGAAGATGTTTAGACATCCGAACCCTAATCTCTCTGTAGCTCTAGTTTCCTCACTTGACAAACAGTGATAATATCTTCCTACCTCACAAGTCTGCTGTGAGGATTAATTAATGCTTAAGAAAAGCTTAAAATGTCCTCTGAGGGAAGAGCAGCATAGTATTAAAATAACAGATTGGTGTTTGTGCATCTGTTACTATAGCACCTGCTTAAACTTGAGGCCCCTCATGAGGCTTTGCATCTCATGCCTGAAATGCCGCCTCTTGGCCAACAGCAAGCAGATGGGTCACACAGGCAGTTGACTCCCCAGTGCGTTAAAGCCCTCTTTGTCTTGACCATTGGGGAAGCTCCGGTGGAAAGATCACTGAAAAAGAGACTGGAGTCTTAACACCGGTTAAGATTTATGGGATCACTGTCAGAGCTCTGAGCTGCAACTTGCTGGATGCATCCGCACATGCAATTAACATGCAGCAATAAACTCTGGTGCATATCGCGCCAGAGTTAATTGCTACTGGGTGCATTGTTTAAATGTGTGCCTGGGACTGCAGGGCTCTAGGCCAGGTCTGAGCAGCCCTGGCTGGCAGGGGGCCCGGGAGGGGCACATTTCCCAGCCTGGGGCTATTCTAACCCAGTTCAATGCCCCAGCTGGGCCCTGTGCAGCACTTGAGGATGCTTCAGTGTGGGGCTAGCCAGCAGGCAGCCACTGCAATGAAGCACCTTCATGTCACAGCCAGCCCTGTCAGCACATCCACATGTGCTGCTGGACACTTGTAAATACAGCAGCGTTTGTTTGTTTTTGTGTTTAAGTATTAACTTGCAGTGAAGTTTATTAGTTTACATCAGCCTAATGGGGCTGCATGTGTAGACCAAGAGACTTGCTGTGCAGACAATTAGGCCGCTCCACAGTAAATATCTTGCGTAGATGCGCCACTGAGGTTTTGATGCTGGGCTTGAAATTAAGGCAACAACCACCATGCAAACTTCTGTTTTCATCATATCCCTTTCTTAATCTTAGTCCAGGAAAAACAGATATTCCTTCTGAACTGAAGATGGGTGCTGATAATACTTAGTACTAAATGGCTTTTGCATATGTTTTGTATCCTAATGTTTCATTGATGTTGTTTTTTCACCCACCTTTTTTAGAGAGGAAAGTTTCCATTTCAGGATCCTTTCTCTATGGAAACTTTTTTTTGGTCTTTTGTTTTGTGGAAGGTGGTTACTATAGTATTTTTTTCAGCTCCAAAGATGGCACACTCTTGTACTTTTTTTACACTGAAAACGTGTGTGTGTGTGTGTGTCAGATTGAAATAGCTTCAGTAAAAAAGCACATAATTTTAAGAGATTTAAAAGATCTCCAGTCCTCTTTAAACAAATGAGCTTCCATAGACAGAATGCTGCTTTGAATCCATCCATCCACTTCCTCTCGCCATGCCAGACAGACAGCTGCACACTGCATCGTTTGTGGGCTACACAGTGTAGTTGAGGCAAGCGCCTGTCACCTGCACTGACTTTGCTGCTGGCTACTGCAGTAGTTGCTGTGATGTTCCTAGAGTCCCAGCACAATTACTGTATTCTGGCACTGAAATGTTCCTATCTTCTGCAGAAGATGGGAACATCCAAGAACAACGTTAGAAAACAAGTGTTTCCATGAATAATTAAATGTGCCAGTCATTTTACTCCCAAGATACCTTGTGCTCATGTCACCTGTTAATGTAATGTATTTAGATACAATTGCATCTGCTCTTGAGCTAGTTTAATGTGAACCTTTAATATTAGGTGTAATTGTACAGAGGGACCGGCTAAGACCCTGTGTGCTGGGGTGAATGTCACCCTCCTGACAGCCGTATAACCCGCAGTCATCTTCATTGCTATTTCCCTGGAATTGTAAAAATGCAGCCAGAGTGAACTGAGCAAAACCCAGTGGATTTTGTGCACAAACCTGTCCATGAACTTTTATTTTATTTTCAGTCCTTGAAGGTTTTATGTTACAGAAGTGTCTTCCAAGAGTACTCTTCATGTCCTATTTTGCTCAAAGAGGTACTAATACCTTTCTATTTCTAGAGAAGCTCTGCATTACTTAGGGTTTGCACGTACCTGAGAGAGTAGGTCTTTCTCTTAGAAAGCATTTGATCGGTTTTCAGATCAAAGAACCAGTCCTGTAAGTGCCTGTCTGTCTACTCCCCTGTTCAGACGCAGGGGATAAGACCTTTCTAACCATGTTGCTTATAGCTTGCCCGATATTCAGGTCTGCCAGGCAGTGGAAAGCCTCCTTTTAAAAGACAACGAGGAGCAAGAGACTACTGAAACATTCAATTTGACTCTTACTCAATGCATTTCCACTTCCTCTAGCCTGGTGGTTTCCAACCTGTGGTCCATGCAGCCCTGGGGGCCACAAACTATGTCTCGGGGGTCTGTGAAAGATGACTATGATCAATCAAGAGTACGTGAATACCCACACTTAATTCAAAGGGGTCCATATCTCCACTTGAAAATTTTTTTATGGATCCACAAATGAGAAAAAAGACTGAAAACTACTGCTCTACCCCATGTGCTGCTTTCGTCTCAGAACTGCTAGGGATCAGACCAACCAGAATGCTTAAGGATTCACCATTAAAAGAGATTTGTGCACAGGACTGTGCACAAGGGCACCAGACATGCCATCAAGGCACAGGCAGACTGCATCCTCAGCAGACAGAAATGAGCAGTGATCTGTCAGAGCAGCATGGCCAATTTATTTCAGCTGGGGATAGTTTCCGTAACTTACTTTTTTTCTGACACTCCCCTCCAGCCTAGATGCATGTTGAGAGAGAGGTTAAAAAAAATAGAAGTTATCTTGCCAACTTCAGATGAAGCCAACTGGTTGAAATAGGGCAACGCTGATGACTTTTAAGAGGGACTCTAGTCAAGAAATGGCACCCAGGAACTTTTATGAACTATTAACAAGGACTGAGTGTCAGTTTCCATCAAATCCACTCATCTGGATAGCTTACAGTACAGATGTATGTATAGATCTTGTATATATAATATAGACAAATAAAAGCTTCCGTTATACAGGATTCAGTGCACACCAGACCATAAATACCTGAGTTTTCAGATGCATGAGTAGGTTACTTTTTTTTTTTTTTAATTAAAAGACACTATAAATACTTATAAAATGCAATGACTAAGGAATTAAATAATAAGCCATGGTAGGGTCAGGTCAAATAACTGCAGAGGACACAGTGGAAGCACAGCTCTGATCCTTGGTTGCCTTCCACAACACTGTAGCAGGAGCCCTAATTTAAGTCGGACTTAGTTTAAAGTGGAATCAATTCCCTTAAAATCTAAGAAACCATCTTCTGCTGCTAT
Organism: Gavialis gangeticus; assembly: GCF_001723915.1. Taxonomy (NCBI): domain Eukaryota; kingdom Metazoa; phylum Chordata; order Crocodylia; family Gavialidae; genus Gavialis; species Gavialis gangeticus. The sequence goes on from NW_017729001.1 coordinate 26,003,688, forward strand.
TGCAAATTTAGAGTTAAAAGAAGTCCAGATGAAACACCCTGACTTGTAAAATCCTTTTAGGCACATCATGATGCTGTGTTTAGTAGAGAATACTTATTTTTTTTTTATATGCCACGAAGCTCCTTGTATAGTGTATTCCCTTCACTTGTTTGGATGGTAGGTGACCTCAAAGTATAGTGGACTTGCTGGTTGTGATTCCAGTTCAAATCTGGACCAGTGCAGGGTGATAGAGGTGGAAATTCCAAAATGTCTCATTATGGCAGGTATTGTGACAGTCTCTTTCAATATATTTTCCAGTGCCAGTGAGACTGGAAATGGGGTGAGATCAAGCTGACTTATTTCCAAATTGGGAAAAACCATTAAATACCAAGATGACTACTAAACGATACCTGAAATCCTGAAATGATGCAGGAAATGCCTTTTGTTGAACAGCAGATTCAACTCACTTCATTGTGCGCACAGATTCTACCAGCACAAGTACTAAACTCCTGGGACCTTATGGTAATCTGTGTGCTGGAGAAGTTAAAGTGGTTGCTAAATTAGAAAAAGATCTTGGACAAGGAGCACGTTCAAATCCAGACATAGACTCTAGCCACCCTCTTCCTGTCAGTTGAATTGAAAAAGCTGAACTTACGATCTGGCAGAGCTCTGGATCTGTACACACTGACAAGAGCTGTGTATTTTATGTGCGTTGGTTCCCTATAGCTTTCACAGGACATACCTGCAAACGAGCTACAGTTCTTAATTTCAGTATTCCCCCCCCCCCCTTATGAAAATGTTTTACAATAACTGTACCTGTTGTCCCAAGTAGTAGCCCTTAATTGCCTGATATTGCTACCTAACTGTCCT
>NW_017729001.1:26009536-26011147 GCF_001723915.1 Gavialis gangeticus
CCCCCCCCCTTATGAAAGTGTTTTACAATAACTGTACCTGTTGTCCCAAGTAGTAGCCCTTAATTGCCTGATATTGCTACCTAACTGTCCTTTCTTAATTTCATGGGCAAAGTAGTAAAGTTATGGCATAATTAGCTATTGTGGACCTTCTCAGTATTTGCTGAATTAGCTGATGTCAGAAACTGGACATGTCTACATGTGTACTATCACTTCAGTACCTTAATGCACTGTACAGTGCTGCTGCACACCTTTTTAGGTGATGCTAATGTGCAGAAAATTAATTCTAGTGCGCATTAGTGCATTAGCACAACTCTTACTGTAACATGCTAATGCACAGGAGAATTAGTCTACTGCACTTTGAGCATCTTGGGTAGATGTCCCTGCAGGTTACTGGACTAAGCTGATCATTAGTCTGATCCAAACGAGTGGTTTTTTGTTCCTCTGTTTAGATATTTTCATAAAGCCCTTGGTTGGTAGGAGCTGGAAGGGTGCAGTGTTTGCTTTAAGGGTGTGCAAAGCAGGCCCTATTCAATTCAGATTTGGCCGGAATTGGGGACAGCGATTCAACTGGTTGATTCGATGTGGCTGAATCCGAATCTTCAGATTCGATGCCAATTTAGCCGAATCACTGAGCCACCAGTGTTTTATTCACTTTGCCAGCTACAGCATCACACTAGTGGCTCATGTTCATTCTGTGGTCTATCACGGTCCCCAGGTCTCTTCCAGTTGTGGTCGTGGCAAATGTAGCACTGTCGAGCCTGTAAATGTGTTAAGGATCATTCCTCCCCCCATGGAGCACTTTACATTTCTCCGTGTTAAACATCATTGGGTTTTGATCTGCCCACCTTGCAAGTCTGTACAGGTCGGCCTGTATCCCTAGCCTATCCTCTGATGTGACTGCACTCCCCCATAATTTGGTGTATGTCTATTTGCAGAGGACTAGCTGTACCTTATTTAATGTGCTCCATTTAAGATATCTGATTTTAACCCAAGCACCTTCACCCAAAACATAGTCTCAGGGGAAAAGATTACAGGGTCAGATCAAGAGTCATACAGCCGAGATTTCCCTTCTTCGATTGTTCAATAGAAGCAGACAAGTATCTCCACCTCACTTGTATAGCTACTTGGATTTGGGCTCTGACCTTTCAATGTATTCCAAAATTGAATTAAATTGTGAAAATAAACCATGCTTTTAAAACACATCTATTGGAAATAAAATAAAGGATCTTGTCAAAATTAATTTGCCATGGAAGGAGGAATATCTTACCTCTGAAATGAAAGATTGATTTATAGCTTGTAATACATCAAATGGCATCTGTTTATACACTACCAGTTACACAGTTTTGAATATTTTTATATCTTGTTGATTCATAATGGACAATGATGCCACCTTCCGCTTATCAGAAGAGTTCATCTTTCATTGGGATGCTTTTTGAAGAAAAGAAGAAATAACCACGTGCCTCACTTTTTTTTTTTTTTTTTGAAATCCCTTATTCCTAATGATATTCACCCTTGTAGAGAGAATCAGTGCAAGGTCTATGCACCACTGAGTTCCACTTAAGTACTAATTGGAGATCTTAAGTGAAAGTAAGTAGAGCTCAGATTTTTGTG
>NW_017729001.1:26016147-26035861 GCF_001723915.1 Gavialis gangeticus
GCCTCATTTTTTTTTTTTTTTTTGAAATCCCTTATTCCTAATGATATTCACCCTTGTAGAGAGAATCAGTGCAAGGTCTATGCACCACTGAGTTCCACTTAAGTACTAATTGGAGATCTTAAGTGAAAGTAAGTAGAGCTCAGATTTTTGTGCAGGCCATACATTTTACTCTTTACATAAGTTACTGATAAAGACAAAGTGCCTGGGTCCCTTTTCAAGTCCATTTCTCAATCAGTATCTTAATCCTCTTCTTTTACAGTCAATTTAGAAATAGCCCTCAAAAATAAGGACACCACTAATTTCACTTCACAGACTGCACACTTAAAACAAGCAGGGCACTCTATACTGAAATAAGATTATCCAAAGCACCGCTACAGGAGTGGAGTGCATGTGAACATGTTAAAAACTGGCTTCATCCAAAATACTTACATAGAAAGGTTTGTATATGTGTACAAATACCTCCAAATATCCTAAGCACTTTGTAAGATCAGCCTCCCCTAACAGTACAACTAGGTGCTGCTATAGGTTAAAAGCAAAGTGGCAGAAATAAAACACTCTGAAATGCTGGCCCTATTGAAATCAAGGGCCAATTTTCCACTAACCTTACTGGGTCACAATTCCACCCAAGGGTTTTTTTGCTGCAGTTCCAATCACTGTAGTATCAAAGCACAAGAAGTAACTGGAGCTGCAACACAACTGGCAGGGGGAAGGTATTAAAAAAATTGCAAACAATAACACTCCAGCCCTAAACGTTAATGGGGCTTTGTAACATTTTCTGTTCCCTGAACTGTTAAGGTACTAAATGAACATGCACCTAGCTGGGGTCATCTGACCCCAGCGCTCTTTCCTGCCTAGGTAAGGAGTTGGACTCAATCTGTTGAGGTCCGTTCCGACCCTAGCATCTATGAATCCCTATGAATGACTTTGGGATTGTGTACATACAAGCTAAAGTTTTGACTTGAGTAAGTGCTATGTGGAAGGATAATATGATATTATCTACTATGCAGCGTATTTAATAAGTACTGAAGACCAGGTTACTGATGAGGTGTATACTGTATCAGCAACCTCTGTTCCAATAAGCATGGATGTAGGTGACATTATAATCAGAAGTTGGACAACTAAGTAAATCGCAGATGATCACTTATAATTTTTACCTAAACTGGCCCTAAGCATCAACTCAACGCAATTGTATTCCCTGAAAAGATCAAAAACTTGTATATAATTGCCAAGGAGAGCACAGGAATATAAATTTACAGAAATTCATTGGAAATTTGGTGTCATTTTCACTGGGTAACTTTTTGAGCAGGCAGAGCTTTAACATGGTCCATTTTGCAAACTGTCGCTTCATTTGCAAACAGCAAAATCCTTACATTTCATAAATATTATATAATGCAGTAGGTCACCAGTTATATGAACTCGGAGCTCTCTCTGCATGCTGCTGATTGAAAACAGGGTTGGGTTTTATGTAATATAAAGACATATCAAACTCTTCAGCCCCCAGATCTGATCAGCAATTCTCTCTCCAGTCCTGATTTCAGTCCCTGGTAACATCAGTGGGAGTTTCAACTGAGTCAGGGTTTTAGGGTTTGGATTATTTAATATTTTACTATGATCACCATGAAGGCCTTTCTATTGGCCCCTGCCAACAACTGTTTCTGATGCGCTAGTACCTGCAACTCTAAAGGAAAATCAGCCCTAATTTAGTGTTTTTTATAAAGCTCTCTAATTGTTATACATCATTCTAATTTATGTATTAGGCCTTGGTAGTTAAGACTTTCCATAAAGATCACCATTGATCTTTGAACTTTGCTTACTTAGGTTGATTTAATCAGTTGATTGTATGGCTATATTTGAGTGCGAGGGAGAATTATAGTTTTTGGAGATGGAAGCAAGCTTGTTTTTCTGCCTAAAAATGCCCATAGTCCAGTATCTTTATTGGCACATGAGTTGTCCCACTGAGGTCTATTTGCTTAGTAAGACAGCTACTCAGATAAGCATGTCACAATACAGCCCTAACAAAGCTTTTTTTTTATTTAAACATTCAGTGCAATATGAATAATGAATATGTCCTTTCTTTCTACTGCTGTGATTTCCCAAAACAGCTTAAGGGAGTTATGTGCCCAAAAGGTAATTAAAAATCTGTGTTCCTAAGCCCCTTTGAAAGTCCCAGCCTATATCCTAGGCCCAGTCATCAGTTCAGCAAATGAAATTGTTTCAATACACGAGATTAACGATTTAGAAGTCAAAGTAACACATTTTAATCATACAAACAGCATTAAATTGCCTTAATTAGGGAAAAAAAACAGTACACCCCTTGACAATACTCAAGGATAGTTTGAGCCCTGGGGACCAAACCTATCCTACCAATGTAAGGAGGACTGGATGATACAGTGTTATGTACAGGAGGTGGAACGGTCTTCTGTTTAACAATCCACTCAGTTTTAGGAGACTTGAATTATATTTCTGGCTCTGCTACAGACTTCTTATGTGACCAAGGGCAAATCATTTAAGGCATACTTAATTTTGAGGCACTGGATACTGTCACTGTGGGTGCAACGCAGAAATTCTGTAAATACCCAGGACGATTATTTTAGTTTCATAACAACATAGCAGAAATAAAACCCCAGCCTTGTGGTGATTTGTCCTGGGAAACTCGTGGGCTGTATTTTAACGTGTTGTCCCTTTCCTAAAAATACACTTATTTCACACAACTGCAGCACTGTACTTACCAGAACAAGGGAAGCTGAGTGCACGCCCACCATCCATGGATTGATTGTACTTTGCTCCTTGTAGATTATGTCGGTATTCTCCATGGTCCGGCACTACTGAAACAGGGAGTTGGGCTGGCATACCAGATGTAGAGCTGTGTGAAACACTTGGATCAAAACCTGAAAACCCACACAAACATAAGCAGTGGGAGCTCAAGCAATGCAATTTTGACATGTTCCTGGTTTGCCAAAGCAGTGTTAATGCATACGCCATCACGTGGCACACATTCAGGCAACACGCCTTGTTTTTCTCAGGTTTAAAATAGGTAGACTCAAATTTAAGACTTCAGTGAGCAACATGTTTCTAGCTATGTTAGTATTCATGCCCTTCATAGTCTCACTTGTTTGCTGCCTTGCCTAAGGCTGCAGTCTTTACTTCTCAGCTCTGTCTATAGAAACAGCTTTAAAATGACATATTTCAGAATAGAAACTGAGGCTTGAATAACTTAATATACAAATTACACAGGTATAAAAGTCCTCTTTAATTCTCTTAACTTACAGTTTATTTTGTACAGTACTCATTCTGTTATACATCTAAGACTTACTATATGTATAAATATTTTGGGTGTAATGTATATACATATTCAGTGTTGCAGATTCAGTAAATGTATGCCTTTCACAATACACTATAGTGTATTTAAATGTAGTGCATACAATATGTATTTCAGAAAAGAGCATATTCCCTATGAAAGTTTGGTAACCCATTCATAATGTACTCTCCCTTGAAATACAGATATATTCCTTTATATTATGTCATATTAGAGTCATATGGCTCTAAGGTATTCTTGTACATTCCCCAATATGAATGAAGAAAGAGCAGCTCATTAATATTAATCTAGCTTTGTTATACATAGAGAAGTGTAAGGGGCACTGGTTTCCCAAATTCATACTCAGATCAGAAGGGTGCCTAGAAAAGCCATATAGACTTGGGCTGTATAACGTCTAAATGAAATATAATAATTCTGCACAGTTGGAAGTGAACCCATCCCCTTAATATTCTCTGTGGGTCAGATCTTCAGAAGATATAAACCACCGCACACAGATTTACAACAGTGTCTCGTGTTACCTTTATTTATAATTTATAAAGTTTGCAAGAATCGACACATGATGAATCCTCCCTTAACGAGTTTCCTTCTTGGTGCTATGTATAGTTAATGCGTGCGTACTTTCCTTGATAGTGTGCAAAGAAACCTACACAAAACATATGTCCTGTAAGAGTCATAAATACCTTTCTGGGGTATTTCCTATTCTGTATGAAGCCGTGGGTGTTGCCTCTCTGCAGCTTGTGAAGCTTAATGCTTACAGGCATAACAATGCAAGTCTCCTCAATCAGTTCACGTTTCCTGCTTATAAACAATCTGTCTTTTAATAGGATCCATTCTTTTGGTTAATAATCCTATTAAAATTGAGATTTTATTTTTACTGGTCTTCAAATATAGTTCATTTAACAGGAGAGCAGAATACAGAGTAAAAACACAGTGCAAACAGCTGAATTTTTGGTGTACTGGCCAAGTTAGAGCTTAAAAAATTCTCTCTCCTCTTCTTTTCCAACCTTTTTTTCCCCTCTTGTTTCAAAAACAATTATTTCAGGTTCATGGTACAAGTTTAATTCTGCTCTCTTTTTTTGTTTTGTTTTGTTTCACACATTTAAAAAAAAGTAAAATTGAAACATTTGAAATTTTTGTTTCAAATTTTCATTTTGAAAAGTTTTTAAAATGTTGTCCAAAACGTCAAAATTAAGCATTTATACAATTTTACTTTGAATGTTTTAGCTTTCTTCAGCTGTAACTATTTGCTTGATCTGGAACTACTTTTTCCTGAATAAACTACTTGTCCTAAAATTTTCACCTAGCTCTTCTAAGTAGGAACAGATAACCTATTAGGCCAGTGTTGATCTAGAGTAACTCCACTGTTTTTAACTGTTAGAAAAGCATAAAATGAGAGCAAAAGATGTACACTCCTCATTTTCTTGCTGTTGTCTTGGTTTTTCATTCTGTAGCTTTATGCATTTTTTCCTGCTGTCACTTCTGAACTTTAATGCAACACTTCAGTTTATTCAATATTAGTATATTATAAACAGTTCCAGATTATTTCACATCATGGCCATATTCAGTGCATTGGTGTTGAAGGCTGAATGCTGAAGTCTTTTTCTTTTTTTTACTATTAGGTAGCAATTATGTTTCTTAGCTTTTTAACTGATTGTATATTGTAACTGGTGGACATTAACTTCTGGATGGACTTGCTGTGTACGACTTCTCGATAGCCCAAACCAGCCACGCTACAGACAGCAGAGCCGACAAGGGACTTTGCTTTGGCCAACCCAGAGAAATCTGTGCTAAGCTAGAAGTTTACTGCTCTTATATCCCCCATATAAACTTTATAGTTTATATTAAACATGCACACAATGGAACAGAAGCGTGGAAATGTGTGCTCTAATGCCAACAGCCTTGGCCTCGCAGTGAAGTGACTGCTAATGTGAAAAGCATGAAAACTGCCGTTTCACTTTTTTCCTCGTATTTCTCATTCCTAGAAGGGAAATTTTCCAGAATAAGCTGCACAGCTACTGACTCATGTCCACTGTTAACATATTGGCAGAGAGTCAATAAAGCACTTAAGCATGCACTTAAATTCCTTTGGGTTTAATAAGCTTAAGTGCTTTGCCAACTAAGGATGGAGATCGGGACATGCTTAAGCACGGAGCTTAAGTAGATAAGTAGTTATAGAAAAACACAGAGGACTGGGAAGGATCTCCCAGATCACATTGTCCAGTCACAAGCAACCAGGTTAGATGATACCACAGTTAAAGTTAGTTAATTCCATCTTAAAGGTAGTTAGGTTATTTTGCCTCTCCTACTCCTATTGTAAGATCGTTCCCGAACCACACTGTTTTGACTATTAAAAACCTTCTTACCGCTTCTAATATAAATGTACTCCTGGCCAATTTATATCCATGGGTGCTGTGCTTTACTTATAGTTAAACCCAATGTGAAAGAATCTGGTGAGCTGGGGGGAGAAATGTTTCAGTAACTGGCAACAATTAAGACATCTCTATCCGTCCCTGTTAAATTAGAGAAAAAGAGACATCATTAAAAACCTTGAGCTTTAGTGTGACCCAGCCAGTGCCATCTGTCTCATAAAACTGAAGTACCATTATGTTCTTTGTTATCTTACCAGTTTAAAACTGGATTACAGTATACACCCCCTTTGCCACGTGGTGCAGCGATATCAAACGGGAGTCTGTTGTCAGTTCAATAGCCGTGGTGTCCACACTATCTCCTCCATGCTAATTATTAGCATTCCTCCGTTGTATTTGCACTGGAGATGCTCCCAACTCATCATGTGGATTAGGATCTGAACAGACTTCCCCAGAGCCCCGGCTGTCTTGGACGGCTACAGAAACACACTCAGGTTGCCAGATCCAGCTCTCGAATTTAATTTGCCTAAACTCCGGCAAATTTGCCTAAACCCTGGGAGAATGGGGGGCAGCGAGGAAGTTCTGTTTGGACAAGGTGCCTATTTAGTCTTTTCCCAATTCACCCAGCGTACTTTATAGCTTCTCTTAGACATTTCATACAGAAAGGTTTCCAGGTTGTAATTTTCAATGCATTTCAATCGTACTTCAATGTGAAAATGCCTATAATGCTTTTGAAATGGAAGCTTTGAATCTCCAGCCTAAAGTTTTTCTTGTCAAGTTTAGGAATAGCCGCTTTGTATTACTCCGCCTCGTGTTTTTCTTTTCCTTTTCTAATCAAACTTGATGCAAAGGCTCTCTCTTTACCTGGCTTATGTTTAGAGATGGGTTTTACATGGGGCCAGGAGGCACCAGTAATTGTAGGTGGAGCTCTACGTACCGTTAAACCGGAGCATCAATTCTTTTTTTTACTGTACAGTAACACAGACTTCAAGCCTTTGCTTATTTCCTAGAAAATTTGCTCCCTGTTCTATGCATTTCAATACCACGTTTCTGGGGGTGGAGGTTTTTTTGTGATATTAATAATACGTGTTGCCCACACAGAATTTCTATAAATGTTACTGTTTCAACAGAGGCATTGTTCTTTGAAAGGTATTCAGTTTTGCTGCCGGTAATTTTTCACGTTGTCAATGACAAAAGTAAACCCAGGGCTACTCCTTGATTTTTTTTGTTTTCCAGGGTTTATTATTGTATTTACAGTTCCCTGTAAGACGATACAACCCTTTCCCAGTGTAAGATTTCTTAATACCTTTCTATGTTTCAGATATTAAAGACTCACATGGGAAGGAGAAAAATAATCAGTGATGAAGGAGGTATCCTTCAGGGCTGATGCTAATGAGTAGAAAACCTGAATCATTGTAAATATACTGTACTACACTTTGGTACAACCGAAAAGAAGGAAAAAGAAAAAAAAAGGTCCTCAAAGAAAATATTTAGTGCTCCCTAAGTCAAATAAACTTCATAAACAATACGGAAAAGAATGAACCACACGTAGGTGGGTGTTCCCGTAAAAAATAATGAAACTGCTTGGCTGCCTTGCACATAGGCAATACAATTAAACAGATTTTAGATTTCTTTTAAAGTACGCCTAGTCTCAGGCTGTAAGCAAGAAATATCCACTGTGCTTTACAAGGGACGACGACTAGAAAAAATCAACAGAAAAAATCCCTCGTTCTCTGAATTACCGCTTATCATGAGATGACAAACAAAGGTAGTCTCCTCTGAGTCTGAGCGTAGTTGTATTAGCATTTAGCTAGTACCAGGCAGTATACAAAAACAGCCATCATGTGCGACACCTCCAAACACCTACATGGAGCTGTTTTAGGGGCACATCCTGGTTTATGGTGAAACGCATTTAACTCAGCCAGCTTCCTGTACCTGCTCAATGATATGAAGTTATCATCTCAGGACCTCCACAGGTTAGACTCTCTTGGGTTATTTCCTATTGCTGACTGGACTGACTGTTCCACCATCCATGAAACAGAAGGCATAAAGGTGATTACAAACATAAGAAAGTAGTTTTACATATTGTCTTGCAGTCTTTCCATATAGTCCCTAAGTTCCTTGGAATCGCCAAGATTCATATCTTGGCATACCCATTTAATATTATCGTCACTGTCAAACAGGATTGAATTGGTGTAGGGACCTCCATCTTCTGGCAGGATTGTGGTATATGAAGTGAACTTAACTCGTTTCTGTTTTGGCCCGGAAGGATGAATAGGTTCACTTTTAACTTCTTTCTCGCAAGCATAGTCGGATGATCTGAGGATCTGAGTGTGAAGATTTTTCTGAGAGCTCCCATTAAGGAGAAAGTTGCTTTCTTCAAACTGCATTCCTCTGTCAATCATCGTAGTGCATTCCTCTGATGGGAGTGAAATGTCAACTGGGTTTTCCAAAAGTTCAACCTCATTTCCAAGCCAGACCCAATCATGAGAATGCGGGATGTTGCCTTGCTCACTCACAGCAAACCTTTTGTGCCTGTACTTCCAAGCAAAAGCCACGCAGTTAATTAAAAAGACCAAAATCGCTAGGCAGAAAACACACAGCAGGGCATACATGCCAATCTCCAAATCTGTTAACCCTCTCGAAGTCAACGTAAGGTCATTGGGATTATTTTGCCCTGGGATCTCTACTTGTGTAGGAAAACTTGCAAAGATGGTTGGATTACTTAGGAGCTGGCCATCCTCGGGACCTTTTTTCTGATCAATGGGAGATTTGGAAGTTGTGCTTTTGTTGACATTGTCTTCATGATTAATGGAAGCTCCAATTTTGGACCATTCTTGCACTGTCCTCTCCTGTTCTGCCGTCTTTTCTATGGAATTGCTCACGTGGTTTTTAAGATCTCTGTCCATGTCATCAATGTCATTAGTGCTTCCTTTGTGATCAGAATCTTTCTGCCCAAATTTCACTTTGACACTTCCTTTCCCCACAGCCAAAATGCTCTTTCGCTTGGTCTTCTGACAGGGCTCACTGATCACCATTTCAATTTTAATTAGGGGTCCTTGCCCGTCACCCTCTGCAACTACCCCAGGCCATCTAGACTGAAGGTTTTGCTGGGCAGATACTACCATCTCATCCAGCGAAGTGACTGTGATAGAAAAATCCTTGGAGTCATAAATGTCTAAAGGCGTCACAGAGCCATCACTGAACAAAATCCAGGCGCTGACTATGGCTTCCTATGGAGGAGGGGGAGAAAAACAGTATGGAAGTTACAATACCGCATTATACATTTTTGGTAGCTTAAGTTTGCTTCACACTAGTGATATGAATAGAGACTATGGCCATAGTTCGGTTTGGGGGTTTTTTTCCAAAAAGCTTCAACCAGGTTTTGGTTTTAGACTTGCAATTCTGCATCTTGTACACCCCTTAGACATTTCTTGTATTTGGGAGTGCAAACAAGGAACCATCTAACTCTAAGTGCAAAACCATTCTTGCTGTCCTCTCTGGTACAAAATAAGAATTTCATTTTCTAAAACCAGAGCCCACTGATGAAGATAATCAGATTCCTAGCATTTAATTAACTTAGGAAAATGACATAAAGGTAAGGAACACTGTGACATGCTACTTCTCTTTATAAAAGGCCTGCATAAATTCTAGGGGTCGTTGGTCAGGAGGTTAATCCTGCTCAGCCCCTTTAAACAGATTATATTATGAGACAGAATTGAATGAAGTATTTTACATTCTCTACTAAAGTATTTTCAAATGCACAAGGTTATGTGAAGTGTATAAACATGATGGTCCACTTTAGACATAAAAGAAATCACACTCTTTTTATAAAAATGTGATGCTATTTAGCTTTTGAGCAATGTTTGGCCAAACCCATTTTTTGTCCTTCATTGACTATTACCTGTGCTAAAAAGCAGTTGCATACTGATACTGAAATATCAGAACATAAGGTTTTTTTTACATATTTATCTGCTTCTTTCTGATTCTGCCATGCTGTCACCAAAATACACCCAACCCCATTTAGGATGGGGTCTACTTTTATGGTAAAAACAGGAGGGGTAAGTGGATACTCTGTAACGTCTAGATTCTTTTAAACACAGTACAAACTAGATGTGGTGAATAAACTTATTGGCTTAATCCTTCTGAACTTGCACAAGGCTGAGCCTCAGGACTGCAGGGAGCAATTCTATATTAGATCCAAAACCACTGAGGGGAGGATTTCAGCTGAGCAAATATGTGAAATTTTCATAGAGAAGGGTAAGAGCTTTGCTTGGCAGTATTTATACTCATGTGGGAAGAGGGCATAGGGACAGGGAACCTATCCCCACCTCAATAGTTAATCAAGTCCTTACAGTCCACATTGCCTTACCCTGGGAGTGTGCACACGTGCTAACTACAGTGACACACATCACTTCCCCATAAGATGTGATCTGCTAAGAAGAGGTGCATGCTCAGCCAGTTGCCTGTGTGGTGCCATCAGTAATGTGTATGGCCAGGACTCTTGTGCTAAATGCATGGCCATGCTGTAAAGGTATCTGGGCAGGAGCAGACCTGGACGAGTGAGCTGCTGTAGGGAGCTGTGTCTTCAGGTACATGAAATGCACTGCTTTCGCCTTATGCATGCTGAATAACTCTACAGGATATAGCTTTCCCCTGTGATCTGGCAAACACAGCAAACAAATCAATCAGTTATAAAATGGCAATACTGTCTCGATCCATACCTGTTTCGGGGCATGAAGAATATCATAAGCGGAGGCTGTGGAAACAATAGCTCTCTTATTTCCTTTGCTTATTTGTAAAGATAGGGACAAGCCTGCAACTAGCTGCACCCCTAGGTCTGTAATTGTTACCCGGTCATCTAGTACTATCACTGTCTTCTCAGCCAAGATGGAATCGGAGAGCGGCGACAAAACCTTCAAAAAGCAAGCAAGTATTCTTGTGTTAAACAGCACGGGACGCACTCTTGCACAACAAGTTTATACTCTTTCATTGCTGAAACACTCCTGATTGATTCAATCTTATGTCTGCCACATTCATTTGTAAGCTATAAATGGTTTCCCCAAAAACTGTTACATTCATTTTGCTGTCAAATTACTAGATTTACAAAAATTGTAATAAAATGTTTCACCGGGTCACCTCCGCGCACCAATCCAGCATGCTGTCTGGCCCACAAGGCTCTATATGGGTCCAGAAATATGGCAGAAGAGGAGCGTCAACTAATGCCACCACTCCCTGGCTACCAAATTTACAGACCCGTGGAGATCCCTGCAGGCCAGATCTGGCCCATGGGCTGGCAGTTGAGCACCCCTTACCCAGACTAAGAACCTTGCTACCAATGCCCACTATAGCCAATATGAGTCTTTCCTGTGCAGCATTAGGCCCAAAATGTCAACTGTCCTTGGTTTAGGTCCAAGACATGGGCCCTGTATGTAAGGCTGCATTACATACACAACCTCCATTTAAGAATCATTTCAAGAGTCATTATTAATGACATGAAAACAGTTTTAAAGCAGTTTTGGAACACAAGAAACCACATATTTAAATTTAGGCACCTCTCAATGCAGATAGGCACACAGTTGGCTTTTTAAACGGGTTAAGTACTTTCCCACTATAGATCTCAAAAATAAGTAGCCGTAGGTATTTTTGAAAATTCCCATCTGCCTCTTGTGGCAAATAAATCCCTTTGCAAATCTCACCCCAACTTCCCTGTGTTGCTATAACTAAGAACCATGACAACAGAAACCAGAACCTATTCAAATTTCTTTGTATGTTCACTTAATGCTTGTCTCCAAAAACAGTCCTTTATCACAGCTAGGGCATATTTACTCTTAACCTAATAACTCTTAATGTGTCTAAATATTTTCGTAAATCTAGACCAGTGGCACTCAACCGTCTGTTGAGATGAGTGGCTCAGGGCCAGTCTGCAAGCCAGATTGGCCCCCATGATCTAGGATCAGGCACCATGCCACCTCTTTCAGCCCCACACTGCCTCTGTCAGCACCATATCACCTCCAGGAGCCCCATGCTGCTTCTGGGAGCCCTGCACTGCCTCCCAGGGCCCTGTGCTGCAGGGTGGGGCCCACACCAACTCCATCTGGCCCTCGTGTGCCCATGTCAGGCCCCTAAATGTACAGATATATTTTAAAGCTGTACCTGAACTGTGGTTATCCCATGCTCACGACCAACCAGAACCCGGCCATCCTGTAACTTAGCAATCTTAGGTTCTTCCACCTTCATGAAATCAGTCACGAGATCTGTGATGTCGAACTGCCATTCGGAGCCAAGCATGTAGGTCAGCTGGCCTCCAAAGTCAGAGGATTCAGCTACAAACTGTGTGAGGACTCTCACCATCGCATGCTGGTACTGAAGAGTACAGCCTCTTCCCTTCCGTTCGTCATCCTCTTCATCATCACTGTCCCGGGTAGGCCTACAAAGTTGAGTAGGTGTATTTATTGAGCTCTCTCTTACCACCATGATCATTTAAGAACGTTGAAACCTCCTTCCTATGCCTATATAACATTAGTGATTTCATCATAATCTGCCAGCACAAGAAGAAATAGGCCAAAGGCATTTTGTAGGTCTAAGTTGGAAAACTTAATGACAATTTTGCATCTCGAGTAGAGCCAAAGAGGTGATCCTCCCCCTCTATGCGACGCTGGTCAGGCCACAGCTGGAGTATTGTGCCCAGTTCTGTGCGCCCCATTTCAAGAGGGATGTGGACAATATGGAGAGGGTCCAGAGGAGGGCCACCCGCATGATCCAGGGACAACAGGGCAGACTCTACAGTGAGAGACTGCGGGACCTGAACCTATTCAGCCTCCACAAGAGAAGGCTAAGGGGGGACCTGGTGACTGTCTATAGACTCACTAGGGGGGACCAGAGGGGTTTGGGGGAGACGCTGTTTCCCCTAGCGCCCGCTGGCATAACAAGGAGAAATGGGCACAAGCTGTTGGAGAGGAGGTATAGATTGAACATCCGCAAAAACTACTTCACCGTTAGGGCGGCTAGGAGCTGGAACCAACTTCCAAGGGAAGTGGTGCTGGCCCCTACCCTGGGGGTCTTTAAGAAGAGGCTGGATGCCCACCTGGCTGGACTCGTTTGAGTCCCATTTCTCTTTTTGGGGTTTTTGTTGTTCTCCCGCCCTGGCGGGGGGTCGGGCTAGAAGATCTACTAGGTCCCTTCCGACCCTTAATCTATGAATCTATGAATCTATGAATTTTCATAGACTTCAGGGTCAGAAGGGACCCATTAGATCATCAAGTCCAACCCCCTGCCCTGGGCAGGAAAGAGTGCTGGGGTCAGGTGATAATTTGATACTGCACAGCTTAGAAGGCACTTTCCCAAGTGGAAACTCCCAACTTTTGAGCCTTGTCCATCAGTGTTGAAGTTCTAGGGGATCTGTCGCTAGGTTTATTCTACAGCTATTATTTCAAATCCTGGAGCTGCCTAAACAAAACAGGAGGAAAAATTTCAGAGTGGGGCCAGTGGTACCTATCCCTGTACAAATACCCACAGCCGCTGATCAGCCCTGGAAGGAGTGCAGATAGTAACTAGAGCCTTTGTGGCAATATGGCAATAGCTTTGTCTGCTAGGCACAATGCATTCAAGATCCCCTGCCTAAATAATGCTTTACTCTTGTGCACATGTAAAGAGCCTGAAAAATATATCACTCCAAGAAATCCTTGCCTCTCCCACACACACATGCACAGACAAACTGTTGTGGGTACCTGGACACGTCTAAATCCATGTAACAACCAGTCAGGATTTCAGAAAAATAAAATAGGACTCAACACTTCAATAAGTACTCAGGAAATCAATTACTGCGTCACATCGTTCTTGAATCCAGTGAGCAAATCCCAGCATGAGATCAATGCTTGGCTGGGCTGTCACTCACAGCCCTGATCAATAGCATCATTACAGACACCTGCTTTATAATTTTCTAACCATCTCCCTTCATACTGTAACCACTGTGACTATACAGTTAACAGTCCTTATAAAGTGTTCCAGAAAGCATCAAACGCTACTTGTACAACAGCACTGCTATTCAAACCTAGCACAGCATTTTCTGTGGTTTAAACACTGTTTTTCATTGATTCATTTTCTTGTTTATACCCCAGGACAAGCATGTAGATTCTCTATTTTGGGCCATTTTGTTGTGCTGAAAGTCAGATATTAAGCACTAGGTGGCCACGTTTTCTCTCATTATGCTCCCATGCTGTGAAATTCATTGCCTGGAAGTACTTCTTTTTTTCAGCCTGTAACCATTGCTAAAGAAGGGGAATGTGGGATAACCGTCTTATTTTTCATGGTATTTGGGGAACTGTTTTAGTATTTACTGTGTTCCTTTGGCATATGTTTGAAATACTAGTTATGAAACAGACTATCATAAAACAGAATTGCTGTTATTGTAAATGGCTTTATGACAAAGCTGGCGACCGAGACGATGAAGAAGCATCACAAAATGTGACCTTCAAAGTGACCGAGTCAAGAAAGTCTTTGTGCTTTATAAACTAAGGAACTGATCTGCAGATTGCAATATGGCCTTAACAAACATCATTTAGTAGTTGAATAGTACATTATCGCATGGTTATTCTGCTGATGCCAACAGAGCAACCACTAGGATGAATGGGACATGCTATATTTGAAAAAGAAATGTTGCTCAAGGATGCTTTACTCTTGTGCTATATCCAAAAGACTGTGCTCACAAATTCATCTCACTTACAAATCTAAATAACATATTGGCACATATTTGGGCACATTTCCAAAGATACTCTCAGTCCCCAACTAGAGCCAGATGTTCAAAAAAACCTCAGCTTGTACTCAAGCACCAAAACAAATGGGCAGATTTTGAGCATCCAGCAGAACCCACTTATTACCCTCAATGAGCTGTTTGGAGAATTTGGCTGGTAATCATCTCCCAAAAGGGCAGCTTTTGGATGCCGAGCTCTCCTGAAAGCCTCGCCCCTTTGAGTTCTGGCAAGAGGAGAGCTGCAACTAGACAGTTTTTTTATTTTAATCTCACCCCACAGGGTCAGACAGTGGAGAACCTGGATCGGAGGTCTTTCAAAACCCAAATGTGGTTCTCAGCCATTTTCTCATTTAGAGAAAAGGGAAACAATCAAGCTGCCTGATACCATTAATTCTCCCTTTAAAACTCTTATATAAAGGCTTTTCTGTTCCATAGTCATGAATCCTTTCCCCTGCCATCAGAAGATGACCTCTGGACTCCATCAGCTGATGTGGTCCCAGTCAAGCAGAACAAACACGGTGGGAATGCAAGAAACCTAGCGGACTGCTAGGACTGCTAATGCATCCCAAACCCATTCTCACTTTTGAAGACTTTAAAATACCATGGAAAGACTTGCTCTCTCCTCAAAACAACTATGTTCTTCCATCTTCTTTAAGCAGGATGGATATTGCTAGGAAAGGGATGATTTTTTTTTGCTTCAAAGAAGGTGTTCTCCTCAAACCAGACTTTTCAAGTTAAAAGCAGGAGGTCTCGTCTAAGATCGCATCTCTGGCCTTCTCGCTGCCATATTCAGGTTGCTGTGGTCAATACTAAGTAACGGGCTTGAAGCAGATCCTAGCTCTGAACAATCCCAGACTTTGTGATTTATTTTTTCTTTTATCCAAACTTTGGATACACAAGCAAAACTGGAAGAGGCTGTGCAAGAGCTGTTCTTGGGAAAAGGCTTTGGGGTTGTTAAAGGAGTTGTTAAGGAAGTAGAGGAAAGGAAAAAAAAGAAGAGGCAGCTGCCCTGGAAGCCATGGTAAGTGTCTCTATATTACACAATTAAAAAAAAAATGATACATCTGTGGTTTCTTTATTATGGTCACACGGACAAATGCTTGACTCACGTATTTGAACTCATTTGTGAGTCATTTTTCTTAATGTTTACGCTGCTGTCTGAACCTAATGATTTCTAGAAACGTTGAACAGGAACAGAATATTGTCACTTTCTGTTAAAAAATGATGCAGGCTGCAGGGGAGAGAGTTTCAGTCCTGTTCTCCTCGTGTGGGAGAGGACTGACTGGAGAAGGGGGCCGTTTCTGTGCCCAAACCTTAAAAGAGAGGACACTTGCCACCATTGCTCCTCCTGTTAACAAACCTGTGGCTCTTACGCTTTCAGAGCTACAGGTCCGGCACTCCCCTGCATCAGAGAAATTGCATGATCAGAGTATAGAGCCCAGGCAGCAGCTGCTTCCTGCCGCCCCCACAGGCTTCCACAGTGGAAATCATGCTGCTCCAAGGAAGAGTCGTTCCTCCACGACTTGCACTGTGCCAGTATGCAAGTCACCCACAGTATTTCTCTCCCAGGATCTGCACTACCAGCAGGGAGAGATTGCTCAAGTCATTGCCCTCCTTGCAGTGTCCTTGGGATCTATAGGCATGGGATCCACCCTTGGGCTCCATCACTTTATGAGTTTTTACAACCCATTGTTGGTAGCACTTGAGCATTTCCTCTTCGAGACCAAGTTCCTTATTATCGTAAAACTTTTCTGTTGCACCGAAGCGTCAGAACAGGAGAAAAGCGTTGGGATTCAGAGCTTAGAATATTAGGTAATAAATGTTAGAACTTAAATGTTTGAGGCTTTTTCTTATATGCACTCCATAATGCCAGTGCAAAGAAAGAAAGTGATGTGCCTGCATTTTCAGAGCAAGCTTTCAAGTTGCCAACTCAAGGTGTGTTGTATTATTTTTATTTTTTTTTAACAAATGACATTCATTTCCACTTCAAAGCCACAAATCCTGGCTTCAGTTAATAAGGCAGAGCAGTTCAGTACTTTGTCTCCCTAGACCCAACAAAATATTTGAAATCCATTAAATTACACGGTCCCTATAGAGTCTTAACTTCTTGTTAAGGTGTTTTAGGTGGCCTAAAATCCTTCCTTAAGCAGTGAACTCATTTTCTTTTTAAGACACATCCTCTCAAATATAAGCTTCATATTTTTTCCCCCCTCCTGGTCACCTCTGAGGTTATAGTAAGCCTTGTGCTTTGGATATCTCTCCAAATCCTGCTCATCCATATTTCTTGCTGCTTCACATACTTACTTAGAAGATCTTTGCTTTTCTAGAGTGCACCAAGGTTGCCAGAATTACATTTAATTTACATTTCAGACGGATAAAGCCCTTGCCAGGGAACAGACTTAAAACAGCAGCCTATTAAAATGGTGCCTGCTAGCACTGATATAATCAGCGATCTGTCAGCTATTCTATTACATATCTTCTCTATGAGTGGTTTAAGCTTGTCCATTTTAATTTAAATTGTACTGAAACTAGGCATTCAGGTTCTCAGGCCAGATGCAAATTTTCTGTTTAAAAAACAGTTAAATCAGTTTAGCTGGTTTTTGAACAGGAAATACACATTAAAAAAGAAAATTCGCTCATTTTTAAAGGCAACTTACAACACCTTGGATGAGAGAAAAATCTGTTAAGTGCAAAACTTTAAGTTCTGAGTATTTGATTTGTGTAAAACTACAAAAAGCCACGGCACATCTCAACCCACTGTTTCTGCCAGAACGGCAGTGGGTTGCGTTTGCTGATCCGGAAAATAAAATCCTATAAAAATATCAAAAGGGGAAGTTAGATCAGTTAACTAAGACATGCTGGGAGGCTGCTCTGATGCACTGTAATTACAGTGGGCCAGAGCAGACTCGATTAATCGAGTCTACTGGAGCATGGCAATTATCTTGCTCAAGTCAGCCTCCGTGTCTCGTGTATCAGCTTCAAAATGGTGGTGGGGGTCCTTTATCTGAAGTTCGTCGAATGAGCTTTAGTTCAAGTGCCCCCGCCATCATTTTGAAGTGCGGGGATGCAGGTACATGAGATACAGTGGCACTTTAATTTGAGTGACTCTCAAAGCCACTCTTATTAAAGTGCCTCCCCCCCAGCAGAGCATGTGTAAAAGTGCTCTAAGGGTGTGGGTTTGAAGTGTGCTAACATGCATTACAAAGTTCTTAGCTGAAAGTAAAGTGGTCTTCATTCACTTCCAGTTAATTTTCTTTGGAAGACCAGTTTACTTCCAAAATATACCATTCAAGTAGCATTTTACTGCGCTTTTAACTAACCCATTTTAAATCCACTTTAGCTAATTCAGCTTACCTGACCTGAGTGTTCCCATGTAGACATGACAGTAGTAGTTCATACTGTGTAAAGAATGATCAGCTACAATAGCCTGTAGTTTACAAATATCATCGTCTTTGTATAAAACCGTCTTTATATCATAGATATTAGGGCTGGAAGGGACTTCACATGATCATCGGGTCCAGCCCTCTGCCCAAGGGGCAAGAAGTCAGCTGGGGTCAGATCATCCCAGCAAGTTAAGCATCCAAGTGTTTCTTAAAGGTATGCAGAGTAGGTGCTTGCACCACTTCTGGGGGGAACATATTTCAGACTCTGGAGACCTGGACGGTAAAGAAGCTTCTCCTTATGTCCAGTCTAAAACAGTCTTCCCGCCATTGGCAACATGTAGGGGGTATGCATGGGTGCATGGTTGCTTGTCACCCCTGCCTCCCCACCGGCTGCTGCCAGCAACGTCTGTGGGTGGTCGCCAACTGCCAGTCAGCACTCTCCACCCCACCCAACCCCTCCCCACCACCAACAGCACCATGGCTGCCTGCGGGAGCTCCCTGCTTGCCGCTGCCACACTCCCACCACCAACAGTGCCACCACCTGTGGGAGCTCACTGTGCCCCCGCAGCCTCCGGGGGCATGCGGAGTTTATGCTTCCAGCAGTTTGTGACCATTAGATCTTGTCTTCCCATGGGGTGCCCTAGTGAACAGATGTTCTCCCAGTTCCTAGTGCACACCCTTATATACTTATAGGCTGCAACCAAGGCACCCCTGAGCCTTCACTTCTCCAAGCTGAAAAGTCCCATGGTTTTCAGCCTGTTCTTATGAGGCCTGTTCTCTTGACCTCTAACCATGTGTGTGGCCCTCCTTTGGACTCTCTCAAGCTTCTCCACATCCTTTCTGAAGTGTGGAGCCCAGAATTGGATGCAGTACTCCAGCTGCAGCCTCACCAAGGCCAAGTAAAGCAGAAGGATGACTTCTTGGGTCTTGCTTGAGATGCATTGGTAGATGCAAGCCAGAGTTTTATTTGCTTTGCCATCTGAGGCATTGCATTGGTGGCTCATGTTCATTTTGTGGTCAGTCATGACCCCCAAGTCTCTTTCGATCGTGGTGCTAGCATGTGTAGCACTGCTGAACCTATAAGTATGTGGGTTTTTTCCTCCCGAGGTGGAGCACCTTGCATTTCTCAGTATTTGAATGTCATTGGGTTTTGATTTGCCCATCTTGTGAACCTATTCATTTTGATCTGATAGCCTTCAATATTCCATTGGTTTTTTATCTTGGATACTGTGCAGTTGGTACTGCTTTAGATCAAATGTCTTGAAGTATATTGTCTTTCACTGAATGAACAGTGGTCTCAGATTTGTGTCTCCTTGGGGGCCTCATGAAAATAAGGTGCTATCCTAGTTGGCAAACATTTATTTAAATTAAAGAGGGATATATTAAACTTGTGCGAGGCACCGGCCATGCAATTCTTATTAATGCAACCTGCAGTGACTCGTTCCATGTAAATATCTGTGCATGAGGGTGACATAAGAAATTCAAAAAGATCATTATTTTCCAGACAAATAAAGAATCAAAATAAATGTTCTTGTTAGACAATCAGACTGTGCCTGGACCTTTTCTTCACTCTATTATTTGATTTTAATTTAAAAATGTTCGTCTCATTTGCTGATATAGTAGGCTTTTCTACTATTCATTCCATGATTTGACTTGCTATTAGCAAGCTGCTGCTCAGGGACCCCAAGCAATACATTAGCCATGATCATACACCTATTCAGAGAGCAGATTTTCATTCGGGGAAGCTGACTGTTCATATTAATAGCAGCAAATACCATAGGTTAAATTATTATTCTGCATTTTTCCTATAACATGCTGATAATGCATAGCTCCAAAATGTGCCAGAAAAAGAAAACAAAAGTTCACCATATAGAGGGATTTTTAAGGTAAGCCATGT
>NW_017729001.1:26036047-26086023 GCF_001723915.1 Gavialis gangeticus
TTTTTTTTTTTTTTTTTTTTTTTTTACCTACAGGAGCTGCATTTTATTCTCTCCTTGTTAGAAGTGACTCAAATCCTGAATTCTTCAGTAAGTTTTCATTCAGTCCCTCTAGCAAAATCAGGGAGTTTCATCAGTACAGACTAGATGAAACATTGCCATTTCCAATCCAAAATGAGGAAAGAATTCAGGATTTGTGCCTAACCGCTCTGCTTCTAAGTTTTCCTTTTATCAAACGGGAGCAAAACTTTCCTACTTCAAAAGGGTGTTGTGAATTTAAACCTATAAATACTTGGGAGGTTCTTAAATATGGGGAAGGAACTAAACAACAAACATAAAATTGAAAAATCTCTGGGTGAAACAACTATTAAAAATCAAATATAATACAGCAAAAGAAAAAAGAAAAACTTTAAAGCTTATGTACACAGCAAATGTCAAAGCTAGCAAAGCTCCTGCTAAATTACCTATTGATTTAAAATACACCAAAAAAAGAATAAAAAAGAACAAATTAATGTTTCATAAACCCTGGGATAGTTTATTTCTACTCCAAATCTTTTGCAGCCACACATGCATAAACTATTGACACACAGTGCCATAAACAACCAACTGCATTTTTGTGTAGCAATACTGTGTCCACACTTTTTTCTTCCACCCTTCATAGCGAAGTGCTTGCTAAAGATGTGCCAGTGGTTCAGATGTAATTGAAGCGGCAGTGAACTCAGATCATTTGCTAGCTTGCAAACAGTGCAGGCTCTCAGACCATTATCTTTATTTCAGCTGGCCCAATAAATCACAACTAGACACTGGGGGGTAAATTTTCCAGTGCTATATGTGATGGCTTTAAAGTCAAAATGTCCATGATTGTTAACCACAGGTGAATGTCTCACTCACCATTCCTGGTGCTGAAAGTTTGCTCCGATAATGCATATCAGTGGCGTAATCCTGCAGCCATTTACTTAAGCAAAATCCCCATTGGCTCTAGTGGAATTTGTGCCTATGGAAGGACTGCAGCGTCAGGCCTTAAACAGGCATTAAAGTGTCTCTGAGGACTGCTAAAGCAAATGGAAGTTCTTAAGTGACTCTGGGACTCATTTGGCAGCTGGCACCAGTGCAATTTGTTCATCATCTAGCACATTTTCTTTCTCCACAAAGAGTAACTTTATCACTGAAATGCAGGAAAGTTTCTCTTATGCCAGATCTTCATTATCTATCCTTTTGACACATCCTGGAGGATTCTGTATATCATTCACACCCAGCCTTCTGGCCCCGCAAACCAGGTAAGCGGCATGGGGTCAGTCCACAGGTTGGATCCTGCACGGGGTTTGCATATGGGGTCAGTCTGCGGGTGTGAGCAGACTGGCCTGACCCCATGCACCCATGTGTGGCCACACACTGATAAGATGCGGTGTACAGGGCCATGTTATCGAGCCTGTAGGGCTGGCTCTCCATGAGTCTGGATATTTGGCAACAAAGGAATAGCCATTAGTGCTGCCACCGCTCCTCTGCTGCCCAATTTCCAGCCCTCTGGGGAGCCCCACAGGCCAAACGACATGGCTCTGCGGGGCGCATCTGGTGCACAGACCAAGGGGTGAAGACTCTGGTTCTAGACCACACCAAAGATTGATCGTCAGTCCTCTTCTATTGAGCTCATTTGCCAGACAGTCTAGGAACGACACCCCACTGCCCCTCGTTATCTACCTTTGCTGGTACGTGCCTTTAGGCTCTTCCTGAGCGAGGCCAACAGAAGACCCTTTCATTGGAGCTGTGGTGGTGTTTCAGCAGCATGGTATGCTGTTGCCAAAAACTCTTTTTCCTTTGCATTACAAATCTGATCTGGTGTCATGCCATGCTCTCAGAATATTTTTCAACGTCTCAAATTCACCAACACAGTCATATTCCTCAAAGTTTTTAATTTAGTTACTCATATAAACCGTGGCCATTGCATCACGGGTACTCGGAGAAGGGTGAGAGAGGAGAAAAAACCCTCAGGAATCCTTTTCCCCCCTCCACTATTCCACCAGCAGTCACTTTATCAGAAGATAGTATTTTATGAAACCTCAAAGCTTTCTTGCCTCAGTCAGATCAGCTAAGTAATGCTTCTTTGAGCTCAGCTGTAGAACCCGCTTGTACACAGCTTGATGCATCTTCAAAGGTCCTGCTGCTTTAATGATCATTCAGCTTACCCCTTTTTCACCTGCAAGATTTTACATATGCTCAGGTAGCTCCATCTTTGTGTTGATATAGCTGGTGATTTGAGAGAGAATTTTGGATCTATGCATTAGCAGCATGTTAGTAATGATGGTGCTTCATGGTGCATGCTGCTACAATAAGTCAGTACATTGGACACAAGCGTGGACAAAGTTGTAAGTCACCGAAAATGGCTTTTGAGAACATATTCTGAATTGGCTGATCTTAATGATAAAAAAGAAATCTAACAAATCAGCCAGACTAATGGGACAAAGTGAGAGGAACAAGATCATGCAAAGTGCAATACAGCTGCTTGTTGTGAATTTAGAAATAACTGATTCTGGCTCAAGCAAAATAAGGAGAGAGTGGGCAAGTCTATTATGGGAGCCCTTTAGTGTATCACAGTAATGGAGAAAGGATGCAACAGAGGTCAACTGAAATAATCCACAGAAATAAGAACCTCATCTATATTCAGAAAGGTTAAAGAAACTGCACTGCGTTCTTTAGGCAAAAAGAGATGGAGAGGGGAATCTAATGGAAAATGCCACCTTCACTTCAGAATTTTGTGTAAACGATATAAAAGGCCTTACTGAGCTGCATGCATGTCAAACATAAGGAAAAATGAGCAAGGACCTAAGCTTCCACGGCTGAAATATTGTCTATACACATAACCGCATTCAGAATTTTCCTACTACAATGAAGTATGCAGGTAAATGTCAGTATTTGGATGACCAACTCTTGGGTTTTTTCTATGCAATAGTTTCAACACAACAGTCCAGTAATGTGTTATTAATTGCAAATAGATAACTAGGAGTAAGGTGCTATTCTTTGCGTGTAGAGTTAGACCATAAATCATTTTTGCAACACCACTGTGAAATGCAGAAATACTACCTGATTTTAAAGGTGGACAAGCTGAGGCCAGTATTGCAAGTGATTTACACAACAAGAATTAAACCCGGACTCGGGGATTTGGATCTTACATTAGAACTCAAGTATTTTAGATTCCCAGCCCTCTGCTTGGATGTGCATCTTTCCTAATGTGCCTGTGTTTTATCCTGTGTCTCCAAGTGCTCTGTTCAACATACTTATTGTTGTATGTCTGATGGTTAGGTCCACTCTCCTTCTTCAGAGTAGGCATGCAGCCAGCTTTCACTTAGATGGGGCACAGCAAGTAAAAGCCATATAGAGAGAGATTTGGACTTCACTTATACACCAATCACATCCATTAATTTCACTGAGTTTCACAGGATACAACTGAGGACAGTATTTTCCCAACATTGCCCTGAGTGTTAGACTTAAGGTCAAGGCAGGCACTACAATTTATTTGAAAACAAAATGTTCTGGATTCTGAAAAATAACCCATAAAGGAATGTACTGCATTATCAAATCCCAGGCCAAGTGCATGCATTTATGTCCTGGAACTACTGCCCTCATACCTTTTATTGGAGCTGACTGGTATCCTCCAGCCTTTGATCTGGCTGAGCTCTGTATCTGAGATCTCTATCTGCAGAGGAAGCCGTGGAACCCACACTGTCACTTCTAGCTGGGTAGTAAAATGCTGGTAAGTGAAGTTAACAATGGTATCCACTTTACTTTTCATCTCCTTGCCATTAACGAAGATGGAGTCGCATCTGTCAGAAACCTTAAAGACAGCAACAAGATTAATTTAAAAAAATGGATAAAAGGTCAGGGAGGAGCAGAGAGGAACAATATAGCGCACAATGTGAATTATGCGTACCACATTTTGTGGGTTTGTTTGTTGTTTTTTTTTTTTTACTTAGTAGCAAACGGTGAACAACTGACCCCGGGGGAAAATTCTGCGTTCCTCAATGGACACGACTTAAGCGACAAAAATAATATAGCACTGCTACATAACCTACATCAGGCTTTTATACTAGGAAAAATTAAATTCTGCATGAATCAAATGTCATGTGCATTAAATTTTATGTTTACAGCTTAAACATCCAGGAAAAAAAAATGAAGCTGTGTGTTAGTAAGAAAGAGACTTTCACAGGATCATAAAACAGAATCCTTCGTTCTTTATATGAATAAAGCTCATAAACAAATGTCTTCTAGTGTGGGTCACAGTATGCATTCAGAATTTCAGTGTAAATACAAGCTCTAAGCAGGATTTTTTTCCCAGATATACACAGGACTAATGTAATCTCCTAGGGCATGAGTTACAACAGTATAATTTCAAAATCAGTATTGTATAAAATCTACTAGTAACATACGTCTTTCTTCTTCTGGACTGACAGGAGTAAGTACTCTCTACCCACATACAGCTCTTTTGGCTTGAGGACCCATAGGAACTAACCCAAGAGCAGAATCAAGGCCCTGGCTTGCAAACCAGACCCGGTCACACATGTAACTCAGATGGGAAGCAATCTGATGCTAAGGCCATTGTTCTACCCAATATCTGTTGAGGTTGAACCTGGATCCTGACTGGGAGCTGCTGTCATCCAAAAAATAATAAATTTGCACGTGGCCTTTAAAGAAGAAAAAAGACAGAAAGATGCAACAGTAGCCAATGGAGTCAGTGTTTGCTGAACCTCTGCCACATGACTGTGGTAATAATAATTAGTAGCCACAGCCCACATCAGGTAATTGGGACCAGTAAATAGGCACTGGTCTCTTACTGGCATGTCTTTGTGGTAGATTATGTTTTGCAGCAACACAAAACAGAAAGGAAGCTGGGGAGAAATCCTCCCTGGATAAAATCCCTGAATCACTGAATTTGCATGAGGTCAGGATTTCACCCAGGTTAATTTCTGCCCTCCAAACATGTACAATATCCTTGCTGACATTAGTGGACACTGTGCATATGCACCATGAAGGAAAAGGGGCACTCAAAGAATCCACCATAAGAGATTTTAGCATGTCATTTTAACACAAAGGGGGGTTTCTACTTTAAAACTGTGATAACACAGTGTGCAATATTCTTCAGGTTTTCTCTTGCACTTGAAAATATAGTCTTCTGTTGCTAAGAAATTGTTAGATACTGCTGAGCTAGCAGATGCAGAACAATGAAACTACTCATAAAAATCTTTTATCCCAAAGGAACTCACAGTACTTTGCAAGCTATATAGACAATTTTGTTAAAAAGCAACATCTAGGGTAAAGGACAGCAAGCTCATGCAGGTTCATACATGAAAACACTCAAATGCTGGTAGCAAATTGGCTGGACAGAGAGGAGAAAAAAATGATAGAAATACTGGACCATGTTCTCTGCTACTAATGCCACTGCATAACAATCAAACTATGCCAACAGAAAATATAGTCTATTATATTCAAATGCATGCCTCCAAGGAATAAAAAGCTATCTTTAAATATAATAAATCACCATTTGGCATTATCCTTCTTATAATGTTATTGCGTTACTGATTTTATATCTACATGCTGGTAATTATTTAGCAATGCTGTGACCAACAAGGTAAGTGCTTTCTACATCCTTGTTGGAAAAGTGCTGTAATGAATATTTCTCTCTCAAGAGGAGGGGAGGGAATTGGATTTTACAATATTATATGTAAATGTTATATATAGAAAGTAAAGAAATGACTTTTTTCCAAAGCGGTTTTGGAGATTTCCCTCCTATACCAGTAGTTAGAAAGTAAGAGAATATTTAAAAAAAATCACAATATTTGATAAGGATCTTAAAATGGACCCCAGGCTCAAATTCACAAAATGTTCCCATGCATTCAAATAATCTGGAAGAATTCTCTCAGGTTTGTTCTCCTGGTAGACTGCCTGAACAGACATTCAGTCTCCTTACAGAGATTCTCCCAAGGAGCCACTTCACTTGGGTTGTTTCCTAGCTAATTTTCTTCCAGAGTGGCCACTTTTACTCTGGGAGAAAAATTATGAACATCTGCATACTTGTGGTTTCTCCTGAGAGAGCCAAGACACCCCCTGGAGAAACTGAACGTCTGTCAGAAATTTACCCAGAGGCACATGTGCAGACTTCTGAATGCTGAAGCCCTGAAGAGAGCTTGCAGTGCTGACATTGTGCAGCTGGGGGAGGAGGGGTGACTTGGCCTGGCCTGTGCACACATCTCAACATGCTCTGCAGGCTCCCTTAGTCTGTCTGGCAACAGATGGCAGTAATACCTAGCTCTGACTGGCTGACTTAGATTGCCCATGGTTAGCCTGAGTTCTCCTGCAATATAATGTCGGGATTGGGAAGGGGGCATGTCCTGCTCCAAGGACAGTGGAGAGAAGGCTGAAAGATATTCTCTTCTGAGAGAAGCCACAGCATGCATAGACATTTGCTCTCCTAGGAGAAATTCTCCTGAGAGTGATACGAGTAAAAGGCTACATAACAAATTAGACTCAATATATCCAAAAGACTTGCTTCTCCCTTTCATTGTGTTGCAACTGTCTTGAATTTTTAAGCACATTAATTAAGGCCTTTAATGGGATGAACAGTAGTGATTCTAAATCACAAAACCTGTCTAGGGAGCTTTGTTAGAATCCACACAAGACAGAAATATTTAAGAAAACTCAAAGGAGGACAGATAAACATCAAGATCCAATCACTGGAATAGCTAATAAGTGGCATGGCAGAAACCTAAATTTTAGAATATTTTATTCTAGGTGCTTAAGATGACAGTGGGCAGGAAAAGTGCTAAATTAAGGGGGAAAAGGACTTTAATTTTAGTCATAAGAAAATCAGCAGGCTTGGTTTCCAGATTTCAGAGATTTTAAAAACTGAATACACAACGCACGTACACCAGGGTAGCTAACCTTGCACTCCTGTAAATGCAGAATGAATAGACAAGATAAATCCTAACAGCAACTGCACCCAATTCAGTAGAATGACACCTGAAAGACCAGGCTGCTACCAGCTTGCACCACTTAACGGCGCAGTACAGTAACAGAAATTCACAATCTGCAACCTTGCAATGAGCTGCCCAGCTGCCCACTCCTGGCGTCACTAAGCAGCATACAAAACGGATGTACAAGCACTGGGCACTTTGAAAAGTGCCTGGCACTGTGACACTTGCGGTTGTATTAGTGGTGAAATGCGCATCAGCACTGAGAAAATGGTGGTGTGCTTTTGAACTAAAATACCTCGGAGGTGCTTTAGTTCAAAAGCACACTGCCACCATTTTCTGGGCAGCATTTCGCCACTTATACAGCTGCACACGGTGCAACACAGTGCAAGTCAGCTCACATGATTAATTGAGTCTGCTCAGAAGCGGCAGATATGCATGTTGCCAAATGAAAAGGTATGTGTATAAATGCCCCTAGTGGTCTAGAGGGCAGCATGCTTGCAGCAGTGCAGCATACTTGAAGGTGCTCCTGCTTCCCACACCTAGTTTACCATGTAGACATGGCTTTAGATTCATCCTCAAGCCCACTGCCTCAGTCGCAGGATGATTTTTGCCTTCATTTTATTTATTTTCACCTTGCCTGGTACCTTATGCACACGACACTTTTAAATTGTTGATGAATATCTGAGCTAACAGAAATGCTATCTCCTCATGAATGCTACCTGGTGGGCAGTTTCGTTCTGAAGCTTAAAGCGGCCATATTCCAATCTAAAATGTACAAAACAATGCTAAAATATTCCAGCACTGCCCATTGTCACTTGCCAGACAAAGCTGAGATGCAATTTTAGAATATTTCTTCTGTCAAACCCATTGGGCAGGATGGCTAGTGATCCACCCAGGTATTTGGGTCAAGTGAAAGTGAGCTGTAATTAACCTTTTGTGGCTCTACAGAAGGTGGCTGGCTCCAACACTTGCAAGTAATTCTAAAACGCACATTTCTCCCTGTACAGCTTATCACAGCCACCTCATTTTAGACTGATAGAGTACTAAAATATAGCAATCCAGAAAAGTAATAGGGAAACCACTGGATATTTAGGTCGCTGGACATTTACTTACAGTTTGATTGAGCAGACAAGTAGTAAAAACTGACAAGGAAATTAAAGGAAATAAACACTTTGGGGTGATGAGTTTTTGTATCTGTAGATGCTGATTTTATTCAGAAGTCTTTACCCTTGCTCTCAACTCTCTTTAACTTATGTGGGTCATTTATTAGGAAGGTTGAATCAGATACAGGAAAATACAACTGTGCAAGCAGAGCTAGACAGGAACTTTCCAGTAACATGGGGAAATGCTGAGTTGTTGAAACTGAACATCTCATGCAAACATCACTGTTCTGATGAATGTTCATTGAAACACAGGCAAAATTCCAACACAGCCTTCTAGGGCATGTGGCAGGCTCTGAAACACAGAAGCTGCTTACAGATGTTAAAAAAATAAAATGGCGCTTTACTTGAAACTCGGCACGCTCTTGCACCAAGCCCAGCACATGCCCTGAAGAGTCTTTGCGTTAGTTGAACCTGGTTCACCCAACATCTGTATAGATCAGGAGTTTTAGTGGGGCTTTTCTGGCACTTCTATAGTACTTCATTAAGGAAGTACTAAACTAAATATGCAGTAACTACTTACGCTCCCACTGAGGCTTACTCTCAAAATAGGACTTACTTGGAATTTAAATGGTGCCTGTGCTAGCCTTTTGAATAAGTTTTACCCAGGGTACATAACCATGGGATTACTGGTGGGATTGATGGGACAAATGCATCCATGGTTGTTATCCTTTGTTGCTAAACAAGAAAACAAGAGTTTATTACAATTACTGACCGAGACACCAGCATCCCCCGACCTCTGGTGTATGACCAAGAGAACAGAATGTGATAGGGTTGCACCTTTTAACTATTCTGTAAAGTAGTTCAGTTCAACCATGTGGATACTGTAAAAGAGGATAGGAATGACTGACCAAGCAAATTTCAGACTTGTATGAAAGGTCAGAGGAGCAGTGTATGCTATTGCTTTCCGATGAGTGTGTGAGGGATGCAAAACCTCGTTATTGTAACTGAGGCTATAAAAAAGAACAATAGTAATGGGATTTTAATGTGAATGGAGAATAGAATAAATGACTCAATCATGTAATAATCTTAAAGCTGTAATCTTGTGATATTTTCTGAATGCCAGGCTTAACCACCTTTTCTGCAGTACTGTCCCTGGGATTGTCTTGTTAGCCCATTAGGAAGAACTCATTGAGCTACTTCAAATACATTATGTTGCATGATTTATTCTGTGCAATGCCTCCTTTCTGCATGACCCTGGCAGTTATATTAAGCTGTTTCTGGCTTGGTTGATTGTGCTTTCTTAATATTAGTATTATATGTTTGTATTAGCAAGCACTAGCTAAAATAAACCCCTTGAGCCCAAGGACTTTGACTAAGAGTTTGGGAATCAGCTGGAGGAAAGAGAGAAGGAATCTCTTCCCACACCCCTCACCTCCATTCACCAAAGGGAGGGTGCAGAGGAGCCCTCTGAGTTTCCACACCTCCTCTATGGCTTGACCAACTCCGATTCTTCCCTGAGTCATGGCACCTCTTGATCCCCCTTCTAAACTGCCCTATGCACCCACAGCCAGAGCTGGACAGAAACTGGTGGGACATACGAACGTGTTGAATCCGCACATGTGAATCTTAAATTAATTTCTTTTGAATCTGCTAATGCTAATACATATATAGGTTTACTTCGTCAGTCTGGCAGCACTCTGTCTGTTTCGTTTCTGGCCACATTAGTATATACTATACACTTTGGTGTCCTGGCATACTATAATAATTTAAATATTTAGTTTATTTTTAAAGCAGAAGCAGCTACTTATTCACGATTATTCATAGCAACTGAAACAGCAGGTACTTTTAGCAAAAAAAAAAGATTAACCACTGCTCTAATTGGCAGTTACTCTTAATGATTTCAAAAAGAGACTATTCCCTGACACTAGAAGTGCCAGTGCATACTAATACTATTGGCTTCTCAAAAAAGTAATGAAAATATAAAAATTAAAACTATACAATTCAATTTTAAGCAACATTTCAAAATTCCAAAATATTTCCCATTTCTTAAAAGGAGATTTCCAAACAATTCTTTCTGAAATCATCCACTTTTAGAATCTGGCAGATTTCAAAGACATAGAATTACATCCCAAACCATCTTATAGTGAATTATGTCAAAACCTTCCATGAAATGGAAATTCTGAATTTCAAACAGTGCTGCCCATAACCCATAAATAAAACAGAATCATAGGAGGCTTGGAAGAGACATCAGGAGATCATTTAGTCCAAGCCCCTGCTCAAAGCAGGACCATCCCAACTAGATCATCCCAGCCAAAGCTTTGTCTAGCTGGATCTTAAAAGCCTCGGAGGATGGAGAGTCCACCACCTCTCAGGGTAACCTGTTCCAGTCCTTCCTAGTGAAAAAGCTTTTCCTAATATCTAACCTAACTTCCCTTGCTGCAACTTGAGCCCATTGCTCCTTGTTCTGTCATCTGCCCCCACTGAGAACAGTTCAGCTCCACCCTCTTTGGAACCTTTTTTGCACTTCCACCTTCAACTACAGGTCCCACCTCAGAAGGGCAGGTTTAAAGTGCAGTGGACTTTCCCGGGGGCTCTCCTGGTAAAGAATTCCAGGAATGTGATAAGCGTTAGGAAAACCTAGGGAAGAATTCTCATCACAGTTCCTCTCCCTTCCCACTTCTGAGTGAATCACTCCTCAGACTCTGCTCCCAGAATGGGGTCCACACCCCAGCCCCACATGGTCTTGGACCACAGCTTAGGAAGAAGGCAGGCAGCCGGCACAGAAGACGTCACTTAGGACCCAGAGGCAATAGGTGTAGGAGCCAACCTGGTGGCCACCCTGTCAGACCAACCTGGTGGCCTTCTATGACCAGGTTACAAAATCCTTAGATGCAGGGGTAGCAGTGGACGTAGTCTTTCTGGACTTTCGGAAGGCCTTCGACACTGTCTCTTACCTTGTTCTCATTAAAAAACTAGGGAACTGTGGCATTGACACCTACACAGTCAAATGGGTCACTAGTTGGCTGGAGGGTCACACCCAGAGAGTGGTGGTGGACAGGTCATTTTCGCCCTGGAGGGACGTGGGCAGTGGGGTCCCCCAGGGCTCGGTCCTCGGGCCCGCACTGTTCAACATCTTCATCAGCGACTTGGACAAGGGGGTAAAAAGCACCCTGTTCAAATTCACAGACAACACTAAGATGTGGGGGGAAGTAGGTGCGCTAGAAGGGAGGAATAGGCTGCAATCGGACCTAGACAGGTTACAGGGGTGGGCGGATGAGAATAGGATGGGACTCAACACTGACAAGTGCAAGTTACTACACCTGGGGAGGAAAAACCCACAGAAGACCTACAGGATGGGGAACTCCCTTCTTGCCAGTGCAGAGGCACAAAAGGATCTTGGAGTCATTATTGATGCCAAAATGAACATGGGCCAGCAGTGTGGGGATGCAGTCAGGAAGGCCAACCGCACCTTGTCGTGCATCCACAGATGCTTCTCAAGCAGGTCCAAGGAGGTGATCCTCTCCCTCTATGTGGCAATGGTCAGGCCACAGCTGGAGTACTGCATCTAGTTCTGGGTGACACACTTCAGGGGGGATGTGGACAACATGGAGAGGAGGGCCACTCGCATGATCAGTGGGCAGCAGGGCAGGCCGTACGAGGAGAGGCTAAGGGACCTGAACCTGTTCAGCCTCCACAAGAGAAGGCTGAGGGGGGATTTAGTGGCCATTTACAAACTATTCAGGGGGGACCAGCAGGCATTAGGGGAGTCCCTGTTCCCCTGAGCACTACCAGGAGTGACTAGAAATAACAGTCACAAGCTGGCAGAGGGTAGGTTCAGGCTAGACATCAGGAGGCGCGACTTCACTGTCAGGGTGGCTAGGATCTGGAACCAACTTCCAAGAGAAGTGGTGCTGGCTCCTACCCTGGGGGTCTTTAAGAGGAGGCTAGATGTACACCTTGCTGGGGTCGTTTGACCCCAGTACTTTTTCCTGCCATGGCAGGGGGTCAGACTTGATGATCTGCTCAGGCCCCTTCCGACCCGACCAACTATGAAACTAATGGGCCCATCTGGGGCTCTCAGCACCTGTCAGCAGTGGCAGGGCATGTGGGAGCAAACAAGGGTCTGGATTGGTTCAGACCAACCCAGAGTCCCTTACCTAAGAATGCACTGACCCCAGGATGGGGAAATGGATGCACAGGCAATGCTGGCTCATTGCATTCCTCTCCAGAGACAGAAAACCCAGGGCCAAAGACCTGGATCAGCACAGTTCTCTGGAAGGGTTCCTGACTATCATTCTACTATAAGAGGTCAGTTACCTTTAGGGCCTACTCTGGGGTTCATGACGCCCTGGCCCCACCTTACCAAAAGGCTTCAGCCCAGGATGGACCAGCTCACTTTGACTAAACTTGTGCACAGAGCAAACCCTGAAGAGTTTGGGCTGCCCAAGGGAAGGCAACCAAGACACACTGCCTGGCCAAGGAAAGGCCTGAAGCAGGCTTGGATATTGATATTTAAGTTAAGTTAGTTTATGTATTTCTTTATGCGGGCCATGCATTGCTGACCCAAAACTGCAGCAGAGCTTGGAGGGTGCAGCCAAGAGACACTGACTCCGGGAACACAGTTTTCTTTCTGTTACAGATTCCTTGGCTTGAACAATGAGGCCAGATGCCCAGTACAGCTAGGTGTCCACATCAAGCATTGTCAGAAACCCCTGACTGGAAAGGGGTGGAGTGTAGGGGAGGTGGAGCCCCCACGGAAGATTGACAGATGGTGTGACTCACACTGGTCTCACCCATCTCTCTCTCTCCAACCAGGTCCCACCTCCTAATACCTTTCTCATGGTTACACCAAGTTGTGGCAGGCAAGATTTGAGAATAAGAGAGTGAGACATCTGCTGAGCACACATGCCCCATCCTGGTGTAGCTGCTCAGCCTGGGTCCCTCTATAGCCTGGGTCCCTACACGATTGCTTTGTCAGTCAGAGCAAATCAAACTCTATAAGTTACACAGAAGCAGCTAGTAGCCTAAGTGAATTAGTTCTAGCTAATTGTTGTTGATGTATATTTGTTAATGCTGTGTGGATAATTTCCCGGCTGGACTATTGTAAGTCTTTTTGCCGGTCTGCCAACTTTGGAGCTAGCCAAATTACATCTTACTTTGAATTCTGCAGGTCAGTTGGTCTTTCACTGTTAACAGTCTTCTCATGTTACTCAGGTCCTTACATGCAGTCATTGGCTTCTCTGCTTTCTGATATGCCTTCAACCTAATATCCTCCTGACTGGTGTTTAAGGTCCTTTGGATTCTGTATTTCCATTCTGCCTCAGTAAACAGCCTATGTAAAATCTCCATTTCATTTATGTTTTGTCTGCACTCCTATTGTTTGCCATCCCAGAGGCTGGGCACATAACTTTTTTCTGGAAGGATTCTTCACCATGAGAGTTTTGTGCTTGACAAGTTATTCCACTTCAAATCAAAGCTTAAAAATTATTTCTCTAGTTACCATTCTCCTTAAATTGCTTTGTGTTCTTATTTCAAACACCAAATGCTTTTGCAACAAGAGAAAGTAAAAGTACTTTGTCAGTTAAAGGAAGGGATGCTGCCTAAACAAGAAACAACAGACTAAGAAAGCCACCAGGGCAGCAATATTACCAGATCAAATGGTTTCCTTTGACTCTGAGTGATTGCTATTTTTTTCCCACTCATTGCAGGCACTTATATTTGGAAGTGTTCTTATGGTTACCCCATAAAGTCAGAGCTGGATTTTCAGGACTGTTCCCCAGAACTGAATGTATAATGAGGTCTGTTTTTCTAGCCAGGATGCTGCAAGATTCCTCTAAACCAGGGGTGGGCAAACTGTGGCCTGGGGGCCAGATGCAGCCCACCAGGCCATTCTATCTGGCCCACGGGACCCCTAAAAAATTTGGAAAATTAATATTTATCTGCCCCCGGTTGCCTGTCATGCAGCCCTCAATGGCTTGCCAAAACTCAGTAAGTGGCCCTCCGCCCAAAATAATTGTCCGCCCCTCGTATAAATGGCATTTGTATCCGGTAGTAAGCAGAAACAACTGTCAAGTGCACAAATGAGGACATGTTTGAGACCTTTTTTGAAAAAAATCAGAATTTGCATAGGGCCCCATGCTGCAACTGCTAATGCGAGTGCTGCTTCCTTACTGGAGTAGTCCCATGGGGTTCAATGAAATACCAGCATGCTACGTGAGGGCTGTTGAACCATACTTTTAATCATGCACATTCCCGGGATAATGGGCACTGGCCTAAGTTTAGATTAATATTAATGAACAATCAGTGAGAATTTGCAGAGGTGCACTCAGTTCTCCGTCATGCTGGTTAACTCAGAAGACTTTGCAAGCCTCCAGACGTAATACCTGGACTGGGCTGGACATTCAATCAGTCTCAGCAGTTTTGGAGCTGCTTTTTCAGCTTCCTTGGGTTAATTCTGGAAGTACAGCAGATTAGCATGATGGATGGATTCTGTGAGAGGAAGGAACGGAGCTCTTCTAAAGCAAGCCCCAAATCCTTGACGATTTAAGAGCAAGTAAAAATATTCTAAAATACCTAGGGGAAAAGAAATAAAAAATATTTTTAAAAAGCCCTTACTAAATGATGCTTTTGAGCATAGACTGCGACTAAAAAAGTAACTTGGAAAACGAGGAGGCAGAGGACGTTCCATTGTCAGAGACTGTCCTTTATTCTCACTGAAATCTCCGCAGAAGGTAATCTTTCTCTGGCCTACAAAAAGTCAAGTTCAAAAAGAAAGCTTTGCCCTTGCAGCTGGGGAAGGGAGTTCTCTTGTTTTTGACAGTTAATCAGTGAAACTCAGTCCTTCGAGAAACCACTTAAGCATATGCTTGAATATAAGTGTGACTTTAGGGCTATACTTCACTGGGTCATAAGAACAGGCTTATTTAACGCACGCTTAAGTATCCGCGTGCATATAAAGAATCGGGCCCTAATTTTGAAACGGACTTGGACATGGATAACTAATGGTTCTGCTCAAGGATGCTACACAGGTATTTCTAAGCATGCAACTCTGCCTTCTGATATACTGGGTTTCCCCCAGCTGCTGAATTGTCCGATAGTAGCCAGGAAGTGTCTAGAGCATGCTAATTTGCTCCATGCAGTTTTAACTGGATGTTACATTTTTCTTTGCTTCCTGTCCTATGTAAGGTAGCTATGCTAATATGCAAGCCAGGGTCTTCACCCTACATTAGTGCAGCATAGGAAAAAATGTGTATAGTTGTGCATCCAGGTCTGTTAGGATGAAAGACACCAAAAACTATTAAAAGATACTGTGCTAGCTTCTGCCATCACACCCTGAGCGGGGATGCAACTTTCACTGATGTTGCCGGGACTCATGTATCTGAGAGCAGATACCTGGCCTGTTTCAAATGCATTTTGTATCTGTGGCCCCCTCTACACATTATATCTATTGTGCAATTAACTTGTGAATTGTGCAATAAATTTAAATTTGGCTGCACGTGCAAATTAACTAAGGGGCCTTAAAAAGTTCCAACTAGCCATAAAATTATTGCTTGAAAATATGTAAGAACTTTATAGCTGGTTTCTATCCAGCTTTCGTTTGCATGTGTAGGGAGTCTATGCCTGGGAGACTGCAGCTGCTGCGATCTCCCAGCCAAGTACAATGCACCACTAAGGCTGGGAGAGTGCAGCAGCACCTCACAGCTGCTGGGCCGGAAAGCCCCACAGCTTATGAAACCTTAGTGCGCCACATGTGGAGCCAGGGCTGAGAGTCCTGCAGCTGATGGGACTCTTGATAGGGCACACCAAGGACTGAGAATACCAGCAGCTGTGAGCCTCAGCCCTGGCTACATGTGGGCCCCACAGCTGGGAGCTCTGTCAACAGAGGGGGTCTGGGAGCCCAGGATCCGGCTCTCCCTGCACTGGCAAATAAGGTGTGATGGGATCTAATGCACAATCCCACAATCATGCTTCTTGCCATGCACGTGGCACGGCAGGAGGCACAATTGTGCGGATCACGCGTTAGATCCCACCACAGCCTTTACCTGCATGTGTAGAGGGAGCCTAGGTCATGTCTTGCAGGCTTAAGGATTTTCCTGAACAAGATTTTCCATCCCTCCCCCCAGCTGAACATGTGTACTACAATACGCACTTTTTTTTTCCTGCAAATCATTTCAGGCAAAAAAATCCCCAGGGTATACGAGAAAAAGGAAGACAGGAAACTTCACGCTGAAATGGGGAATGGTGGAAACAGAAGGTTTATACCATTAGAATGTGCAAAATAGCCTGAACATCTCATGGTTGACAATGCCTTTGTTTCACACTATTATTATATTTTTTAAATGGGCAGATTATCCCTCTTTTAAGTACTTTTTTTGGAATTATGACAGCATCGTGCAGCAGTTTTGGATACAAATATCCCCTTTAGGGACCCCAGAAGATATATCCCAAACCTTGTTTCCTATTTAAAAATGATAGTTTGACTGTAATTAGCCACCCGCTATGTTAAGCATAGTGTTTACTTTTCCAACTATCCTGCCTTCAGAGGAGAAACTGCACTGCCATGAACTACAGTGATTTCTCTCCCTTTCTCTTATTTGAAAAGTACATTCCCATTTCTATTTAGAAAACAACATTTAGTATATCCCTGGCATTTTGAAATATGCTCCTGGGAAACAGATAGTCTTTAAAATAGAAGGGCCTGGGAAGACTCAATTTAGGACTCAATTTTTAGCATCATTAAAACAAACACGATTTCAATGGGTGCTTTGCCACTAATCTTTCTAGGATAAACAGTTCCCCAGACTGAGGCATGCTCACCATGAACTGCAATTATCTCTTCATGGTCGTTGGTTTTCAGAGAGGTTTTTTTCTTTTTAAAAGGAATGCAAGTTGTTTAATTAATATGATGAAAAAGCTTCAAATACATTCTGTAAAATCTTCAGCTTTCAGTTCCAACAGCCTCATCGTATCAGAGTGTCCCCTTCAAAGGAGGCACTTAAAAGTTGTTACAGCAACTGTAATGCTAGAGAACGTATCTTGTCCTCGATCCCGAGACCTCCTTTTTGCTTGTGTATCGCTTATTGGAACGCTGATATACTAACCGTCGCCGTTTAGACACGGAGAGCCATGCATACATAATTCAAAACTTGGCAAAGAAGAGTTTAAGTTACTAGACTCCAGTTGTCTTTCTGGAGTGGAGAGATTTCCAGCCAGGCCAGCTTTGCGGGAAATTAATTCATTCTCTGTCCCAACACAGAGGGGAGGTCAGAAAATCAGAAGAGATGGGCAAGTGGCTGGCAATGGGATTTAGGCAGAAAGAACTTCTTAGTAAAGAGCTGAGGCTAGTCTTCCTTTCTGCCTCTGACCTTGTCTAAAGAAAACCATGCTTTTGACCTTGGCTTTGGACTTTGTAGAGGAAAAATCCTGTTGCAATCGCATGTGGCCTGCGAGTGGGCAGCATCTACCTTACTCCTAACCTTCCCCTCTGCATAAAACATATTGTCACTCAGGCAAACCAAATTGTGGTGGCTGCTGACTTCCCCGGCACACAGGCCTGTAGCCAAACAGACGTTTCTTCATCTTGCAAAACTCTGCGTCTGGATTTGCCATGCCAGGATCTTGCGTTGCTCTACAGCGATTAACTACATCTCACTCAATGCCTGAGAGGGAGGTAAATGTCATTATGCTAATTTTACAGTTAATCAAAGTGAGGCCAAGAAACCGTCTGAAGCTAATAGGTAGAAAAATGGCCTGCTTTAATACACGTGTGACTGGCTCAAATACCACGATGACAGCGCTGTACGAACTCGGAGACAGATTACTCTGCTGGACTAAGAGAGGCTTTACGTGTTCATAAGGCAAAGGAGGGGCCCTGCTGCAAAACTAGCAAATGAGCTATGCAATCAGAATTTCATCCGCAGAACATGGCCATGCCCTGGGGGTATGGACAGATGTAATAGTTAAATGGATATCTGTGTTTGCTGGTTGTGGAGCAGGCTCGATTCTGGGTTTAAGTTAACAGGACTGATTAAGCTCACTCGTACTTCCACAACAGCATGTAGCTATGACGGTTACATCATAGCATCCTGATATGCGCTCCTGAGCACCAGCTCTCCATCCGTTCCCTTTTACAGCAGTTATGCCTGTCCACTGCCTAAGCGGTGCTGCACCTAGACTCCTGGCGGCTGCGGGCAAACTTTTAGTATCGGGCCCCCTTCACTGCTCTGCAGCATTTCATAGACATTTTTGGTTGCAAAAGCCTTTATCACATCAGTGGTATGGATGTCTTTAAATAGTTTGTTCTCAATAACACTGCCAGTCCCCTTCAAGATGCAATATTAAAACTTTTTTGTTGCAATTGTAATTTTTTTTTTCATTTTCGGGCCTCCTTTTTGTCCAGGCCCCGGGAGGCCACCCGATTCACCCATGTTTGGGTCCAAGCCTAAGCATGCTCTTGGATGCAGCTTAGAGTTCCTGTTGGCTTGGGCTCTACATGTACACTGTATATAAACATGCAAAAAAAATACAGTTGGAAGGACAGAGTCAGCTCCATGCTTTCTTCCTTTCATTTCCAAAAGCCACATAATAGTTACAGGGCATTAGAAATCCAGGAAGGATTTTAAGCCATTTCTTAGGAGTTGCGCAGCCCCACTGCATGACAGTAAGCAAAATAATGGAAACCAATTTCAGATGCTACTTTGCAAGCACACCAATTATTCTCCTACTACACTGACCTGCGGGTATTGTCAAGGCAAACCTCGGCTGTCAT
This sequence comes from Gavialis gangeticus, assembly GCF_001723915.1. Classification (NCBI taxonomy): domain Eukaryota; kingdom Metazoa; phylum Chordata; order Crocodylia; family Gavialidae; genus Gavialis; species Gavialis gangeticus. The sequence continues at coordinate 26,054,878 of NW_017729001.1, forward strand.
GTGCACTACTGTAACTCGGTGCAGGTGTGTATATCAGCATGGTACGCTGCAATTCATAGAGGCCCAGGTTCAGCAGATCATTCCTAGCCACCGAAGCCTGGAGCACACCTGAATACCACAGGCTTTAAAATACACACCTGATGTTAAAAAGGGTGCTGGAAGGCTCTGCTGAACTGGGATCGGAAAACTGCGTTCCTTTCTTCATCGAGCACATCTTTGCCTTCCCCGACATAGATAGGCAACATCATGTAATTGCACTGGAAAAGGAATAAGTGATACCAATCCATGTGTCTTTTGGGGCTCCACACTTTCGGCACGAGAAACTAATTGTGCAAATCTGACTTAAACAAGGGGTCTGTTTTTAGAAAACACCTTGCTGTCTTCTTTCAGGCAATCTTATAACAAGCACATGGTAGTACCGTGGGGCTGAGCCTTATCCGAATGCTAATCTTATGTAAGAACACTATACTTACTGTATGACTCAGAGTCCAATGTAATATTCAATTATTTTTTATTAAATTGGGCCACCTGTTACAGGTTATGTGAGTGCATATCTGACTGTTTCCTTCTCAGGTAGACTAGCTAGAGCTGCTGAATTCCAAGAAATGAATCATTAAAATGTCGGCTCTTGTACACCACATTTAGATTTAAAACCTCAGAGAAGTCTCTAAACAACACACAGAGATCATGAAATTCATTGTGCCTTTTGATTCCCCCTCGCCCCCCCCATCCTATCTGCAGCCCATAGTCTACCTTCACCAGTTCATTTGTACAATAGCTCCCAGATTTTTCTACAGATCTAATAAGTATAATTCTGAATATGAATATAATGGCAATTTTTCACTATTCTCAGATTTCAGTACAGCAAAAATGAAGCATACTGAGATGGGCCTGAACTCGCAAAGTTCAGAACGAGATTCAGGCTGCCCCAAGGCTCGGACAGGCTCGTGAATCCAGGGTTTGGCTCACTGGAGAGAGAGAAGACATGGTGGAAGTTCAGACCCCCTCTGCTTATCCAAAAAAGTGGGGGGTGGTTGGAGGTGTTGCTTTAGGAGAAAGAGATGCTTATTCGGTCTCAAGAACTGCTCCCCAACACTGTTCTTCCAGTTCTTGAACAACTAGACATTGCTTTATTTAATCATCAGTACATTTTTTCCATTACTAACAGGCTGTCTTGCAACTCCTAGTATCCATCGTGAGCTGGCTGTTCAGTCCCGTTTGAACTGAAGCCTACACCTGCAAATTATTTCTCTTCGCTCGGGATAGTTTTTTCCACCTCTACTTGAAGAAATTCCAAGTATCCTCCACATTCAAATCCCTCAGCTCCTCTAGCTGGCTTTCCTAATCCCCTTCGTTTATCAAAGTCTGCCCTTTTGAAGTCAAGAAAAGCCTTACTTACACACCTACTTTTGCTTATCCCTTCATTTAAACAGAATCAATTAATCCAAGGTTGTGTTCTATGACCAGCTCATCTTGCCTTCATTACTCACCAAAACCAAGTCTAAAATAGCATCACCTCTTCTTGGTTCAGTGCCTGTTGGGGGAAGAAGTGTATCTACTACCACAGACAGTGGGGCCTATCATTGTTAGCACTTTTTCTGTTCTTCAGTCTGTATCTGGGAGGTTATAATTGTTGGAAGTTCTGAGATCCCAATTATCGGGCATCGAGTGAAGGTAAGCACCTGTTAGGGCAGGGTCAAACTGGACTGATTGCAGATGCCGAAAATCTGTGTGTATCCTGTTTATGCACCTCCACAACTAAATTAACGGTACAAAAAGCTCCTGTCTGTGACTGGGGCTCTTCAGGCACTACTGCAATTTAAATAATAAGTAGTTGTCATAATTTCCCTCACACCTACAGGACTGTGGCCTGCTTCTAAATAGGAATATTACTGTCATTTTTATGGAGCGTGACCTGTAATTTACATTGACACCCAAAATGAACAATGGGGGGTGGTGCCAGGTTGGAAGATTCAAGGCAATTTTCCTTCCTCCACAAATGGAAAAGATTTGCTTTGATAAGACAGTGGAAATTTGGCAACATGGGAAACCTAAATACGTGGTCAAAGGACAGAAAGGAAACAAATCTTGGTCTGACCCATCGGCCCTTGAAGGAAATGATCAGTTATACAAATTATAGACTTGTATATTGATAACACAGTGCAATTTTAATACTAGCTCAGCAGCTATTAGCACAGTGGAATTAGTAATATCCTATTGTTTTATTGGAGGAGCCTCTGTTGTAATTTTCTTATCTCTATAGATGTCACTATTTAAAATTACTAATGAAGAGTGGATGGATATTGCTGGGGGCTGGGGAGGAAATAGCTTATAGCAATGTGAATTGGTATTTGAAGTTTCGGAGTGTTTTTACCTTTTAGCCCCCATTGAAATGCACTGAACTAGAGGGAAGGACAGCATGGATGACATTAACATTTGGGTTTTTACAATAGAGACAATTGCAGAGGCTTAGAAAAGGTGCAATGATCCATGAATGTACAATGAGAATTTAAAAACCTGCTGTAGTGAATGAAGTGTGCTGTATTCAAAAACTGTTGATCTAGGGAAAATTATTAAGCCACACATGCGATCTGCCAGGATTTCAGTCCCAGGTGCAGAGCAGCTGCTGTTTTTGCATCTCGAGGCATGCCATGCAGGGGTGGAACTGCTGCAGATGACAGTGTTTGTGTGGATGCATGGATTGAAAGGGGAAGACCTGAGGAGGGCCCTCAGAGACTCCCCCCAATATAGTAGTGCTTGGCCTGAAATAATTCATTGAGTGGTAGATGTGTAAGCCCGGCCTGCTGTGCAGCTGGGGGGAGGGACAAATGTTCTACCATTACATTCTCATTTGTTATGCACAGTGAGTTTTGAAAGTACGTCTTGCTTTCCGATCAATGTCAATGCTTAACTTCTAGTTTCTGTTGAAAAGTAGAGTGGCTAAATCCTATTGCTCCACCCTCAGTCACTTAGCTGCAACTCTTAAAGCCGCAAAACAGGAAGAGCGGATTTCGTTACCGTAGGTCCAACTCTTCAGCACTTCCTGTGCCTTTTTTGTCATTGCAGCTTTCCAACTACAAAATCATTGGCCTTGTTTGAAAGCAAAGCAGTCATAGCTCATGGCCACAGATATATTTTGGTGGGGTTGGAGATAAGAGAACATGTTGTTTCCCAGAAAATAGGTAGAGTCCTAACAGTTGCTTGGGATAGATAGAGGTTGGCTCACTGGTTATTCTAGCCCTAACCATGAACAAAAAGATGACTGATGCTGTATCTAAAGTCGTTAGATGCAGCTATGCTATTGGCTTGGGAAAGACAATGTCTTCTAAATGAGTAGGGCAGGGAGACCAGCTGGCTCCCAGCTTGGTGCACATGAGAAAGTGAGGCATAACTATGAAGTGGTAGATAAGAAGGGCAATCAGGATCACCTCCTTATTGGAGCACAATCTAACACCAAATGAGCTCAATAACATCAGATTCTTTTGACGTAATAGGCACAAGACTAGGCACCAGGACTTCTCTACCTATTCTACCGATGTCTAACTTTCAAACTCTACCTATTCTACCAATGTCTAACTTCCAAAGGTGCATCCTGGTCAGCCATGTTAAGCACTGTTTGAGTACTCTACCCACACAAAAGGATCTCTTAGAAGATTTCCAGTGCATTGTACTTCAAGCTACATTGGGCATATCACAGGAACAGCTTGTCCCTTGGTATACTGGCATTTTCAGTCCCATGTTACACTTAGGAGGATCAGACAACCATGACATTTCTATCATGCTGTCCAAGGTCTTTCAAATCTCAGCACTACACTTCAAGTTTGGGCCAAAGCATTGGGCAGATTCTTACTTTTTTCTCAACTGGTTCTTCTGCTGGTAATAAGAACACAGGGGCCCAGAAAAAAGCTCTGCATGTTTGTTCATTTGCAATGGAAATCTTGCCAGTTCCTGCTTTCCTTCTGTGAGTCTTCACTTCTTGTCAGTGATCTGGTTTGCAGGTCAGCATGGCTTCTGCTTGTCTTGTCACCACGATACTGTATTTTTCCTAAGCTGACTTCCTTTTTAGACAGCACACTTGTCTCCAGACAGACATCTTCATTCTTTTACACAGAGATAAAAGATCTCTTGTCAGCCCAAAGTTTTAGTACAGTCTTATTTGAAGCTGTCTGCATATATATTTGATTTTTAAACTTCAATACATTAAGCATTACCAACACTTGTTAGTTTAAGTAAACATCCATACATTTCGTATTCATCGGCTAGTGTCCCAGAAGGGATTAAGAGTTATCTGACAAACCCCAGCATATGGTGCCAGCTCATTCTTGCACCCGTTCTAATTGCAAACACTAAACCTGTTCACTAGGAAATGTGTTAATTAGGTAAAACTAACATGTTTGGGCTACAAACTAAGGTAGGTTTTCCCACCTTTTTTACATTTGAATGACATAAATGGGGTTCCAAGTTGACAGGATAATTAGGACAATGTTGAGAAAAGGCAGAGGAAAAAGTATTTAGGCAGATGTGACATCATTCTGTTCCACTGAAGTTCTTTGTTAAATAACGTAAGTTTTTCGGGTTTTTTTAAAAATAAATTTCTGTACACCAAGGAAATTTGGTGTTGGTGATCTGTGGTTCTAATATTGGTGACTGAAATTTAAGATCTAAAGCTCCGTGAAATTAAAAAAAAAAACAATTACATGGTATTCATTCAATTTCACGTGTTACATATTTTGGAATTTCTCCATTGAAATTTTAAGGGGGAGGAATGGAGGTTTTTCAAGAATGTCTAATTCACACCCCCTTGCAAGGCTATTGTAATTTCTAACGCTAAACAACTGTAAGAGCACTGGTTTCTTCAGGTTACAAGAGGATAAAGGATTTTCCACCCTTGTACAAAGATTTTGTAGATGCTGCGTCAAGCTGTGCTGAAAGGTCTCAAGAATGTTTTGGGCTCAGAGGCCTCCCTGGGACATCTTCTATTTGATTTCTCCTTACCACATTGTTTGTAACAAATTTCTTTTTTTTTTTAAAGAATGAAACTGCTAGAGCAATCTTTATTTGTAACACTACATATGACTTTGCTTGGTCACCAGTGTGGTGAGTGCTGAGAGATGGCTGTTGTCTAACTCTTACATTGCTGTGAAATGTGGGGTGACACCTTGTTAAGACCAGTTAGCACAGGAATCCCTGCCCTGCTTCTTAACCTCCCCAAGGGTACGTAGAGTCTCAGACACTAGGCTGGCCATCCTTAGGGGGGTGCCAACTGAGGCAACCGCCCTGGGCTCCGCATTTTAGGAGGTCCCATGGAGCCGGGCGGAGCAGCCGCAGCGACTCTGCATTGCCGCTGGCTTCACGTCGGCACCCCCCCCCCCCCCCAAATCCCCCCCCCCCCCCCCCCGCCCCCCCCCCCCCCCCCAAATCCCCCCCCCCCCCCCCCCGCCCCCCCCCCCCCCCCCAAATCCCCCCCCCCCCCCCCCCGCCCCCCCCCCCCCCCCCAAATCCCCCCCCCCCCCCCCCCGCCCCCCCCCCCCCCCCCAAATCCCCCCCCCCCCCCCCCCGCCCCCCCCCCCCCCCCCAAATCCCCCCCCCCCCCCCCCCGCCCCCCCCCCCCCCCCCAAATCCCCCCCCCCCCCCCCCCGCCCCCCCCCCCCCCCCCAAATCTGCCACCTCCGGCCACTCGGCACCACCCCCTTGCCCCACCGCCAAATCCACCGCTGGCTTCCTTGCATCTGGGGATGGGGCCCTGCACCCTGCTTGGGTCGCCTCTGCTCAGAGAGACTTTGAGTACATGGAGTGATGGCTCTGGTCATCCATATTGTAGCCAACAAAAGAGTATATGTTAGACTCATGAAGGGAGGGGAAATGGGTCTTTCAGCTGGCCAGGAAATTCTGGGAGGCAGAAGGTACCTCATTGCCTCCCCCACCCCCAAGTCTGACCTGGGTAGTCCCACACCTCAACCAACATTAGTTTTGATGGAAGTACTTCATGTTAGCATGCTCACTGATGTGTTCTTCTTCTAGCGTGACTGATAATGAGATTTTGGCATTGCAGCAGCGCCTTTCACCAGAGATCTCAAAATGCCCTCCAAACACTAAGCCTCACAAGACCCTCAATGCCACTCAATTATGAAACCTAATGTACCAATGGGGAAAGTAGCTTCCCTGACTTCCTAATTGAGGGCAGGAGTAGACTTTGGGCATTTATACACGTGCTCTGGGAGGCGGGGGGAGTTTTGACTGGAGTGGCTCTGAGAGCTACTCTAATTAAAGTGACTGGAGCGTCTCATGTATCAGCATCCCTGCACTTCAAAATGGCAGTGGGGGCACTTCATCTAAATGAATGAACTTTAGATAAAGCACCCTGCCACCTCGAGAGGCTGCTGTAGCACAGTAACTGCCACACTCCAGCAGACTCAATTACCCAAGTCTGCTCCAACACGCTGGAAATACAGCACATTGGAGCAGCTTTCCTTCTTGTGCACACGCACCCCATGTGCTGATGTGAGACAGCTCAAACTAAGTCCAAGGAGCAACTGCAGCTCACATACACATACCTGAGCAAGTTTTAATTTAGCTTTCAGGCTGATGGCTAGAAAATGGTATTTAGATGTTTGCTTTTGGGAATTGACTTGTAGGTAAAGTAGATATTTATTAGAATAATGGTCCGGGGTGACAAGGGTTAATTTCTAAAAGCCTGTTTGTGACAAAGTTTTCTTCAAAGGCCTGCTGTGTCTGACACAGGGAAGCAGTAAGCAGACACACAGGCTGGGAAACTCAAGACATGAACAGCATACCCAAACAGATAAGGGGCTCTGCACCATTGGTGCTAGGTCACAGTGCCCACTGCAGAGCCCTTGAGATTTCTGGTTTTGGTAAACAGACCAAATTAGGAGGACCAAATTAAGATGTGTCATGCCATCATGTTTGTGAAACAAACGAATATGCTGACAGGACAAAACGTGGACAGTATGACACCCACAGGGAGACTAATCAACGATGCCCAGAGATAAAGAGTCCTCAGAGGGGAGAAAGAATACAAAAGGAGAAATTTCAAGCAGCAAAGTGTCCCCAAGGCCACCGTGGACAGAGGGCATACCACCAGCTCATTTCATCCCCCCACTAGAGGGCTGGGGGTGGGCCTCAGCATTCAGCCTCCAGGTTGCTGACACTTGACATTCAAGAAAGAACCTCAGGGTGAAGTTTGCGTGCTGTCAGATGTACCTTCCCTCTGAGGACAGCTCTAGGACTGGTAGATATAGAATTGCTTGCATTATTCTTATCTGCTATCACTGTGTATCACTAAAATTCACCTATTATCAAATGGAAAGGTCATGGCCAGTCTGAGGGTTTGGGTCCACCCAAAACAAGGTATCTGGGTCATAAATCCAGTGCCAACACAGGCCTTGATACTGATAATAGTGTAGCCAAGTGGGTTGCTCCTCTTCCAGGAATCTCAACAAATCTCAGTTCCTAGTACCCCTAGACTAACCACTGGATACTTCCCATTGTAGGCCCATTACATTCATTTGAACAAGATTTAATCAGATAAGCCTATCCTTTTGCTTAATACACTATGAATTAAACATCTGAAGCTACTTAGAATTACACCTCTGGCAATGCCACACACTGAACTAATACAATATGGAAATGATCCTCTTTCGTTACAAGGGATAGTCTGATTAGAACAAAATGAAGATTTTGCTCTTCTAAATCGTTGAGAGAAACCTCTGAACAAGGACAGCCACATCCTAAACCGCTACTGCACCTAAAGAAAAGAAAGCCAAGCATTAGCATTGCTGGGCTTACCGAGCAGGGTAGTGCTAGCCACAGCAATATAGTCTAGGATTTTGCACATATAGCAAAGCGGGTATCCCACCAGCTCTCTAGTTCATTGCTGGGGAAAAAAAGTGAATTATAAAAAAAAATAGCATTTAAATGCACAGGGGCACATTTTTATTCTAAAAACAGAATGTCGGTCCTCTGCCTAGATATTAGTGCACATTCTACATGTAGATTTTCCTGGCTAGCCTTTAGTCTACAACCCCAAGTAATTTATGCATTAAGTTAAAAAATAAAAAGGGACCCTGAAAAACAAAGTGCATTCAACAGAAACTGCCTCCAAACAATATTTCACCCAGTTAAGTTCAGAACAGGGTTGTCAGACTCCCTTAGCCCCTCACACCAATCCAGACGGTGGGGCTCCTCATAGGCTAGAACCAGACCTACCTCTGGGAGCAGGGTGAGCAGTGGTGTAGGTTCCTAAAATGCAGGGATTAACACACTCTTTGCTTGCCTTTCTGCTGTCAAACCATAACCCCAGGAGGGCTTGGGCAGTGAGCTCCGGGGCTCTGCAGACTGGATGATACAGATCCAGCCCGTGGGCCGTACCTTTGACATGCAGTTGATGCTGTTCCATGAATCCGGCCTACAATCCATGTCTTTGACGCCTCTGATGTATACAAGAAAGATATTTCAGTGCATTTCTGCTTGGCCCGTTCTCTCACACTGACCAATGTGCACTGTCGCTAACTCTTCCACTTTTACCAGACATCTCATAATCTTTGGCATTCTTAAAGCTCCAAGTTACGTGGTGATAAGAAAATATCAACTTTATTTTAAACATAACATTTTCTAGTCTCTGTGACTGCATGTTTTCATCGCAGAAAAATGAATCCTAATGGATTTAAAAAAAAAAGACAAAAGGAACCAATGATATTATGATTTTTAAGGTCATATGTTTTGTGGGGGGGAGGAGGGGGAAAGGCTAGACTACTGACTACTCAATTCTTGTTTCTGGCAATACTGGCTTTACATTGTTCCTACTTACAGTATCTAACACCAAGGACTTGCGGATGACAGCAATGCTATAGCAATATTTTAGGGTGATTTCCAAGGCACTCTGATTAATTATCTATACTGTTTAAGCATTGATTTTACTTCCACTGGAGTCAATGTGCATCTTTTTGCTGATTTCAAACAAAGTCCCAGAATTTTCCATAATTTCCACTCCCACTTTCTGATGTCTTGAATTAACACTTTCAGGATCTCTGAAGCATCAGTAAACTAGGGGGCTGGACTCAATGATCTTCCAAGGTCCCTTCCAGCCCTAATGTCTATGAAATCTATGAAAAGATAATAGGGTCTCCTTGGTGATCAGGATGCTGTGAGCTGTATTTCAGCAGATGGCTACTGTCAGGAAATAGGCTTGGAAGATTGTTCAAGAAACAAAGGGAGATCCTTTAAGATGAAAGCACAATGGACTAGAAAGAAAAATTAGCCTTCAGTCTGTTCAAAAACAGCTAGCATTTCATCCAAATGAATAGGCTCAATCTTCTTAAACATATCTGAAAGCAACTGAATGATGGATCAAACCTTGTATCAGGAAAATATTTAATCTCTTCCCCTCTTATGTCGGTGACAGGAAACTGAGATCTGGTTAATTCCTTAGCGCAGAGGTAGGGGGTTGCCTGTGTGCCACATCGAACACCCTGCTCAGGGATGCAGGGACCAGCTGTTGACTCATTCTCATGTTAGGTGCTTAAACTCTGCATAAAAATGCAAGGCAATTACTTCTGAGTCATAGTGGCAGCTGCATTTTATTAACTCCAACCAGCAGATAAGAGAAGTGTATTGTCCCTCCAGTGCAGAGGGAAACAGGGAGTGGAACAGAAGCCATCCTAGCAGGGAAATGCTGGGAACAGCCCAGGCTGGGGAGGTAAGTTAGGCTGAGGACTGCTTTGATGTTGTATGTGTTGCAGTGCCAATAACGCTACAATCCAAGGCAAGGAGCGCTCTGTTTTGCTCATGTCTTCTGTTTGGAGTAGGATGAGAATGTCACAGCTTAGGCACAGCTGGACCTACTGTAATACAAACAACTAGTTGGCACAATGCTAACAATAAATGTGCTAAATTGGAGGCAGGAGTGAGTGTTAATTTGCATGTGAAGATGATGCAAAGTAGTTAGGATGTCCCCAGTTATATCTAGGTGGTCTGCAGTGCTTGATGATGACACCTAACATCTCATGTTAAGAACTCACCTCCTTTCTTTTACTGGATCTTGGATATCCTGGATGTTTTCTTTTGCTGATATGAACTCACCAGAATTTTGTACATGGTTAGCCTTCTTGAAAGCAACGGATGGACCTGAGAACAACATTGTTCCATAAAGGTTTCGCGGCAAAGCTGGTCGTCTTTCCTTATGGACCTTAGACAGGACTAGCACTAGGCTAAGGATGTCAATGCATGTTCCAGAGGAAAATAAGTATTACTATCCCTATTCTCCAGAGAAGGAAACAGAAAAAAAGAGCGTGTCGGAAAAATTTCAATCAAACCGAAACAGCAACCCAGGGGTTTTGAGGGTCCTTGGCTCCATGGCAGCCCACCAGGTGTGAACCGCCCCCTCCAAAGTTTCAAAGGTCCATGGTAGCCAGCCAACCTCTCTGCTTCAGAGTCAAGAGACCTCCCTGACCTCAAGGCTCACAGGAGACCTCAACTCCAAGATAACTACCCTGGGCAGGCTGCCCTGAAGCTGGTGATTCAAGAGCTGCTGGGGTCACAAAGAAATGCAAAACTCTACAACTCTTGGTTCAGAAATGATACCCCGGCTGTCCCCTTTCACAGACCTTCCCCTTTTCCACTTTGTTCACAAAAAGAATGAGAGCAAATTTCACAAAACTGAAATCCTCTGCTACAAATCTACAGAAAGCACGGCCCTGTCAAAATCAATGGGTTATTTGCCACTGTTCTTACTGGGGTCCCAATCGGACCTGGAAAGTTTAAAGTACTTCCTTAAGGCCAGTCAGTGCATTAGTAGCATGTATGAACAAAGAGTTTCTCATCTCTGGTGTGCATTAACCTCCACACTGGCCTATACCCTCCTTTTAAACCTATGGGCCAAATTTCACAGTAACCAAATAAAGATTATTTGAAGTTTTAGGTTCTCCTTTCCATCCCCAGGTCCTGATCTCATGCACAGTTGCAGTGCATGGACTTTCATGAACTCCATCTAAATGCCAGCATGTAGCTCTAGAAACTTTTGAGTTTTCCTATTGAATCTGAATGAAAACAGACAATTCAACTCGTGCATGAAAAGTCAGTGACAAGGTGCAGAAAGCAATTGTTGTCCTTCTTTCTTTTTTTAAACTGTCCCTATAGCGCTGTCTCAACAGGAAAAAGTATGCTACAATCCAGGCAATGTAAACATGGCAAATAGGAAAAAAAAATGATTAAAGTGAGGCTGATTCATTTCATAGCAGGACAAAATACAGAACAACACAAAAATAAAACCTGAACCTCAATGGAACTGAAAACATGGGAATTCTATGATATGATATAGATCTTTTAACAGAAAAGGTAATTTTCTGCTTCTAAATTAAAAGGCCTAAAGGAACCCATACCTAGACATTCAGGCTTTGCAGACAAACCACTGAATCTTTAGTATAAACCTCTATAAGCAAACAGCAAGGAAAACAGGAGAGATAACATGTCTAGCTCCCTTTGATTCCTTTTTTATCATTATCTTCTTCAATGTTTGCATATATAATATAAACATATTCCCTAGCCCCATTTCTAGAGATCTGACCCTTTACAATTCTTCCTGGAGTGCAGGGGATTTCCTACATACCACTATGTTCTTGATAACAGAAAAGAAAGTCTTTCCCTTCCTGCAGAATAGGAGACATTTTACAAGAGGATAAGATAGGAGTGGGATTCAGATACGGGGGTCATTTCCTGACTCTGCTACTGACTTCCTGCAGGACCTGGGTCATGGCACCACATAATTTTGTGCCTCCAATTCCCTTCTGTAAAACAGAGAGCATGATTATGATATTCCTCTGCCCCTTAATAGTGCTGGGAGGGTAAAATGCATTTAGAGAAATTAGGTACTCAAATGCTGTGCAATGAGGCTGTATAAAGTACCTAGACCAGTGGTTCTCCAACTTTTTAGACTCAAGGCACCTCCCATTACACTCAAGGCTCCCTTTGAAAAATGCTAGCTCTTAGTTTTCACTCGTTTTCTGACTACAGAAAAATAATACAGCAATTGTCCTGATGCAAAACACTCAGGAACATCACAGTGGCTCAGAATGTTTTTAACACTACGGATTCCTACTTGAAAGTTTTGAATTTATCTTGTGAATCATGTTTGCACACCAACAGTGCTAGAATTGCATGGCACCCTGCAGCACTCTTAAAAGGATCTTGAGAAACCCCAGGGTGCTGTGGCACTGTGGTTCAGAATCACCGACCAAGACAGACGAAAGTAAAGTCCCTTCTGTTCTTGGGTTGTGTATTGTTGTACTAAATGCCCTAATTCTAGACAAAGAGTTACTTTGAGATCATGCCAGGAAAGGAAACAATGTCCTATTTACACTCAGTCACTGTTAAGAGGTCTTACTCCAAAAAAAGCAGCGGAAACCGAAACATGCCAACCTAATAATTCCTGCTCATAGCCCTACCTCGACAGAGGACATGTCTGCCTTGCAGTCAAAGGCCTGACTGTGGCTTGACCTTCCTTTAAACTAAATGTTGTTTCATGTGCTATGAAAGCATATTGCTCACTACAATTTGAAGAACTCACCAGAGACACTGGGTGCACTGGCCTTCACTTGAGCTCCATCTTGCCACACGTGCACTGTCACTAGATGAAAGCTACTGAAGGTAGCTAGTTCAAAGGTAGTTTGGGCAGCTTCCACACAAGCTGCAATCACTTCTTTGACTGCAAAGTGAACAGACCCTGGGGCTAAGTACAGACAGTCTAAAAGCCTGAGGCAGAATCTATTCAATCTTGGCAGGTTGGTCTAAGCTGCATAGACTGAACCAAAAAGCAAGCGAACAGACATTCACTTTTGATTCGGGAAATGCAGCCACATGCCTGCAGGGGCCCAGGCCAGAAGCCGGGGGGCGCTAGAGCAGACAGCTTGGGCTGAGGTTAGTCTGCTCACCCTTCAAGGGGAGGTTTACTGGGGAAGTGTAAAGCACCTTGGGGAGCTGGGGGAATAAGTTCACTTGAGTCTGGTAGAGACCTGGGACAGAAGTTCAATAAATCGATTTAACTTAAACCTGTTAAATCTGATACTACACCCATCCAGGTTTATCTTAAACTGGTTCCAGCCATTTTCAAAGCAGTTTGCACACACGGAACTTCTGTTGTGTTACAGATTTTAACTGGTTTCCGATCACTTATACCAGTTTATGTGTACTTTCTGTCCTTAGCCCAGGACATCATGTGAGCTTATCTGATGGACAAACAGAAAGAAGCATTCCTGGCATTAGCTAGTCTAAGCACAAGTGCACAACTTACTTCCCCGTAAAATCATAGATGGTTATCTTCATAGCACAGGAGGGTGGAGTTCTTGTAGCTTGCTGTGAACAGACGTGGTCTATTGTTTAATACACAGTGCAGATTTCCTTTTCCAGTTCACATACATTTCTCCTTCTGTAGTCATTACCAGGCTCAGAAGCCACTGGATAGCTTTGGTCAAACAGATTTCTAACACTGATACTATGTGCCTAAGAGTGCTACCCCAGGCAAGGGCTATGCTTCCTTGTGCTTTCAGAGTCCTTAGGACCCTCTGTTAACTATGAGCCCTTGCTGATTATTTTACCTTTATCCTCTCTAAAAAGCTCTCTCAGTCTCTCTGCTTTTCTGATTTGAAAGTTTTCTCAATGCTAGCTTCACTTCCAGGTTTGTTTTTTGTTTTTTTTATGTTCTGTGCTGTAAGTACAGTTTGGACCCTGCAATAGGGCAGCTATTATATTGTCGAGCATAGCTTCATTTCCCATTTCATCCTGAAATGTTCAAATATCATCTTCTATTGATCTCGCTTCTGTGGCATTGAAGGACTTCAATGAAGTTTGGTGTAGTATTTCAGATGCAATCTATTCCAGAATGACTCTTATTATTTATGCTGGTCACCTTTGCCTGTGATAGATTTAATATTCTTGCCTTTCAGTTTTTCTAAACTGGAGCTTTGTGTACTTTATCCTTTTTTTTTTTATTATTATTTATTTACCTTTCTAGATAATATTTTCAAGAGGGCTTAAGCATGTTAGGTGCTCAAATCCTAGTGAAATTCAATTGGTGTTCAATGCCTCAAGCCCAGACGTTAAGATATGTACAAGTAGCTCTACTTAACACTGCAAGCCCTCAGGACTGGATGCTTGAACGTACTTTGGCACAACAATCCTAACTCCTAGATGCCCTACCATCTAGAGAAATCTTCAGCATACCCCAGTTACACAGCGAGCCTCCGCACATAATGCATTGGGAAGAAAGGCACCGGGTGCCTGAAAGGTTATCTAACATCTCTTGCAGCTGAACAGTTGATGCAATAAAAGCTATCACCCAAGAAACCTGGCTTCTCGCAAAGGGGAAGGTAGGCAATTAAGAAATCCTCAGAAGCGGGTTGAGTGGTTCAGCTTCAGGGTTGAAAGGCCAACCAACGGGTAGGCTTTCAGCAGCTTACCTCCCCAAAGATAAGCACCTTTCTCTGGCCACACAGTACCTTGCTGAGCTGTAAACCCTGCCCAAGGCTTCGGTGCTATTCCCAGCTCTGTCTGTGAAAAATAAAGGAGGCCAAAAGTGGGGTTGTCAAACCCACCTGAAGAGTCAGGTTCACAGCGCCCACTAAGAAATGGCATTGCTGCAAATCCCACCCTGACATAGGAGCCCCGTTCCTTTCCAATAAAGAGATCCATGATCAAAAGAGGACTTCTCCAACAAAGTCACTTCAGGCTAGGTTTATAAAAAGTGAGTAGGAGCAGGTACCCTGGTCTCCATCCTTCCACGTGAGTGACCCAACTGCCTTGTGCTTCTTTGGAAATCCCAGCTGCATTGCTTTAGGTAAGAGGGTTTTTTCTGGCACAAGCTCATTTTATCCCTCCATTGCACTGCACCCTGTTAATATGCCAACGAGGAAACTATTCCAAAAGCAGAATTTTCCAATTACTTTTTCATTATCTGTGAACACAGAAAAGCTTATTCCAAATATCCTCACATACTGAAAACTCATCCTGTCCTCTCCAGTGAAAATTCCTTAGGCTGTGTCTGCATCTGTTCCAAATATCAATTTGGGCGCCTGCTGTTTCTCAACATAATTCCATTAAAATTATTTAGTTGCTGCAAAGGGTGGGTCAAAACTTGGGTGACTTCTCTGAACAGAACTGAGCCTGGGGAATTTCAAGCAATTATGAGTGTAAAGTTTGCAGCTTGAGTCCATCTCTAATTGTTGTCTAGGAAAAGCAGGGTTGGTGAACATTTGACAGTGCAGATCCACCAGATAAGACATCTCTGGAAGAATGCGGCATATGCTGTCGGCTGCAGGAGCTCTCAAGCAGTTTTACAGCCAGAAAGTAGCCTCCATTCCTTTCTCTGCATTCTCCTGCCACACCTTTCGAACAAGCACACGTATTTGAAACACAAGAGATACATTTCCCCGTTAAATAGTTTGGGGAAATGTATCTTTTAATACTCTTGTCTTCACATAGAGTGTGGTTTCTACCCCATCCCTTATCTAAGGACCTCTCCATAATCCTATGATATTTAACTAAATAACCATCCTACCACTTGCAAACATAGAACTGGAATTACCGTTCTTCTCCTCATTGAGATTTTTTGCAAAAATGTCTGCTTCTGTTTTTAGGCGTAAAAGTTCCTTTACTGGATTTTTATTTCTGGTTGGAATGAGAAAGCCAATTAAGAAATGAAAACTTACAATTCTCCCATACAACCGAACATGATTTTTCGTATAAATTTCCCAACAGTTTGTACCAGGAACAGTAAGTGCTTGTAGCTCCCAATCTCGACTAGGATGATTGTCAGGGATGCAGCCTTCATTATAGCCTTCCGTTCTTCTTTGGCACATGTGTTCTCCACTTTTTTCTGCGATGGAAGCCCTTCCCCAAAATCATGTCCTCTCTAGCTGGGAGACACCCTTGCTATTGAGCAAAATGGAAAAGGCAGGGCTGTTGCAACTCTGTATCTGCTTGCATCCCTCAGCCCCCATGGACTGACCCTGAAACCACCTGTCTCGGGACTTCTTTCACTAGCAAGGTGAAAGCATTTTTTTTTTTGCAACCTTGTTGTATTCCCCTCCTTCCCACACCCATACCAGCCTATCTACTCAACACAGGTTTATTTTCTATGTGCTGCAATGCAAGTGATTATTTGACTGCCAAAGGCCGCGTGGCTTCTGTTGCTGCTAGAACATGGAAACGTGAACATCTCCAACTTTCACAGAGGGAGTGTGTTTGTTTTTAAGGAGCTGATTTTGGCCTGTGTGCTGTCTCAATTCACTGAGTCTGCTGGTCATCTCACCTTGCTACAACAAACCCTGCAGCGGCATGCATCTCTGAAGCCCAGTTACAGCTACAAAAGCCACTAGACTCTGTTTACCGAAATAACTCTATTAAAGTCTCATGTTTTATGCAGGTCATAGATGTAGTTCTATTGATTTAACTTGAAAGAGCACCTTTTTGTGGTAGTAAGTTGTTTGCTTTTCTCTAGTTTGCTGCTTTTTTGTTGTGTAATATGACTTAGCCTCCGCAGCACTATGGGTTGCTATATGTCACCAATTTTTCAATGAACTCACGTTTAGCGTACGGTATGTGTGTGCAACCATATTGATTCGACATTAAGGAATACCTTTCCCCGCTGGAAGCTTTCTTAAGCAGAAATATTCTACCTGGTCTCTCTTTAATACTTTTCATTTCCAGCCATGTGTTGAGTGGCATGAAGATCAGGCCACTAACATTTCAGTTAAAACAGAGCAGCAGCTGCACCATGCCATACTATCTCATTCAGGTAAAAACACACGGGTCCATAACACCTTTTAAGATATGTGACTTCTTGGGAATGTTTCCATGTCCCACGTTGCTGTTGTTGGATACCTAGAGCCAGTGTAGTCCCGACGCTGCCCAGTGGAGCTGTTGCAAGAGAAGGGAAGGAGTCAACATGGGATGTGGAGTGCACAAACTCCATGACTGATCTGCGATATGTGCAATTATGTGCAAAACAGTGGCCACCTGTTTCCTTCCATTTGCACAGAGGAGCAGCAGCGAACAAGCTGCTGTTGCAGGCAAGGATCAGAAAAAGATGTCTTTTCTCCACAAATCCCCTAGAACAACCCAAGCAAAGCCTTCCTATTTAGTAGGATCTGCGCCCAGTTCTTTTATGTTCGACAGGCCCTGTCCATTTCTGATGACATTTCTTACTGCACATACTCGGTTGGAATTTTTTTAACCTTGAATTTCTTGCCTGTTTGTACCACAGGCGGCTCAAATATTTCCCCTAAAATCAGTTAACCTCTACCTCAACTGGAGCGGTGACTGTCGGGGAAATAATTCTTGGAAAGACAGTTGAGGGCAACCATTTTAAAATGCTCTACAACCCTCTTCAAGCTGACTGTGCTGTCCCTGAGCACGCACGCATGCATGTGCACACCCATCCTGTCCATGAACTCACTGGAGGATTAGCACTCCATGTAAAGTCATCTGCGTACCCTTCAAACAGCCCGGGACTAGAGGCAGTTTTTTGCAAGAATTAGAGAGATCAAAGTTGGCAAGAGTACACATTTCAGCAGTAAAATTAGTTACACTAAATGAAAATATCAATAATAACATAAGGCGATTAAACAAGCCCCACTGTTAAGTTTTCAGAAGAACAGAAGGTCTTAGCAAATGGCTGTCTACTAGACTTTACTCAACAACAACAATGAAAAAGGCAAACAAGCTGTAACCCAAATATTTATCGTTGCATGGCATCTACCAAGGATGCTGGAAACATTCACATAGCATCCCCTTTTGATTTATTAAATATAATAGAAAACAATGATGCCCTAGGGGGGGCATATCCCTCAACAAGTCTAATAATGAAGGCAGGATTATTATTCCCACCATGGTAGAGGGAAGGCTAGCCAGCTGCGTA
This sequence comes from Gavialis gangeticus, assembly GCF_001723915.1. NCBI lineage: Eukaryota > Metazoa > Chordata > Crocodylia > Gavialidae > Gavialis > Gavialis gangeticus. The sequence goes on from NW_017729001.1 coordinate 26,072,804, forward strand.
CTGTCACATGACTCGCTGTCCCCCATCCACAAAAGGGGCACAAGTTTGGCTCTAGATCTGGGCAAGAACTGGTCTTCCCATCTTGCAAAATAGTTTTGAGATTTCAGGATTTTTCCCACCCTACACTGGGATGAACCTGAGCCTGCGTATGATTTTTCACAAGGAAGCAGACAAACCCGAGCTCTTCCCCGGAGCAGTCAAAAGTCCTGGGTTTTGGGCCCTTCTCTGGGATGCAAAAGAGATTGGAGTTCCCATTGTCCCTCTGATTCAGACCAGGACTTGCACCTACATCCCACTCGCATAGCTTTACTGCTGTGCCATTGGCTATGCTGTGTTCACAAAAGCTTGTGCTCTCTATATATCTATATGGTGCACATCTACCCTGCTTTCTGTCCTCTGTTTTGTCCAGGAAATGTATCCTGGGCCAAAGACACACGTGCCAACTAAATTTCTGTTGAACCAATACATGGAAGACGTAGCTAAGGCAATATGTCAGGTACAAGAACAGGAGAGCGAGGCTCACTCTTTTCTGTGTTAAAGGCCTCAAGAAACTAGTCAGGCAGCAGCAGGACTTACACATTGGCTCGTGCTTACTAAATGCAGTTACCTGGGACCCAACAGCATCTGTGGGGTTTCTTCAAGGTGTGTGTTGCTTAAAGAGCAAAAAGACAACAGGCAGGCATCCTTCCAAAAGGATGCCATGGCCCAGGAAATATTAGAGGGCAGACTAGAGACAGGACTGGCTACTGCAGCGGAGATGTAATTTTGGAGCCTTTGACCTACTCCATCCAGAATCACCAGCTTAGGGTTGATGCAAGCTACTGTTTTCCCCCGCCCTTGACTATGCTTCAACATCAGTACCTCAATAAACTGTACCTTGCTAAGGGGGTCTGATGCTGTAGTCCTTACTCAGTCACTTGGCAAATGATGTACAAGATACTTATAATGCACAGAATCAAGCCTGGGAATGAATGATTTATTCTAGGGATATATTCTTCTCATTCTACATCGAGATCCTCTCACACTAGGCTTTCCATAGCTGGAGGATATCTAGAAGGCTGTGGCTGGTGTATAACAGGGACTCTTTAGCTGCGTGCAGCTGTACCATGCCATTCCCAATTATTAAGATCTTTGATACGAAGCGCAGGAACGAAGTGCAGCAAGGCAGGCTCCTGTGGCCACATGTTCTTTTACCATAAAACACACATGGGGGAACAACCGCCATCTCTCCCCAATGCTTTTAATACCCAAACCGTGAGCCTCTTTTCTTTTGACGCAGTTTCTGAAAGAGCACCAGTCTAAAGGATCATCTCGGTGCAGTCGGTATGAGAAGCAAAGGTTACATTTGCATACGGTGCCATATGTACGGGTGCTGTGGTCAAGTGGCCGTAGAGAATTCAGTTCTGTGGAAAAAAAATCATCACGTTCTGAAAGGCTGGGGACATCACATGCCGGCTAGATCAGAGAACCGCAAGCATACTGGGCTCAGGCAATTAATAATTGGCTTGGAAAATTAGCACTTGCTGAGTCTCCATAGAATGAAGGGAATTAAGCAGGAAAACAATAACGAAGGGCATCCATTAACTTCGCCCTGCTGTGGGTAATGCAGAGTGGAAGAGATCTGAATGAGGGCTGCATGTCTTTAGGATTTTCTTTCAGTCTTTTGAGTGAAAACCTAAGGACTAGAGCCATTGGGAGGGCTTTTAAATTAAATCCAAACAGTAGGTTCGGAAGAAGCAATCAGAAAAGAGCAAATAAATAAAGCATATGAATAGGAGCTATCACTTCCTGCTAGCGACTTATCGTACCTGACAGTATAGTTAGAGCCGAGAACTCCCCCTTGCTGTCAGTCCTGCTGGGCAATCTGCATTCTTCATTCCTTGAGTAATGGCATTCTCCTCCGTGCGGCTGAGCTGCGCTGGATATTGTACAAGTAACTAAATAAGGGATTACCTTGCAAAATGCCCGTACCCCAACAAGCATTATCTAGCTTTGCCTTCTTCAAACTGTGAGGTCTTATGATAGCTACTCATCGCCATGCCACGGGCAAGATCTTAATAACACCCAAATAACTTCCTAAATCATCATCACTACAATATTTTTGCTTTTGAAGACTCTGCTTGTTCCTTTTCCGCTTATAAAAATAAAATAATTCCCTTTCGTTTGGCTCACGGCAGGGATCAGATCTGGAACTGTGTTAATGGGAGGTGTTCAAAACAGTCCATACAAAACAGGACTGTTTTTAACATGCTTAAGAACCCTTTTTTTTTCCCTCCACCATAAGTTTAAATTACTCAACTGGTACTAATCCAATAACTAGCCTTCTGATTGGATTATTTTTTTACAAGCCTGCTCATCTTGAATAAGGAGGATGTACTGCTTCCAAACCGCATGTGTATTTCACCTCCTGTAGCTCCAGCTATGAAGGAAAACAAGATCGTTTTCATTCAAGGCTCCAGTTCTACCTGATGGGAACACAAAGAAAAAAGCCTCCCTATCCAAAGGAGAAGGGTAGCTGGTATCTGTCAATGGCAGGTGCTTTTTATGTCAAATAAATTAACAGCAGGTACTTCAAAATGATGGTGGCGTGTCAGCCTCATCATATCCGTCTTCAACTCCAATTATACGTCTCCAGGGAGTGCATCTTCGAACACATTACCAAAATGCAGGTGTGGATAAATTAAACCACAAAAACATACACTCAAGCAGCTTTCACAATCTGATTAAGGCCCACAACACCAAGGGAACGCAAAGTTAGGGCTCCATCCTAACAGGTGCTGAGTATCTTCTGACAGCTAAAATTCCCATCGGTTTTGACGCGAGCTCAGCACTTATTGGAAGGCACTTCGTGTTTTGCAGGATTGGGCCATTAAGGATGAAAGCTTTTCTCCTCCTCTATTGTGTAAGTTTGGAAGAACATATGGGAAGGGAACCCATTCCCCATAAACCATCATTACCCACTAGCAGTGGGGTCCTGTAGGGCCTAAAAGCATTAGTCTTCTTCCCCTTTCATCAAATATGCAGTAAGGATGAAGTGACACACATCATTTGTACCCATCACGTGTTACCTTGAGGCTGTATTAACTTTGGCACGGAGCAAATTCTGCCCTTATTTACTCCTCTGCCACCCACTGCCTTTCATACAGTTGCATGGTTTTAACTGACAGCACTATTTGACCTGGTGGGTTTCAATTACAGTAAAATAGTGTTTGGAAATGTGAACTGATTTTCCTGCCCAGAACAATAGTTCAAGAGGTATGAAGCCCCACACTCCAGGAGGTTCATAAGTCCTCAATTAAAATATTTAAATGGTCCAAGCATTAGAGTTTATAAAGCAAAGTTAATTTTCTGCTGAACTGGAGGTGAAAGTTTCCTAGAATTTGGCCTTTTTATAGAGACATGAGTTAGCTTTTATCACCCTTGATATTGGTTAGGTGGCCTGGATTGTTTTCTCAGTTTGTCTCTAAATATGAAATACTGAGTTCTGCTTAGTGTTTATCTTAAGCAATACTACGTTTCAGACATCAGGCTGCTATCATGGCACCAAAATGCTAAGCCACAGAATGATTTCCTTTCCCTTAGCAGCAATGGGCACATGGGAAGACTCCAACAGCATCTCTGCTGAAAACCACAATTGCACATGCCAACACTGTCTGTCCTTCATGGATTCTCTCCTGGGGGGGAAAAAAACCCCCAAAAGCTCTTCTTAGACTAGCTTTGAAGACCTTGTGTATTTAACAGTAATGGCTGGAAGATGCACACATTATGTATAGGCTGCATAAAGGGTCAATAAAGTCTTTGAGATAAAAACACACGCACACGTTTTTTTTTTTGATAGCATCCAGTTTGCTGCTCGGCCATTCATATTTTGCCATGCCTGGAGCCATTTTATAGGCAACAATCATGCTAAATCAGTAGTTCTTGTCCAACACAAAAATAACATGAGACAGATTTGCACTTGTTGCTGCACAATGTGTATTTTCAAAAAGAGATATTTCGTATTTGGTAAGCTAGTATGCTACTCGTTTCTGGTCATGCTTCGGTGGCTAGAAAACTAATTGGTAGACTCTGTTAACCTCAGTGTCAGAACCTCTAGTACTCCCACAATAACCACAACCCCAAATTCAGCATGTCACTAAGCAATTTTTTGCAATGTCCTTCCCAATCCTCGTGAATCATAAAGGTAGGCGGCTACTTTTACAGTGATGTGGTTTTATTTATTTAATTATTTATTTTTGACAAAGTGATTAGGGAACAAATGAAAATCCTATCTACTGCAGTTAGCACCATGCTATTATTCTTATTGCATCTTAAATACTCCTCAGGCTCCTGGTACAAAGAACAAGAGTCACGATCTACAATTAATTTATACTCACAATAACACTTGGTGGTAGGGGATCATCATCTTCCCCATTTTACAGATTAAGGAATTGAGGCAGACTGAGGCCAAGTGCTTTGCCCAAGGTCCTCCAGGAAGTGTGAGGCAGGGTTGGGACATGAAATCAGGATTAAGTTACAACACTACTCTCTAGATGTAATCCTTCCCTTCAGTTTATCAAGCTGAGAAATGCTCCATTGCTGTTGGCAACTCAACTAGGTCTCGCAAGAAGGCAGCTGGATAGTTCAGGGGGTTTCTAATGGGTGACAGTCTCGAGGTTGGGTGCAGATTGGGTTTGGTCATGACAAAGTTATCAACAACAGGCAGTGCAGCAGTTGCCACTGGCACTAATTTGCACTTTCATTGTCCACATCAGATGAGATACAAACAGACATGGAGTCTGAGCTCACCAAATGAAATCTTCTCACTCCTAGACACTCACCGACCCATTTTGCACCTGTTCTTTGAATAGCCAGAGTTGGAGTCACCTGGGCTGTTGACCCCAGACCTTTCAATAGTACCATAATTATTCACTATCCCAAAAGCTCAGCTTAAAATACATTCTGTGATAAACTAATGGGTACCGAGGTACATCCATTATCTAAGCAGGTAACGGGGTATTTCCACCACTTCTAAAAATGGCTTAGACCCCTGTAGTGAGCTAATTCCTTCTGGGAAACAGACAAGTGTATACAGACTGAAGCTCTTAGTGCAGTGACATACACATTATAAATATTACAGTCCACACATCAAATTGATTCCATATTTCTTGTCCATTTTCTTTAAAAGAGCTTTTAGTAGGAAAGCAGCTGCAAGGCTCACAAACAAGTGCAGGCTTTATTTTCAGACCTCCTGGAGAAGGGTTTGTATCTTAACAATTGCAGGCAGCAGCTCCCCTTTGGAAACTGCCTGAAGACACAAAAAGTCTGCAGTTCACCTGCACTGAGGAAAGGTTTCCTGAACTTCAAGACCTTTTTCAAATCTGTTCCATGACAGCATAGACCAGGCTCAAACAGCCAGAACCAAGGGATCCTAGCTGACCTGCAGCAGGTCCCTTGGCCCTGCCTGGCCCAGCCCGGGCTGTGGCACGTGCAGCTGGTCCCACCGCCCCTGGGCACATAGCACAATGCCTGAACTTGGCTTCCTGACAGCCCCTGTGGCAGTGGCTCACTCTGCCTGGCTGCCACTGGCAGCCCATCACCCACCACCAGGGGCACCAGACAAAGCTGGTGGGTGGGCAGGGTGTGCATGAAGACTGGCTTGGGACCCCCTCAGGCAGAGGCACACTTGGCTGGGCAGATGGGATAGGGCTGTGGGCAGGGAGCAGGACAGGTGGGCAGTGCTGGGGCCAAGGCCAGGATAACAAGACAGTGATAGCACGAGGCTGGGGCCAGGGCCTGGGGCAGAGCCACAATCCACCTCCTACCCACCCGTGCCTACAGAACCAGCTCCCATCGGGGGATGCGTGGGGAGCAGATTGGGGTGGGGCCTGAGGCAGAGCCACATGATCCTGGCCCCTCCCATCCATCCTTGCCACTAGAGGCCTGATAAACAGGACAGGACTCAGAGATCTAGCTATGCGTTATCACTAAAGGGCTGGTGAGCCAGGACAAGCTTCTATTCCTGCTCTACAGGCAGTGGTGAGAGGGATTCTGGGATATTAAAGGACTTCAACTTGGGCGGCACACCTTAATGAAACAGGAGATAGGTAGTGCGGATCAGAGATAATCCTGCCCTAAGTGGCGTAACTTTGAGCCGCATAACAAGTGCTTAAAACCACTTCAAGGTGTTAATGTGTAGACAATCCAAGGGTTAAGAGCTCCAGGAGCTGCCCAAAATTACTGTGCAGCAAAGCCCATAGTTAAATGGAGGTTAGTTAAACAAAGGTTCAGGTAAACCAGTGTTTTACTGGTTTGAGTTATTTAGCAATCGGCCCTGTTCTCTTCTCATTAGCACTGTGGTAAAACTGGACTAGCTTCACTGGCTGCTTGTACACGCCACGAAGGTTTAATTCGGTTTAGTTTTCCCTAAATTGAAATGGTGGGTTTTTAAAAACGCCACTTCGATTTAGGAAGAATTAAACTGAACTAAACCCTCGTGGCGTGTACACAAGGGTGAGGACCCGATCCTTACCTGCCTCTTTGGCAGAGGATGGGGGCAGGGATGAGCTGCCAGTGGGCCAAATGGTCCCTGAGCTGCCCAGGGGCCCCCAGGCGGCACCCACCTGCTGGCACCCAGACTGGGTGGTCCTGGGGGGCTCCACAGCCATGGAGGGAAGCACTAGCATGTACAAAGGCCCACTGAAACCAATAGAGGTTATTGTCTCAGATCCTTCATTGTGCCAATACGGGGTTGCCATTCTTTCAAAGACAGCCACGTTACCCAATGACAGCCGAGAGGACTGTTTGCCAGTCAGATAAGTGAGGGGCCATACAGTCTACTAACCCTTTAACTATATGGGCAACACTTTCAGAGGCCCTAACCATCTCTGGTCTCTCCTTTATTTTATCAGAAGCTGTAGAGGCTTAGCATGTCTGAAATTCAGGGAGTCAGAGCAAAGTGCATAACATAAGGTGCCCAAGACTGAAAATGTTGCCTAGGTCATCAGGCCAGAGCCTCCAGACATTGTTAGGGTCTCCAGAAATGGTGCTTATGCTTAGTCCTTTTGCAGGAAGGCTCATGACCAGTTTTATTTCTAATCTTTACCCAACTCTTAAAATACAAGATAGTAGGGAAGAGATTATGTAGCTGAAGAAGAGCCCTTCTCTTTACTTTCTGCTTGGGGGAGTGAAGCCGCACAATGCCCCATTCAGGGTTCAGTCTACTTTGACTGCTGGCTTCACTGCTCTTCTTTCAATATTTTCACTGCACATTCAATAACGAAATATGGCCTCAGAGTCCAGTGCTAGATAAGTAGCAAGGGGAAAAAAATTAGGTGTTTCATTGGCTTAACATTAATTATGGAGGGTTCAAGCTAAAGGTTGTGTTAGAAAATCAGGGGACAATGGTCTGAATTTGATCTTCATCCTAATTAGGCAGCAAATTATGAGAAGATGGGAAATCACACATTAGAGTGCCTTCCCCCAGCAAGCTAAGAAAAGAAGGGCAGTCTCTCATTACTGAAATGCCAGTATTTTCAGTGTATGCTTCTGCTTAGGCATGATCCTGCTGAAGTTAAATGGTCTGGATCAGGAGTAACTCCAGTGAAATCAGTAGCATTTTCCAGAGGTAAACACAGGCAGGGGAAAAGAAAAAAGGGGCACTGAATCAATTATGTGAAGTTGCAAACCCATTCTTTTAAGGAAAACAATGGGCTAAATTCATCTAGGGTGTAATTTCACTGAAGCCAATAGAATTGCCGCATAGATTAATTTGACCCTCAGGCCAATCTCTGCATAACTTGCAAAGGAAATGGAGAAAATGACTAATCTAAAAATGAATTAGCCAGGCAGCTGTCTTCCTTTCATTCTGTACACAACTGAGATAAACAGTTGGACTAAGGATCTGTCCTTATTATAATTTCCCCTGCTCCAAGTTCCTTTGCAGATAATGTTTGTGACTTTCATATAACTAAAGCTGCCAGAAATCTACAGAAATGACCAAATCCCAGATTTTTAAAGGTTTTTGAACAGTGCTCTGCTTAGGGCTGCAATGCATAAATACCTTTAAAATAACCACCTGGAGCAAAGTACGTCGAAGCTTAAACATCCTCCCTGAGCTCAACTGGCCCTGGCATGTCTCTTCATCACCTCCACTAGCCAAGCTTGGGACTTCCCTCTTGTGAATGTCACCTCCTTTTGTGTCCTGTGGGGGCATTAACAATTCATGCCTGCCACCATCAGCAGCACTTTAACAAGACTTAAAATGCTTCCTTGCTCCAGCTAGCGGTATCTTTTGCCTTCACTGTTTTTAGTTTACAACAGAGACTGGGACCCCTGTCATAACAGCAGCATATGCATAGATTGAATCAGTCCTGCAGTGCTTATATTCTATTCATCTGTTTTATATTGCTGTCCATCACCATAGTAGCAATAGGAAACAACAGACAAGTCCCTAATGAAATCTGTGGCGTTTCTAGCACGTCTTTCTTTTTGGGATTAACCCTGTTTGAGGAATGATTTGGGTTTCTGTTTGTTTATTCATTTATTTTGTGGTCGATTCATTTCAGGGATGTCGGGGAAGGCTTTGTTTTGGGCTGGGAGGTAAAGTGGGCAGGAAGAGATGTCAGTGCTGTGACTCCAGGACAGCAGGCAATCAGAGCAGGATTATACCCAACCAGAGTCACTGGCAGGATCAGGCCCTAAACAGCCAAGGCAGGCAAAGTTCCTGGATGTGTTCTTAGCCTGTTTTGTGCATAAGGAAGCGTGTGGTGCAGGGTAGATTGAGTAACTTCCTTAAGGTCAGGCAGGAAATCTGCAGCAGAGCAGGGAATTACTTATGAGTTGCAAACTAGTCCCTTAATCACCAGACCAATCTTCCTCTCAGATGCCAACTACATTAGAGACTGCTGTTCAATGATAGAATAAGTATGAGGGTTTTACTCGCTGAGAGTTATATCTCCCTGTAAAGTTTTTAAGTATAGTCAGTTCAAGCCAAAACAGCCAATCAATATTCTGACCTATGCACCATGCACCAGAAAGGATGTAAATAAAATAACAGGCGCTGTAATACAGCTTGGTGATTTATCTGTGAATCTCCTTTGAGGCAGAAGCCACACAAAAGTCTTGAAACCAAAGGCCAGGAGGTAATTGGTGTATTTTATTATATTTACAAATAGTTTCATGGGAACATAAGTATGCAGAGGGAAACATTCCCTGGCTGGGAGATTATTATGTGGTCAAGCTGAGGGAATAATATTTCTCTTTTTCTTTTAGAATAGGACAGAATCTCGGTATCGCTTCAAGCCTACCAAGATGTCACCTGTGCCTTATGAATCAGACCCTATTCCACCCACTGGATGTCTACGAGGATGTGTAAGTGGGAGTCTATTCCACCGTACTGGAGCCCTGAAAAATCTATTAATCATCTACTTTTGTTAACATACCACTACCATAACCTTTAGACTGATTCACAAAAAAGCAGTAAGGAGTTGGAAGATCCACCCACCTTTTGCATTAACTGTTTCTCAGAGACCTTAACCAGGGTGGGATACAAGTGCACTTAGGCAACTAAATACAATTATGTGCTTCATAGGTGGACCAGAATCTGGGCCTGTCTATAGCTATGTGTTCATATTGTGCCCTGCCAAGAGGGTCACTAGGTAGTTGTAAATATAAGCATACTTCATGGCTTGTACACATAGTACTATTATAGGCAAGATGCTGCTCTCTGCACTAGTATAAACTCCAGAGTGGCTTAATTGAATTTAATGGAGTTATACCAGTGAGCAAAAGATTGTCTCATTAAACAATCTACTAAATCATAATCTACTAAACAGAAATAAAAGGTTAAGAATGCACTCTCTGTTCTGGCCAAAAGAACATGACATCTTTCCAATTAGAAAGGAACAATAAAAAAATGGAATTAATAGTGTAAAGAGGCACAAAATTAGGCAATTACATTCAAATGGCCTGACAACTCTTATTAGAGGGTATAACTCTGTATGACGTGTGGAGGGAGGGCAATGTGCCTTGGAGTGAAGTCAATATTGACTTAACAAAAGGTGCTTAGAAGAGGTGATATCTGCTCTTTCTGAAAAGTGTGATGGTTGTGGCCCATGCCCAAGCTAAATTCTAACTCTGATGATTAACAGTTATGGCTTCAATCCTGCAACACTTAACAAAAATTCCCAGACAAAAATACTTGCGCTAAAATAGAGCTGAGCCTGAGAATACACAGCAGTAATTTATGGGGAAGCACATTATCACAGGGTGGTTGTAATGATCTGCAAAACGAAATTACTTCATCTTGAGAACCTGTGATATACGACAGGGGTGAGATATAATGGCCTTAGCCCAAATGTGAATCAGACCTCTTGTCCATGGTTCATTAAATAGTCAAGTTATCCTAGTATGCAAGGTGTGGGACATAGTCCCATAAGTCTCTTCTCTCGAGTAGTGCGATATCCAGGTTGTTTTACACAGCCAGCCAAATTAAGCTCATATTTACCTGCTATTCAACCTCCCGAAAATGAGTGGCATTATAGAGGGCACAAGCTAAGGCTGGGGTTGTTCTGTATTTCTAGAGCCCGATGCAAAGCCCACTGTAAAGACATGCACCGACTGGAAGGCGCTTCGGAGCAGACCCTTCATTCTTATTCCACCTAAGAATAAAACCTATTTTGAAAAAGAAGAAAGGCACATGGGTCAAAGGGCAGGTGCCTTGCTTTCAGGAAGTGTACAGACTCGCAACTGCAACTTGAAAACTTGTCTCTTCTCTTAGAGGTTGTGTCAAGGGTTATTTAGTTGCCAGCTCCAGTGGACCTTTTAAATTCAGGGACCAGAACAACTTTGTGCCCAGCTTTGACAGCATTTCCATATGGAGGACTGCTGCTTGAACTAACTGGATTTTAAACAGGCAGTGTTTTGAAATGTATCACCTCCCTGTAGTCTGCAGATGTTAATTTTATTAGAGGGGAAAGAAAGTCCTTTCCCTGACCTTTTTCTATCTAGTTCAATCCAGTCCTCCCTCACCCTAGTAAGTCCTAGAAATTGTAGAAACTTAATTAACACAAAGATAAGTCTATGAGCACTTTCTTATAGATCTGCATCTGGGTTTCTGAAGGGGAAAAAAAAGGATGGGCTCAGCAATATGCTGACGCTTGCCGATGATATATAGCTCAGTTCTTGAGTTTACAAGAGCAACAGTTCATTGTGAAGCGATAAATAATAGTTGTTAATCAGATAAGAATAGCAGCACAGTTCATAGCAAAAAAATTAGAGGCTAAATGTATTAAAGGAAACTGTTCCTTTGAAAATCATGTTAGCTGCATACTAAGATGCTAATTTCTGTTCCTCCTGGTACAGACCTTCACTGAATATTGGTTGCATGCAAATGGAAATGTGATTTTGCTGTTAATGCATTATGTCACAGAAATGTGTGCGGGGACTACAGCCGCGGACGGGAACTCTACGACCTGGATTTTTGTTCCCTGCTCTGTCATTCACCTATTGTATGACATAGGGCAAGTGATTGCACCTCTCGTTACCTGTTTCCCCGTCTGTGCCATGGGGAGAAAGATATGGACCTCCTTCATAAAGCAGTTGAGCATCTACAAATGAACAGTCCTAGATGCTATTACACCACAACCAATAGCTCCTCCCTGACACCTGCTCTTGGGACTGAGGATCCGATACATAACCCAGGCCTTTCTTCTGCCTGCACATACTTTAGGTTTCTGATAACTAGAGATAAATAGTCATAGAAGAAAACTCAAGACTAGCCAAAATCACCGAGCTATAGACCTTGTCACCAACCTAGATTCTCCAAACTGGGATTTCAGCTGACTTTTGCCACCCTGCCCCTTTCCTTAGCCATAGTCAAAAAGTATAGGTGTATCTCTGGCTGCGATCATTCACCCAAGAGCCACAGGAAGAAGATGGTGTTTTGCCTTACTGTTGAAGCAGATCTTTTCCAGAACTGAGTGGGACTACGATCTGACACAGCAGCTCCCTCCCACACCCATACCTGAAGCCTGGAAGATGGGGAAATGGCATCCTCTGAATATCCCCAGAAGAGAAGGTCTCCTCTTTCTCTTCCCCAAGAGACTGAATGGGTGCCTCCAAACATTTTCAAAGGAAATGGGAGTGGTTATTGAAGCTAGTGGGGTGAGAAGCAGAGAGAGGAAGGGACATAGTACGTTTGGGCTGGAGTTTCTGGTCAGAGTAAACTGGAAGATGCAATCAGTTCTGAATAAATGTACTCAACGCCTATACCATTAGCATAATTGGGGAAGCTGCAGTTAGAAAAAGGCCATTTTCTTCACCTAAGGTCTTACAGGTTGACAACGTACGATTCAGTTCAGATCCTTCCATCCATGGCAGTGGAAGAAGATCATTTTCATTTAATCAAACACCTAATGCAGGGGACCAGAATTACAGTGGCCATTAACTTGGGCACAGATTTCAGCATGCTTCTTTTCTTTCACACATGGCACAAGAGCATTTCCCCTACTTATAAAAAGCAGCATGCTAAAATTTGTTGTAAAGCTTGATAATGATATCCATCCTAATACAACCATCCTTTTTTCTATAATCACAATCAACGGGCACTCCAATTTGACAACAGATACCCTAAGATTTCACCTGCCTTCCATACAGACTACAAAGTTGCAAAATAAGGGTGTTTTTTTTTAAATTCCCAAGGCCCTTCTCTGTCTTTGAAGACATGCTGTAGTGTGTTTTTACCACGTATCAGATGTTACAGTTGATAACAAACTCATTCCAAGTTTTCAGAAATAAGGAAAGAAAGTGAATTTTGAGGGCCAATGAAAATAAATATATGCAGACTTCAAAATGAATAATAGTTTGATTATGCAGGTCTCCTTGCCTATCTATGAGAGCCTGAAAAATCCTCTGACAAAACCTTCACTATCTGCTAAGACCTCTGTGGTCTTATCTACAAAAAAGGTTATATGGGTAAGCTAAAAATACAGAAGTGTGCGCTTTGGTGGTTCAAATGCAATCTCCAGAGAACATATAAAAGTGGCCTGTCAGATCTGGAATGTATTTGGGGAAGACGCAATTAATATCTAGAACAGTGGTCTCCGAACTTTTTTGATCGCGCACCCCTATCAGTAAAAAATTTTTGAGCATGCACCCCCAATATATGTATATTTATTTATTTATAAATTATATATATGTACTACTCGTGTACCATCTGACATACGGACAGAGTGAGGGCG
>NW_017729001.1:26091023-26094997 GCF_001723915.1 Gavialis gangeticus
GCAATTAATAACTAGATCAGTGGTCTCCGAACTTTTTTGATCGCGCACCCCTATCAGTAAAAAATTTTTGAGCATGCACCCCCAATATATGTATATTTATTTATTTATAAATTATATATATGTACTACTCGTGTACCATCTGACATACGGACAGAGTGAGGGCGCCAGTGTCAATCCGTATATTAAATATTAGTAAAGCTTAATTTCGGTCTTTTATTTTTTTAGATAAAAAATAAATATAACTAGAAGTTCTAATATTTTCTTCCTACGCCCCAATGGACTGTCTTGCGCACCCCACTTTGGAGACCACTGATCTAGAAGACCAGGGGACAGAAAGGGGACAGAAGCAGTTAGTATTAAAGTTCTTAGGTCATAGGATCTCTATTTGTAGAAGAGATAAGTATAGTACCTTGTCTTCTATAGTATTGCCTCTGCAATCAAGGCAAAGAAAAAGGACTGCTATTCCAAGAATACTGTTTCAGGACACCACAGAGGTAGAGAGGGAGTCAAAGCAAGACACCCTACTTAAAATCAGATGCTGACGAATTACCAAAAATAGACCATTAAATTTACAAATTTATGCTTATACTTATTTGACAATAATTATCTTTTTAAGGCTAAATAATATTTATCTGCATGACTGTTCCTGTAGCAACAGTGGCAGATTTAATCAATGAGTTGCAAAGGTTATACATAAAGGGCACGTCCAGGTGTGCATGAACGTTTGGTTCCCCGGGGACAAGTAGCAGTGGCACACCTTGCACCGCTGCTTCTTGTCCCTGGGGAACACTGGTGCCACGCGTGCTTTGTTCCGTGGCAAATTGCCTCAGGTGGTGTAGGGGAGGCTGGGGCCAGCACTGTGCTGGACCCAGCAGCCTTACCCGAGGTCCTGCAGGCCTCCCGGAGCTGCAGCCACGGTGATCCTGCCGGGCAGAGCCTGGCCAGCAGCTTCAGCACAGCTCCGAGTGGCCTGACTCTGCTTTTTAGTGGCGCATGCTGTCCGAATGTGTGCTGCTTCAAGTTTTTTTTCCATGGTTTTTTTTTGACCCCTGGATATCCAGGAGTCAAAAAAAAAAATGTGGGGAAAAATCGGAGTAGTGCACACTCGGGCAGCATGCCCTTGCAGGATGGAGAACTCTGTACTGTCCGGTATGTGGCACTGCAAACGTGTTTGCCACATACCGCACGACCGCACTCATCTGGACGTGCCCAAGGAGTCTATAGCTCAGTGTCTGGGCTTAATGTCATGGGAACTATATTTGAAAGGAAAGTGTGGTTTAGGAGGTCATAGCTCTTAGGATAAAGAGCGTTTAAAATAATTCTGTCCATCATTCGTAGATGTATCATAAAGCTACCTCGTAGTTTAGTGCAGGTCAACATTACTGCTGAGAGACTTGGAGTGGGAAATGCCACCAGTCAGTTATGTACAGACAACCTTGTGTCCCAACCTGGAATGTTACTACTCGTTTTCTAACAGGTGCATAAGGACCACATAAAAATCAGAGTCCCTGAAGCATGGCCTAAATTTCTGGCGATCAAAGAAAGAGCAGGACCATGCATTCAGGGTTCAACCTGAGATCTGTTTTCCCCACCCCTCTGTCTCTGCTGCACCACAGACAGAGCTCTTGCATAATTGAGCTCCATGTTACAAAGCAGAAGCACGCTTGCACCACCTCCAGAAACCCAACACCTTATTGTACTAGTGGTTAGTAAACCATTGTGCCAAGACCTCCAGGACCAGAAAGGCAGGGGCTCATATTGCCACACAGAGCACAAGGACCCAGGTCTGTGGCTGTTTCCTGTTCTGGGGCCTAGTATGATGGTGACCTATGCCCACATAACCTTAGCATGACTTATTTTACCCTCCTTACCTTTATGACGTCTTCATCAGCTGATTTACATTCAGTGGAGTCTGAAACATCTATCACTGAACCATCCTCCTCTACGGCAACAACCTTCACTGGCACAGACACCGTCTTGCCCGTCAGAATGGCTGTGTTGAGGACTTCAGTGTCCTGCACATACAAAAAAGGGGATGGATGTTCAATGAACCTGACTGCTGGACATAATGGAGAAACTCTTACAGGCAATTAGTGAAGATGCCTGTTGACTTTCACCCTTGACTGGCAGTTCTTTAAAATCATGTAGTGCTCAAGTCCTCTGCTTATTCAAAATAGCAAATTATAAGCATGTCAACTGACACCCCCAGCACAGTATAAGAAAGCAAGGCTCTTCTGCTTTGCAAACGATAGGGTCATTTGTCACAATCTTCACAGGCTTCAGGGCTATGCGGGAAACGGATTGCAGCTCTGCCCTGGGCCCTGGCAGCCCTGGCACTGCCTGCTATTCCTGCTCCCAAACACCACTCCCCACTCCCCCGCATCCCCATCCCATCCACCCAACCGAGCATGCCCTGCCTGTGGGGGTCCTGAGCTGGTCTGTACGGAGACCCCACACACCCTGCAACAGGTGCAGTGCAGACAGGCCTGGGCTGGATAGGATACATGCCCCCTTCCCCAGCCCACAACAACTCACCAAAGCTTCCTAAGTGGCCGGCCAGCCCAAATAATGCCCCACCCCTGGGATATAATGATTCCTTCTCGACTTCCTTTCCCCCAAGTTATGTCAGTAGATGAAGATATAGATAACTAGTACACTGTTTCCTGGCCTCCCCACCCCACTTCAACACATGCTATTTTCCAGATTCTCTTTAAAAGATTTGCCTGTTCAATGGTTTTCTATTTTGTCGGCTTAATTGCATGGTGAGTGAAACCTTCATTTTCGTGTCAAATTAGAAAGAGATGTGGAGCTAACAACAATGGAACGCCAAATGCAAATTTTCAAATCTTTCCCCATCAGAATCCCACCTGGAGGCATTTTACTGGCCATCAAGCCACATTTATCTCCGTCTCTAATGAATTCACAGAGCCCGCACGCTAATGACTCCATTAACACAGCCTTCGTCTATATCATGGCGTGGATGCAGTTTGATTAATTACTCCAAATGAGCTGCTACTGTGGTAGCAGTGCATATTGAAGGAGAACTTCCAAAAATCCTTTCAGGAACTTGCTTCTACAGGAGAAACCCTTACCACCAGAGCCAAGAAACTTGTACAGCGGTGAATGATCAATGTCTTCTTGTGAGTTTCGTCTTAGTGGTTCAGAAACGGGTTGCAGTGGATTTTTTTTTTCTTTTCAATCAATTTGCTCACCACTTTTTGCTTCCATAAAAGTAATCATTGTTTGGCAACTATGAAAAAAGTAGCTGTCCAACTAATCTTCCTTTAATGTCTGTAATTAGGATCAGTAGAAGTGGAACTGGGTTTTAGTGAGAAATGTGATATTGACATGCAAAGGCAGATTCACTAGCACTTGCTTCTGTCTGCTAGCTAGATTGACGGGAAGCAATGGGTATTGACCAAAAGTCAAAGGCATCTGGAAATGACCAATAAGTATTTTTAACTAAGATGTATTATTAATCAGTACCAGGCAACTTCTACAGAAAGCAGCTTGAATGAAATGAATTCAAATACTGATAGCAGTAGTGCTCAATAAACAAGCATGTTAATGCTTTGCAATCATTCAGGTTTCAGGAAAGCACTTAAGTGTGTGCTTGAGACCAGCTCTGCTCAGGGCACCACTAAAAGCACAAGCTTAACTTGAAGCTTTGACTTCAGTGAGATTTAAGCATGTACTTAAAAGTATTACCCTGAGTAAGGCATCAAGAAATGTTGTTTTTGATATGTTCAAGATATGTATGAGAGATATGTTCTTTGCTCTATACTCTGTAAGGTATAGCTCAGAAGTTTAATGTAATAGAGGAGGAATGCTCATTGAGGGTGATCAAGCTGGAGGGGCTGGACGCGTTCAAGTCAGCGGGTCCGGATGCCCTCCACCCCAGGGTGTTGAGGGAGCTAGCTGGGGTTATTGCAGGGCCCCTGGCACGGCTCTATGAGCGATCGTGGTGCTTGGGC
>NW_017729001.1:26095384-26131548 GCF_001723915.1 Gavialis gangeticus
ATCCGCAAAAACTACTTCACAGTTAGGGCGGCTAGGAGCTGGAACCAACTTCCAAGGGAAGTGGTGCTGGCCCCTACCCTGGGGGTCTTTAAGAAGAGGCTGGATGCCTACCTGGCTGGACTCATTTGAGTCCCGTTTTTGTTTTGGGGTTTTGTTGTTCTCCCGCCCTGGCGGGGGGTCGGGCTAGAAGATCTACTAGGTCCCTTCCGACCCTTAATCTATGAAACTATGAAAGCTCATTTACAATCATATGTCCTCCTCTAGGGAGGGAAAGTATTGGTGAGAAAACAGAAGACAAAAGTGGAAGTGCAAACAAACCCCAAGGTCTTTATTAGAACAAGGAGAACGACCAAGATAAAGGGGAAAAATGTATCATCCCGTAAAAATTAAACGATTAGATGCATCGGTATGAGACAGATTTAGACCGCATGAAACATATTAGGCAAATAAGGTCAACCTCATCCATTTATACCAGGAATGAATGAAGCCAGCTTTCTGATCCAATGCCACTGATGTCAATAAAGGGCTCCCACTGACTGCAGGCCTAGATCAGTTTGGCACCAGTTGTGGTACCAGTTATCAGGACCATAAAATCAATATAAATCAATGTGTAAAATAACATCAAGATACAATCAGTGTATAAATCAATATGCAGTGGTGTAGGATAGGAAAACAGAGCCCCATGCACCTCTTTGTAAGAACTGATGGGTGATTATTAGCCGCCAGATGCAAATCAGACTTCAGTGCTACTGAAGGTTAATGCAAAGTTTACAATACGATTTGTATTCCTTTTGTTCACTTGACACAAATGGGGGATGCTGAGTTCAAGCAA
Source organism: Gavialis gangeticus (assembly GCF_001723915.1). NCBI lineage: Eukaryota > Metazoa > Chordata > Crocodylia > Gavialidae > Gavialis > Gavialis gangeticus. The sequence goes on from NW_017729001.1 coordinate 26,096,217, forward strand.
GAAGGTCCAAGAATTGACACATCACCAGCCCTTTCATTTCTGCATGTTCTCAAATACAGTCTTCTTGATCCTGACGTAGGTGTGCTCCTGCATTCCTCCCCGCAACACAGCATGTTGAGAAACCCCCAGTGCCAACTAGCTGTGGCTGCATCACAAAAACGCACTTCACTGGGAAGAAAAACTACAACATAAATCAATATTTCAGAGGCTTGATTCAGTATTATGCAACTATGGTAGGCTGCGTAAAGACATTTCTAAGAGCTAGCTATTTTCAGACATCAAAAATATATTTCCTCGGAGGTCAGAACTGAAGTCAGAACTGAATTAATTGTCTGACCGCAAGGTTTAGAAACAAGCTAGCTTTTTAAAACACATCTCCAACAAGTAACAGCATTTCTGCTAGGTTCTAATAGGTATCTTTTATGTCTCTATGGTAGAGCTTACTATATAGAAACTGCTTTATGAATGTAACGTATCTGTGATGGCTATTACTGACAGCATCTGAAATCTAGAGAAGTGAAAGCACAAGTTATACAGCCAGATCCTCAGAGAGTAAAACTCTGCGTATCTCTGCTAAAGGCACCAGTGAAGAATCAGAAACAGAGAGCTGAAAAGTCCCAAATGTAAAATGGTGAATACCCTTTCCCGCTTCTGTACTTTGAGGCTTTTCCTAAGGATAGATATCACATCAAATCTGGAATTCTTCCAAGGCAGGTGGAAGCTGCATATTCATATTGCAGGCTGTGTCCCTGAATAATAATTACACGAGTGTTTATCTCCAATTCCTTCTCCCTACCTGAATGCATTAGTGCTTCAGCCGAGCTCTTCTTAATTACAACTGTAACCTGCTAATAGTGTTTCTTTGTTGTCTGAAGGAATCTACTTCTTATCCAGCCTAGGCTAAATTAAAATTTAATACAACATCAGGTCGCAACAGAACTAGGAAGCAAATGACAGCTGTTTAATTAAAACCTAAAGCTGATTAGATGGCACTACTGAGAGATATACTCTAGAGAAAGAGTCGAAAACTACTGAAACTCGAAGCCAGGATAATGGCTTTATTTAAATATGAATAAACCCTATGCACAGCTACTGTAAATGTCTGACAGCTCACTCCTCTGGACAAATGGGGTGGGGGGCGATGTGAATGGGAGACTTGTCAAGAGTCATGATAAAGCCGTGATTACTAACATTCCCTTTTAACATGGAGTGTATGTTACTAGGACATGGATTATTGAGGAGTGCCTATAATGGATATTAATGAACCCACTCAGCGAAATCCACAAGTGTGGCATAAAGCCTAAATAATTAGGCTTTAAACAGCTGTGCTTCCTGGGGTAGAGTCTTGCCCTGACCCACACACACAGCTTGGCCGAGGGACTGTGACCCACGCAAGGGCTTTTTGACCAATGTATCGATATTATAGCTCACCTCTGGGCTGCAAAGGTATTTCTGTCTATTTATATAGGCTTCATCATCGTAGCAGTCTGCCACATCCCAACCATTTACTGATTTATCTATCGACTCCTCCTTCGCAGCCTGTGGCAGCGTTGTCCTTATTTTATAGCTGGGGATCGGAGGCACTGAGAAATTGAGTTGTCCGGGATCTCATCAGAAGCCTGTTGCTAAGCCAGGAACAAGACCCGCGCTTCCTAAGTCCCAACGCCATGCCACATCATTCCTCCCCTTATGCAACTGCTTCATGAGCATCCCATACCCTCCCCCTACCAGTTGGCATAGGGGGTGCAAAAGGCCAGGTGCTGGCCCTCTGGATGGGTACAAACGTCATTCCCCATGATTAACACGCAAGCTGGCTGATTTTTGCAGTATGGCACACCTAATAAACACTCAACTGTAAATCAGGAGGGAAACCTAAAGCCAGCCCTAGTCTGCTGACAAACGTTCCAGCTAAATGCCTTTTGGCATTTAGTTGAAACGACTGTCTTTACTGAAGAAGGCAGAGAGCTGAAACATTTGTCTGCAGAACTGCATCCCTTTACTATTATGATTTGTTCCCTAGTGCATATACCCCGTGAAAATGTGTTAAATTAGAAGGAACCTTTGGGAACCCATTCCCCTGCCTTTTAAGCAGCACTTCTGAAAAATGTAAATCGCCGGGCAGACTGTGGGGTGGGGTGGGGTGTGGGGGTGTTTTCTTAATACGATAAATTATTCAGCACCTTTTTCTTCAGATCAAAGAACAAGGCAATATAAGTCTATTAAGCAAGCTTAATATATAAATTAGATGCTTTGCTGAAATTATTATAATCCAAAGCAATTCTAATGTACTTTCCCCTCATAACTGAATAGTGTTTTAGGCTTCAAATACATATTAATGAACCTTTCTTGGTAGGGAGCTATTTATATTTTCCACTATTATATCAATTGTGACTCACAGGTAAAATTTGCCATTTTGTCACCCAAGGGTGAGAAGGTACAACTGAGATTGTGTGTTTATTAAACATTAGGAAACATTTGCAATCTTCCACAAGCACACATTGTTCTCTGACCTTTTTTCTTACATTAATACAGTGAGTTACACTCTATTGAGTCTGTTTTATGCTAAATAGAAAGTCTACACTTTAATACCACTACGAGTGCGAGTAGGTGGCTTAGTAGGTTTTCAGGCACTTACTGCCTGTGGGCCAGATCCTACAAGTTCATGATTTGGATAAAAGGGGCATATATGAAATGACTGCCAGCTCTTAAATTGCAAAGGGACAGGTGACATATTTCTGCAGTTTTCAGGTGAATGACTGGCAAAGTCAGGTTCCACTCACCAAGGGTTCAGATATTGGACGGAGGTCCAAAAGGTTTAACATGCCCATTCCCTCCTGCTCCAGCCACCCTTGGTGTCACTAGAAGGTCATATTCCTTTGCCCTCTATCAGTTCCATCTCCAGCTGTTTTCTCATTTCAACCTTTTATATATTGAATTATTATTAAGAATGACCAACTATGACAGCTGGTAAATCATAAATACTGCAGCCTATCATGTCCGAGTTAAAGGTCATCCTTTATCGCTCCTGTCTTCCTGTATAACAGCTCTGCTTCACACTGGGATCCCCAAGGAAGAATAGGCAGGAGCATATATTCTGCAGGAGAAATTAATTAAGATAGATGAAGCCATTCAGAGAGAGAGGTTCTCAATGACAGCTTCTTAGGGGCAACATAAGCAGCACAGATTAGCCTACATGCATATTAGTCTACATGTATGTTTAAGTGTGTACTGCAGTTACAATTACTATAGCAGCCAATCCACATTGTAGAGAGATCCCCCAAAAAAATCTTACAGCCCAGCATGCATTGTAAGAAACAACTTCCTTAACTTGTTGTATTCTGTACAAAGCACGTGACAGGATCACAGAGGTAGCTGCCCGAGTGGCAATCATATCTTGGAGACATCATTCTCAGCTTTGATTTCCATGAAATCCATGTCATAAAAGAAATTCAGCGCAAGTTAAGGTTTATGTAAGGGAAGAGGAGCAAATCCTGGAGCTGAAGGTGAACCCTGATTAGAAGCAGACATTGCCATATGTGCGACCTGAGTCAAGAACTAATTAAAAAAACAAAAAAAAACAAAAAAACAAAACAAAAAAACAAAAACAAAAACAACAGCTGAGAGCAGTTGATCTGCACCCATTAAGTGGAGGTTCGGAAAGCAGCCTGATGCACTTGGCAGGAGTAATTGTAACCTGTCAAGCGGTCTCCAATACTTCAGCTAAACACCAGTGCCTTCTGCAGTTAGCAGAGACCTTTCACGAGACTGGGCTTATGCTGTTTTACTGCATCCCATAGCATCCCAAGAGAGCTTATTCTCAAAGCCAGGGAAGTTAGACATCCTGACACTGGTGTTCAAAAAGGGAAAGTCAAGGTTGCGATAATAAGTGATGGGAAATTCTCAAAGCACTCTAGCACTACCTATGGAGATCCTGGACTTGTGCTTCAATGTCCTTCTGCGTCTCTCAGACATTTTACAGCTCTGGGTGTAAATCAGACCAGCAGGTGCTGGAGGCAGATGCAATCTTCTCCATTACACATTCACACAAATGTGGATAGTTTTTCTTGGTGGCCTTTCCCTCTTCCCCCATCCAGCATAGGTAATCTGCATTAGTATCCAAAGCCCTACTCCTGCAAATCTGACCTTTGGGTCTCAGTACTGTTTTGGCAACTTTAATGGAATAGCTGGTAAAGAAAACCAGGAAGTTGTTGTTTGTTTTTATATAAGCAAGCACTATTTATTCTTAAATGGTCTGTTCTGTACAGCAAGCCTTTGCTAATTTTGTGTTGGAATTTAAATCATGATTCGTTATCCCTATGGTGTCTGGGCATTCACCTGGTAAACCTGTGCCAGCTGGACTCAGTAGTAAATGACTGGTGACCTTCACCAACACAATGCAACAACACTGTAAGGTGAATAAGCATGATGCCATACTGCAAGTTGACTTATAACCATGGGCATGATTCTCAGCTGCGTACAAAGCCATAGAAAATCCACTGAACAATACAACCCAGTGCAAACGAAGTCGTCTGTTCACATGCTGTGGATCACGGAAACAAGCCCTCTGTTACTACCAATGGCTGGAATTTGGTTTAAACAATAAAGGGGAATCATAATGTTTGCGATAACCCTATAAGACATGAGGTAGAGGAGTTTATAGTAACATACCTGTTTCATTTTGTTTATTGGCACAGACTTCAGGAGCCCAAATCCCTGATTGCTGATTGTTATTTTACTCCTGGATCGCTCTCACTGGAGGTTAAAGAACGCACACCCAGCAACAACAACAACAAAGCTGAGATGATCATTTGAAAGCCTCTCTATTAGATGTATTCCAGCCTGCTGTCCTACTTGCTATAATCTCTTGCTGTGTGGGCTAGAGAAATGGGGATCTTGGAGAGAACTGTGCGCCAATGCGACAATGCAAGATTTGGCAACTTACTGGCTTGAAAAGGCTTCATTCTTACAAGTGCAACTCTACAGACGTCGAAACATAAGGTTGCATATCATATGATTTTACTACTGCAATCTGTGTGATCATCATCATCTGCCATGGCTGCTACCTGGGCAGAAATCCATATTCTTCTGTAATAACAGCTGTTTAATGTTATAGGAGAATGTGCGAAGCAATAGATAGCATGGCTGCTTATGCATCCTCAGTACGAGGTTTCTCTCCTTGGCTGGAGCATGTTTCTGGGGATCAGGACTTCTGGGCTCTATTCTTTGTTCTCTTTCTGAGTTTTTAGTAAGCCATCCACAAAACAGGTATTCAGCAATACACAATTCACTCGGCACGGACATGGGATATTGCAAAATACTCAGCAATTCTTCACCTGCTTGTGTGCATGTCCAGTGAGTAGATCACTGGCCAGGGCCTCAGAAGACCTGGGCTCTTCCAGCCCTGCCACTGGACTTGCTAGTGTCCCTGAGGAATGTCTCCTCTCTATACCTCAGCTTCCCTGTCTGTAAAATGGAGATAACGACACTGACCTCCATTACAAAGTGCCTGGAGACTGATAGGTGCAAAGCACTCTACAGAGCTTGGTGTTGTTATGCACAAAGGATGAGGGAAGATACAGATCTTGTACATGCTGCCACCCAAGTGACAACTTGGTCTAAAAAAGCTATACAGTTTATGCAAATACAATCTTGCATTTGGCAAACTGGCAAATGGCTCTCATAGCCGCTTACATGTAATTTGTCCCAGCCATGATATCGGCTCAGAAAATAAAGACATTATATTATAACCAACTTCTGCCTGTGAGAACAAAGGGGGAAAAATGAAACAAGGAGCCTCTGGTCCTTTCTGTGCTGGGGGTTTCACACCACAGGCACAGGGAACAACTGGGGACAATAAGGCACAAACTTAACTCTCCCTTTTCCCTTCTGCCTGCCTGTCCCAGGTGGTGGGGTTGGCTGGACCCAGAAAAGAAGGAGAACATCTCACTTCCAGAGAGTCATGCTGTTGCACACAGACATAGACACACACACCCCCACATGGTCCCTGGCATCCCTGAAAGCACTAATTGCATCAAGACTTCTCTGCCTAGCCCACTCAGGAAAGCTGATCCAAACTAACTACAGCTGTGACGTTTAAAGCAAGTCAGTTAAAGCGTATCTGCTGTACTGTGGTGTTGGACTGTGGTGGTGGATGGGTCATTTTTGACCTGGAGGGATGAGGCAACATCTTCACTGGCGTTTTGGACAAGGGGGTGAAAAGCACCTTGTTCCAGTTCGCAGATGACACTAAGATGTGGGGAGAGGTGGGCACGCTAAAAGAGAGGGACAGGTTACAGAGGTGGGCAGATGAGAACAGGATGGGTTTCAACACTGACAAGTGCAAGTTTGTTGTACCTGGGGAGGAAGAACCAGCACCACACCTACAGGCTAGGGAACTCCCTTCTCGTCAGCACAGAGGCAGAGAGGGATCTTGGAGTCATTATTGATGCCAAAATGAACATGGGCCGCCAATGTGGGGATGTGGTCAGCAAGGCTAACAGCACCTTGTCATGCATCCACAGATGCATCTCGAGCAGGTCCAAGGAGGTGATCCTCCCCCTCTATGCGGCACTGGTCAGGCCACAGCTGGAGTACTGCGTCCAGTTCTGGGCACCGTACTTCAGGAGGGATGTGGACAACATGGAGAGGGTCCAGAGGAGGCCACTCACATGATCAGGGGGCAGCAGGGCAGGCCCTACGAGGAGAGGCTAAGTGACTTGGACCTGTTCAGCTTTCACAAAAGAAGGCTGAGAGGGGATCTGGTGGCTGCCTATAAACCTGCCAAGGGGGACCAGCAGGCAATGGGAGAGTCCCTGTTGCCCCGAGCACTGCCAGGGGTAACAAGGAACAACGGCCATAAATTGACAGAGAGTAAATTCAGGCTAGACATCAGGAGGCGCTACTTCACGGTCAGGGCGGCTAGGATCTGGAACCAACTTCCAAGGGAAGTGGTGCTCGCTCCTACCCTGGGGGTCTTCAAAGAGAGGCTAGACCCACCTAGCCGGGATGGTTTGACCACAGCTTTCTTTCCTGCCCAGGGCAGGGGGTCGGACTAGATGATCTGCTTAGGTCCCTTCTGACCCTACCAACTATGAAACGATATCAAGGCCTGTGTGGTCACATTCAATCAGAATTAAAATGGACTTAGTTTGGTTTAGACTAATTTACTTTGATAGTCTGTGAGGTCCCGTTAAAGAGGAAATGCCAATCTCAGCATGGCAATGCTGCCATGCAGCCCAAAGTCTTTAAATAGCACAGAGCTATAGTTCTCTTGGATCTAATACTGCCTGTTTCAGCAGCAGCAGTTCTTGGAAAAGAATGGACTGGTTGAGCCTTGGAAGTTAAAAAGGATGGAAATTGTGAGACTTCACATTGTTTTTCAGCTCTTCTTATGCCTTTGCTGTGAACAGAGACTTCTGAAAGTCTGTCACTGAGAAGAGAAATGGGAATATTTACAGTTCCAGGACAGCAGGTGGCTGCACAGACTTCACTGCCCACTTTCACCACTTCAGCCCACAGGAACTTTGTTAAACTCATCAGTCAGGAATGTCTTATTTGAGTTTTTCATTATCAATTGTAAAAACTAAGAAGAAAAAGGGAGAGGACAGGAGAATATAAAACTCATCCACACACTTTTTGTCTTCAGAGAGAAACCTGCCATGTAGCATTACCAGCTATTAGCTGTTATTGTTCACAGTGCAGATTTCAGACTGCCCAGAGATCCTCTCTGCACAAGGTCACGGTCAAGGCAGTCAGCACAATAGCACATGATCTTTAAGGCTAGGTCTGCCCAGCACAGTGAACCGAAGCACCCAAGCTATTGTGTCCTCACTGTTTCTGCAGGTTTTTTTGTGCTGAGCTTCTCTAGGATTCTCTTTCAGTCAGTTGTATCAATACAGAACTTGTCTTTCATAATGGGAATTGTGGGAAGCAACTGGAGGACTAATAGCACTCAAAGGATATAACCTACAGCTTCATTGTAAAGTGGGTAGGTTCTAGCCTCAGTTACAGTGAAGCTCTGGTCTGGACCCACGTTCCAGCTAGGTATGCTAACATGGACTTCAAGCTGACATCTCCAAACCTGGGTCAAGGATTTTTCCGTATGGATTATACATACCCAATTCTCCACTGTCCTGGTACATTATATGTTCAGTGAAAGAGCAGTAAGACATTGCAGTTTAGCTTTCACTTATTCCAGAAAAAATGTGTGGATGTGGCAGTTACTACAGAGTAACTGATATGTGATAAAGCCCTGCTCTGTTTCTCCCTATGGGAAGGTATTTGTAGGTGCACACCCTAAGCAGTTGCAGTCTCAGCATCCTACATTGAACTGTCTCTGAAGGCAGGAACATAGCATTTGTACAGTACCTACTAGGGTGACATGGGAACCACATTTTCCAGTTTGCAAGGAATTCTGGGATTTAAAACTGTTGATTCTGAAATGGAGCAAAAGTGTAAAAAGCAAATAACCCATAAAACAAACTTCCAAAAAAAAAGTAGGTTTGGGTCAAAAACTTGTGATAAAAATCAAACCATTTGTTTTCAAGTTGACCTTTTACAACATGGCAATATTTTCATATTTTTGTATAATAATAATGGATTTCATGGTCAATAATCATTTCCAAATGAAAAGCAAACCTCTCTTTCTAAAAATTTCAAAACAGCAATTTCTCCATCATCAAAATTCTTCATTTTTTTCTCCCCTAAAATTAAATGAAATCAAATTCCCAAATCAACCTGATTTTGAAAAGTTTCAAGTGCAGAAAGAACAATATTGTTTCATCGAATAAACCTTTATTCATCCAATAAACCTTCTGAGCCTCTGAAATAATAGGGATCTGATTTTGGTTAGGACTTCCTAGCTTCAACCTTAAGTGGCTTTGGCATATGTACCTGATGGGGTGTGCAAAATGGGTCATATTCAATTTGAGGACAGTGATTTGATTCATTGATTCATATCACTGTCCCCGATTCGATTTGGCCAAATCCAAATCTGAACATTCGATGCTGATTTGGAGAATCAGCGATTCAGCCATAGACACAGCTTTAAAGTGTATTTTCCACATACCTCGAGGTACCAGGCGTGGCTCACGAACGCTGTGAAGCATCCCACAGGAGCACGGGGGGGGGGGGGGGGGCCCGCATGCTCATCGATGAACCTGGAAGTGGAACTGGAACCTGAAAGTACTTCCAATCCACTTCCGGGTGCACTGGGGAGCATGCAGGGCCCCCCCCCCGCACCCCTCTGACTCGGCAATCAGCCACGAGGGGACCCTGGGTGCCCCCCCAGACCCAGGAGGCACCAGTTGCTGAGCTGGGGGCATGAGGGGGCCCCCCCATGTGCTCCCTAGCAGATCCAGAAGTGAACCAGAAGTTCACTTCTGGTCCACTTCTGGGTCTGCTGCCAAGCATGCTGGGGACTCCCCTGCTGTGCTCCTGTGGGATGCTCCATCCGCTCCGCCATTGCAGTGCTCACGAGCCGCCCGGTACCTAGAGGTATGTAGAAAAAACATTTAAAGCTGTGTCTATGTCTGAATCACCGAGTCTTGTCTGTGTCTATGTCTGGATCACCCACTAATTTGGTGGCATTCCTTAAATCCTCACTGCTTTTGCCTATCTTGTCATTCTATGATTCCACAGGATGTTCTCTCTCCTTCATCTCCTAGGTTTTGAAACCCATGTAAAATGTAGTCTCTTCCATGAGATTATGGATAAGCAAAATTCTTCCATCCTTGTTTTTATGACAAACTGTTCCCATTCTGCAAAAATCAACACATTTTGAAAAACGTGTCAGTTTATTACAGAACATGTTGACATTTTTTGGAATGAAAGCTTCAGTTTTTACTTTCAAAATGACTTTTTGAAAAACAAAGCCATTGTTATATAAGAATTAAAAAATCATAAAAGGTCAACAGTGAAGCAGGATGTTTTATCAAGGGGCAAATCAACGTCGCCATATGGTGACGTTGTTACAGCACCGTGCTTTAGCACTTCCCTTTGGAAGCATTGAAGCATGGCACAGTATGGGTGATTGCTGCGCCGTGTGGGCGGTGCATGCTTAGATTTCCCTGCTACATTGCCGAGGTGGCATATCCACAGAGTGCACCAGTATGGTGACATAGCTGGCAATCATGTGTAGACCCGCGTGATTGCTGCGTTGCTGTAGTGCACCATACGCCAATGTAGAGCATTTGCTACGTCACTGTAGGACAGCAAATGTTGCACCCAAACTAAACCATTTCAATCCTAAATACATTTTCACAAGTTTGTTTAATCAAAAATTTGAAATATTTTTTTCCTTTTGCTTCAGAACAAAACAATCAAAACTGTGGAGTTTCTCATGAATCAGGAACTTTGGTTCCAATCTTGGTCTACCTGCAAATTGTTTTGTCCATTGCAGAAAATATAACTTAAGCTGACTTGGGTTTCCAGTAGTATTAGCTTTTATATAAATTATTGCATCTCTTCTGCCATGATTGTCCTATAGCTTATCCTAGTTGCACCCCACAGATAATGTTCAAATTCTATTTAATAAAGATTCTCTTCCCATTTTCCCATATTCTTTCTTGGTCTGATGTTTTTCCTTTGATTTTGTTTTCATGGTTTCCCTCACCTTGCACCTGTTCAAGTGTTTGCTTGTTCAGTCATGCACCAACATCTGATTATCTCTTCTTCTTCTCCATTTTTTATTAGAAATGAACTCAATTTTTTTTTCAGTTCCCACTTTGTTGATATCCATGATTGAAGTTCTCAGTGATTCAATTTCTCAATGAAGTCTTATGCTGTGTATGTGTTTCCTGTGGAATGAAGCCATGCTGTCTGAGTGCTTCAGAGTTTCTTCAGCCATTACTTTGACAAAAAGCACTGTTTTTTCCAGTATCTGGGAGATATATTCTTTCAGTAAGTTGCAGAACTTTGTCAGAACCTTGTGGATATGGTTGGCCTGTTTCCACTCTCAGGTACACGGGTGTTAATTAAGACCATTCCATTGAAGGACAAGAAGTTATGCAAATGTAACAAAATAATAATAATAAAGAAACTCATCAGATCCTCTCTCTCTCATCTATTCTAATAAGTGTATGGTGAATGTTTCATTTACACAGATGATAATTATTATACCATCTAGCTCTCATATAATCATTTTCATCTGTAGTTCTCCATATGTTCTCCAAAAGAGGGCAGAATAGTTAGCCTCATGTTACAGATGGGAAAACTGAGGCACAGAAAGAGAAGTGACATACTCCGATCACAGAGCAAGTCACTGGCAGAACCAGGAATCGTACTGAAGTCTGAGTACTAATTTAGTGCACTATCAAGTAGGTAGGCACTAAATCTAACCTCACTCTAGCCATCGATTCTGTAAAGTTCAAGTACTGATCCCTAGGTCTTTCCTACTGACTGGTCTTTTTTTTGTTTGTTTGTTTGTTTTTTGCATAGCAACAACTCTCGCAGCTGGTTAATTTATTGGTTGATTAGCTGCAATTCACTTGTGCACCAAGTCAATTATTCAGTAACTGAGAAAACACAGTAAAGTGCAAACGTCAGAATGGCAACTTTCCCAAGGAAGAAATGAAAGATTGTATCATCCATCACCTTTCTTAAGTGGAAAACAATAACAGCATTTACTCCAATGCTACAGATGACTGAATACACTCAGGAAGAAATCACAGAAGACCTCACAAAATGAAAGGTTTGCAAGATGTTACATTTTGAGATAGCACCCGATGTCATCTCAAAGGAGGTATGAAATACAATAGGGCGAGACAACAATAGTAGACAGGCTGATAACACGCGGTTCCAAGGAATGGAAATAGAAAGTGACTGATTCCATGATTTTCAATAGAAGTGTCATTCTGCAAAGAACTGAAGGTCTTATATCTTTTATTCAATAACAGTAGGTGGCTATTAAAAACCATGAGATGTTTCTCTGATAAAAACTTTTAACAATGGTCTTTAGCCTCAGCCCCCAAGTCCAAAGCTCAATCCAGGGAGGGACTTTAGAGTAGCTCCTATTCAACTTTTATCCTACTTACATGTCACCTGGAAGCAGAGGTCAACTTAGTTTTCTATTTTGCCAGTGAGGGACAGATTCAAAGATGAAAAATGACTTATTTTTGCTTCCAAACTATTAATTTAATGATTGCCCTTTGGCAGCCATAAATGCTTCTTAGTCAATTCAAGCTAAGCATATTTATTTAATCTCTGTAATATGAATGGTGGGACCAAGCTGACAAAACACATTGTTTATCTAGAAAGGCAAACTGCCAAGCAAAGGAAGAAAGGAGATGGATGGATAGTTACTTGTGAGTCTACTCTAACCCATAAACATAGTTCCTATCCCTGTCATATCTGAGTAGGTATTTACTGCAGAAAAATTAGGAAAACTAGCTGCAAATTTTGCTGCCCGAAACCCCTCTAAATGTCAGAGAATTAGTGGACATTTATTTGCAAAATAAAGAATAAATAATATTCCCAGGACAGACGTCTTCTTCTGATAAGCTGATTTCTTCCAAATTATTTTGCCCTAGAACCATATCATCCCATATTTTTTCAAAAGAAAACAAAAATGTCACCCCCCCTTTGATGTCCTCTAAGTTGTCACTGTACTTTATGCAGCTGTGTTCAAAGACCCCACTCTTCTGCAAAGAGGAATTAGGTTGCTGCTGTTCAAATGGGATGAACATTTGCAGCTGGCCTCTCATAGGCTATCTTCCTTAACGCCTCCATATCAACCACTTGGTCTGTTCTTTCATACTAAAAATGCACATTTCAAGCAAAGAATATCTGTTTGCTCCCCTTCCACCGCATGGATTTCAAAACGCGAACTGCTGCCAATGGTCTAAGCTTTCTGGTGCCATCTTTAGTGTGGCACTTCTCTGCTTCATGCAAAGCAAATGCCACGGAAAGACAAACAAGCCAATAACAGTTGTTATGCCTGCAAGGCCTTCAGAAAAAATACAAGAGAAAGATGTTTTCTACATGAGGTGCAACTGAAAGCAGGCACGGTCCTCTGACATTTTGACACAGTGTTCTGGCAACGTCATGACTAAGAGAGGAAAATTAATGCATCTAATGTCTTTGTAAACATAATGCAAAAATCCAGCTGGAAAGTGCTTCTGCTTCCGAAGGTCCCTGTACAAAAATCACGCAGGGGAGAGGAAGGTTTCTTCATCACATCCTTCCCTTTATAGCTTTGGTCTTCCTCTTGAGTACCTTTTAAGTACTCAACAGTGCCCTTCTGCTTGGCTGAGAAACTCCTGTATTACATTCAGGAGCCAGTAAGCACAATTTTCTCATGGCTCAAAGGGCAGTCCCGATTCCTGAACAAGCCCAAGGTGCTCTTCTTGTACTCTCTCAAAACAGGAGTGTGATTCTCCACTGCCTAGCACTTTGGGTTAAGCACATCCTGCTGGGATGGCATATTGCAACCCATTTGTAAATCTATAAATAACTATACATCATGCAAAGCAACAGAGACTAGGCCTCCGTATACCACCATGACCTAGTGGTCAAATGAATGCCCACAAAAGAGAAGCCCTCTTCTCACGTCACTGACGTACAGTCACTGACTCACTTTTATTAGCTATTTTGATTAACTGCTAGTTCCGAAGGAGATCTATTTCTATCATGTGGCAATGTACCAACGTACTAGTGCTTAAAGATGCTATATGGAGGAGCAGGCGCAACACTATTACAGAAAAGAAATAAAAAATAATGGGATTGATCCCCCAATGCTCTCTCTCTGGCACAACCATTTACACTGACATGAAGTTGGCATTAAACCCTGTCAGAGTGTTGCCAGTGGCACCATTTTAACTCCCATTTCTTAGTGTTAAATGCACTTCTACCCTGATAAAACTCTGCCTACTCCAGAGATATTCATTGGCATAGAAATGCTACCAAAATTATATTCCTTCTGACTAAGGAGTCTAGGGTAGCCCTGCCTTAAGTTTTTTTGCAGTGCCTATAAAAGGGTGAAGCAATGAGTTTGAGGATACATGTGGATGAAGAGAATCTGAATAAGAGTTACTGAGGAGACTAAAGATTAGGGGTCTGATTTTTGCTTCCAGTAATGCCATTTCACATCATGCTGGGTGTGAATCGGGCACTCATTAGATTTCCATCCATTTTAAAGACAGATCGCAAGAAAGGTAAGCGTCAGCCCCACTATTTTGATAACTGAATTCTGCTTACCCCTTTGCCATGAAATAATGGAAAAGTTCTTCCAAGTTCAAGACTGTAACAGTACGATCCCGCATCCAATTTCTATCATGAGTCATCTTTCAATGAGATGCCAACAAAGATGGTTGAAGAGTTCATTCCTCTTTCTTTTTTTATTCTCTTCCTGGTCAGGACAACACAATCTAGGTGGACAAAGACCACTTTCTCAACCGGTGAAGATAATTTCACAAGACTATTTTCTGCTCGGCTTCCATCTTTTGGTAGATTATACTGCCATTCAACTCGTTGCCTGAAGATTATATTACAAGTACGCAGGATGTATTACAAGTAGGTAGTATTTTAATAATTTTCTTAGTTCTCCCAATGAGGAAAATTGCACCCTTTTTTTTGTTGTTGTTGGCAATTTTTTTTTGATGCTGTTCTAAGTGATCACTTAGTCATATAAAATTCAACCTGACAAGAGAAAAAAAGAAAGAAAATAATCACAGAGACAAAACGGTGCTGTTCTTTTTTGTCTTATGACAGGCTGAAACATGGACAGAAAAGAATACAAGGTGCGACTCTGCACTGATTAGACTGGAATTGGAGTATCGGATGAGATGTGAGGCCCCAGGGTAAGCACACCTGTTGGAGGTAGGAGCATTTTGAGAGATTTTGTTACTATAATTACTTACGAGGTGGCCATTTATGAGCACCAGAGTGCATTTTGGTTTTAGCTGTTTCTTGTTAAATGGGTTGCTAGAGGACCTTTCTCGTGGTGGTTGCTATGCACGGATTTGTTCTTCTTTACCAGTGAATGCTTGGAAAACAAGCGAATCCCCAGGACTTCATTCATAAAATGTTACTCCATTTTTTCAGACAGGAGGCATTCATTTTTTCCTTAGAGATGTTCACTGCACAACGCATCAGAGGATGCACATCCCTGTGGGGCAGGGGAGCCTTATACATTATTATTAATGATGAAGACAGCCAAGCCTGGTGTCATGCATGAATCCCTTTGTTCTTTTCTCTCTAACATCACAAGGAGGACAGCACTGCCCAAGTACCCAGCTGCTCACAGAGCTCCGATGTGGACTAAAGCAGACCACTGTCCTGTTAAGATGCCCTTCCCAGTTCATACTGGGTGGAAGTCCCTTGGGGGAGATGGTTCCAGTTGCAGTGCAAGCTGACCGCTCATCACCTTTGTTGCATCAGATCTAAATTGTTAGCTTGTTTTGCATTTCCATATCTGGGAGAGACTAAGACTGGAGACAGAGCTGGCCAAACCTCCAGCTGAATAAGACAAGATAGCCCAGTTACTGGTGAGAATGCCACTGGAGACGATGCAGATATTTGCTGGTTCAGTTAAGGTGGCAGGACGGCTCATCATTCCTTTCTCGGGCAGACAAAGATCCTGTTCAAGGCAGTCCTGGAAAGCAATCATCCTCAACTGTCTGGGATTCCCGCTGATGATGATTTCTTGATGCCCACAGCACAGCAGCGGCTGAGAACACATTTTCCCCATTTTCACTTTGGAATGAGCTCCCGTGTTTTTCCTTTCGAATGGAGACCTCACTACAGCTATCAAGATCTTTGTCACCTTCACATTGGACTGCTGCAGGGCACCCTACATGGGGCTGTCACTGCAGACTACTTGGAAACATTAGCTAAGGCAGAATGCGCCTGCCTGCTCGCTTCAAGGCACTTAAAGCATTAAGCACATCATCTTCCTGGTCCGCAGACTAGCGTTCAGACAGTTCTGGCTGTTGATTTTAATTTTGGGGCCTTACATACCATCTGCCTATTTGTGTTCTTACCTGGCAGCTGAGGGTCACCTTGTATGCCAATGGTCTCTGTGCATGTGATCACTCAAAAGGGGTGTACAGACAGCCTAGCTATATGTTCCAGTTTTTCTGGCATGGACTCAGCGCATACCTAGAACTTTACAGCTATTGTTTGTTGGGATGTCTACAGGGAATAATGTGAACATTATTCCCTAAGCTGAAAAAGTAAAAACTGATTAAGTAAATTAACTTCCAAAATACCTGGACAGCTGCTTCAACATACTGTAGCTATTGCTGTCTTCACAGCCAATATGCCGAAACAGCTGTCCTTATATGTAAGGTAAGTTTGGCCTGCATGTTAGTGTTTTGCAGAGTGAATATTCTGGACCCACTTCTCCTTATAGTTAAACGAATGTATGTTAGGAGTTGTGCCCATGCAGTTAAACCACAAAATCTCTTCTGACCAAAACATTCAAGCTTGGGTAGATGCTTTAATGCCTTGTTCTGTAATGCTAATAGATTTAAAAGACAACAGGTTTAATGACTACATCCTTATTCCTATTTTATCCCTTTCACACCACGCAAAAGGTCTCTGTGTGTTATAACAGCCATGCATGTTATTTTGCCAACACGATGACTGAAGAATGGATGAATGGATTAAGCACGCATTACACAGCTCAGGGGTTCCTTAAATGAGACCCATGCAAAGCTTGCTGATGGCTCCTGGTGCTTTCTTTCCTTGTCTCTGGCTGCTATATCACATTAAAGACAACTTCATGCATACAAACACTCTCCTAGCATTATTTTCCTACATAAACCCTTGCCACAGGGATGTAATTCAGTCATCAGTAGGAATGGAAGAGAGTTCTCTTGAAGATAACCATTCTACCATAGATGCAGTTCATATTAGGACAAAATCTGGAGGCCCAGTAGATTGGTCCTTTCTGTGAAAAGGAGGACAACTCTGCACAATTTTCTCAATGCTTTTATAAGCCGTTTGGGCCAGGTTCTCCCCCCTCTACCATTGTAAATCAAGGTTAAATCCAATGGAAGTAAAGTTAAGTCAATGGAAGCAAAATAGCATAAGTTAGGGCAAACTTGCCCCTGGCTCAGAGATGCATGAGTTGTTATAGGTAAGAGCCTACTGTTCACATCTGGTGAAGTAGGTGGCTGCCTACAAGAGCTCATACCTTTTTGACCCCTTAAGTCACTAACCCAGTTAGTCACTAAGGTGCCACCCTGCCCTCCCTTCTGTTCCGGCCGACAGGTAATCACTGCTCAAATAAGGGAGCTGAGAACCTGGCCTGCTGTTGTACCACTGCTGATTAATCATCCTGCCTTCTAATATCGAGCATGGAAAGATGGAAGTAACCAGCGGTCGATTTACAGCTGTTTAATATTGGTTGGTGTAGAATCCACATTGGTGGCCACCCGTGTGTTTTCTTTCTACATGGTGACTCCTATTTTTGAGCTAGCTGTTTCAAAGTAAAGGAAGTGGCCTGTGAAACAGCATGCACGTTTTTAACGCCTTCCAGTTGTATATACAGAAAAAGACTTAAGCCTGAGGACAAAGAGCATATGGGTTCAGCCTTCTGTGGAATAGCAAGCCTACCGAATATGTTTTGCCTACATGGTGTAGGACAGCCAGCAACTGGATCGCAGATGAAATCACACACAGCCATTTCTAAACTGACCCTTTAAAACCAAATCTATCTCAGAACACGTGAGACCTCATTTCCAAACTCTTTTGCTGTGTTCAGTCCTGAATCGCATCACTGTTCAGACTGGGTTTTTAAGAGTTAGAGATCAGACACAGGAACTGGATAACGCATAAAAACTGTCAAAGCAAAGCCTGAGTTTGAGCAATTCTGTTGTTTATCTGAGAAGTGAGGTATGAAGGGGAGTGATATTTGTAAACTGTGAATTGTGTGTGGAAGGAAAAGGCCACTGTGCCATTTTATTTTTATGGTCATTTGTTCGCATCTCAGCTGTTTTGTTTTTTTTCCTTCACTTTCCAAAAGAGTCTGCTGAGGGCTACTGCTGCTTGGAGTCACTCCCGTGTGCTGCACATTTGTGTTTCCATAGTGTCCCACAGATTCACTTCCAGGATAACTCCACTGGTATCAATATCCGAACTTCCTATTCATCTCAGGGGAGTTACAGAAGCAAATTTCTGGGTTTGTTCCACCTATCATTATGGTTCAAATACTATTTTCCAAACAAAAAGCACTTTCACAGCATGCATGGGGAAACTGTAATTAGTGCTAAGTTGCTCTCTCGTTGATCGGCCTTTGGTATTTCTGCCAATTCACCTGCTGAAAGCTCCTTCTTGGCGCTGGCCTGGATAGTGTGAGCTGAAAAACCATATTGTCAATGCTAATGAATGAGGGTGCTGAGATGATGGAAACTTATCAAGTGGTTTTCTTCTCCATAGACTACTCAAGAGTCTGCGTCTGTCTGAATGGGCAAGGTCCAGAGTGGAACGTACGTGGTTCCTTCTGGCTACATATGAGGGGTATGTCATTCAGGCCTGTCCAGAGACAAAGACTGTCTCCATTGCTACTGTTAACAAAGGATCCCCAATCTTGATGTTGGCAATGGAAGTCCCCTGCATATCAGGTCATCTGATCATAAACAGGTAGGGATGTGCTTGACAACACGGCGGAGGGTGGCTTGTATATATTGACCACCAGTATATCATTGACCTGGACAGAGCTCCCTTCTCTGGAAAGTGCTACATCCCTTGATAGTGAATGGCAGGTAGTTTCTCATGAAGGTAGCAAGGCCATGGATCCTTCTATCTACAGAGTCTGCGAGGCTCTAACCCGAGAGCTTCATTTTCTGCAGGTGCTCTACATGTGTTTCTTGTAGAAGGACTGCATGTGGTTTCATTTCCCTGGTGGTGTGTGCCAGCACTGCTTGCTTGAGCAAGGTATAGCCTTCAACATTAAGTCGAAGAACAGTCACACTTTCCCCTTGTAGATAGGAGAGGTGGCTCTGGCTCATCCCAAAGGTAGTATATTAAAGTTGGAAAATATAGTTTGTGGAAATTGGAAAAATCAGAAGTTGCTACCGATTGCCTTGGTAGTGACTTTTAGTTTCTTCTTACAGCTACTCACAGGAGGCACCACGAGAAGATAGTCACTGTGGTCCCCAGGGCTAGGTTAAAATATAGCCAACTCGGGCAGTGTATGCTCAGGTAAGGAACTTTTTAATTCTGTGTTCACTGACAAAAATGTAAAGTGAGCTTTAGTGTTGAGCTCTGCAGAGTGACAAACTAGTTTGAAGTTAGGCCTCATTCTGAAATGCTTTCAGCTCAGAAGATGTGGTGTAACTGCATTAAAATCAGTGGTGCCTAACAGTACTGACTTCCACTTTGTCACAGCAGAACGCAGCCCTTTCTTAGGTCTCTGTACTGTATTGTGCAGGTTTTCACAACTGCATATTTTGGATTGTGGCCTACTCTAAAAAGCAATCAATATGCTCCATGTCCTTAGTTGTGCAGACTGGTGCCTTGTGCCATTTTTATAAATGTGTTTTTAAAACAGCAGGACCTTCATCAGTGGGAACCTATGGGATAATGTTTTCTATGAGTCACCTATATCTGGAAATGAGAAGATATTTACTGGATACTACTCTGTTCATTTATCAGCTTCATGAAGATTAAAAAGCTCTACTAT
The DNA here is from genome assembly GCF_001723915.1 of Gavialis gangeticus. Lineage (NCBI taxonomy): Eukaryota > Metazoa > Chordata > Crocodylia > Gavialidae > Gavialis > Gavialis gangeticus. Next base: position 26,115,841 of record NW_017729001.1, read on the forward strand.
TAACTTACACAGCCTCTAGCCTTAATATGTTATATTAAGTTTTGCCTGACAAATGCTTTATAAAGGGTTAATAATTGATCAATATGTGTTTAAAATATGTTGCAGACACAAGTAGCATGCGTCACAAATGGCTATAAGCTCATCAGCGAAGATATAGTAGAGGACTATGAGCCTTGGCATACAAGCAATGTGTTTGCCACTGGAATTCTGTAACAATCTGCAGTAACTGGTTATCCCTGTTATAAAACATCTAGTTCTCAAATCTTTGAAAGCTACTTATACAGAGGAGCTTCAGAAAAAAGTTGGTCATACCCTTTAGATACAACAGAAAAAGTTTGTTAACTGGAAACACGTTGGTGCTTTCATTTTTAAACGACACTAGTATTTCCAATTTAAATAGCACTTCAGGTTAACTGGACGACTCATGTTTTTTACCACACTTGTGAGTGCCAAATTCTCACCTAAGGTATACGAAATCAACTCCTCTAGGAATCGCTAGGGTTGTTTGCGTATTCTAAGTTGTGGGGGACAGATTTTAGCCTCTTTTTTTAACTAACAATGTTATTAATTAAGCTACTGCAATTAACTATCAAACAACACTGCATTAAGATAACATTAAAGATACAAAGGAAGTCAGAAGCATGGCTCCCATTAGTGTTAATGGGAGCTGCACATGGTTGTTACTAATGCATCATACCATAAGACATACCCCAAAGGATGTAAGTTAAATTGATACACAGAAAAACAAACTTTCCATAAACGCTCATTTATGATGACCCAGTTTCCGTGCATCTTGCAATTACTTGTGTAGGTTGCTTACTGTTTATTTTCCTGAGAATATCTGTACTGAGGGTAATGAAGGAAGTCTATAAATTAGAGTTTCTACTCAAACAAGAGTAATTTCATCCATCCCAAACTTTCTTGTTTGCAGTTGTTCCCCTAGCCAGGTGCTTCAATGACAAATATATTATAGCCTATTATTCTGTACTTTAGATTCAGTCCAACCTGTCTTCTAAATTTATTGTATTTATCTTAATAATTATACAGATTTTTCTACCACCTGTCAAAAGGAAAAAAAAGGTTTCTTCATTACCACGAGCTTGCCGTCAGAAAAATACAGTAGCTACCTTGGGTTATACCCTGTTTATGAAACAAGATCCATATGAACACAGATCTGCAAATGGCCACAGTCATTTGTCTCCCCTGCAAACTCTTCCACACTCCTCTCGCCAATGCAGTCTATACACTAAAGAAAGTCCAAACAAATCCCATGTCAACCTCATCTCCTAGGCTCAGAGGAAAGCTGGAGAAGTTGTTCCTTTGGGTCTGCTGTCTGAAATGTGCACAGTGGGAGGTTCGCTGTGGAAGTCACGTGCATTAATTGCTCCTCCTTGACCAGATCATTTCTGTAATGTACCACACCGCAAAATTACATTTACAAACGAGTACACAATTGGCAGTTCCCATTAGTACATGCCATCCAATCAAGAAACAACAGAATTACGTGATGTATGAACAAGAACAAGTCTGACACAAATGTCAAGTGGCCAATTTATAACTCAATACAGTTTTAAGGACAAACCTCAAATATTTGATCTAGTAAAACTTGAGCAATCAGATGTTCATGAGAAAGTGAAAGATCCGGGAAAAAGTCACGAATACCTTTTGAAGCAAAAATTGGTTCTGAATTCAAATTGCTATTAGGAGACAAAATGATGTTTTGATATCTTTTTTTGGGTGTTGGACCAACTCTGTCGCTGTGAAAGATGTTAGGTGCATCGGTTTTCAAGAGGAGACTGGATAGTCACCTCACTGGTGTCACTTGACCCCAGTTGTCTTCCTGTCTAGAGCAGCGGGGCCGGACCCGATGATCTGTAAGGTCCCTTCCGGCCCCTAACAGCCTATGAATCTATGAATCTCTTTAAGGGCACGTTCCTCCCAACAACACAGTTGATCTAATAAAAGACTCCGACACCACCAAAAATTTTTTTGCCTCTCTTATATGTCCTGGACCATCAGAGCTATAAAATCACTCTAACTACTACTATTCAGAGACAGTATTTTTAATTATGTACTGATCTCTGCTTTACAGACTTATGACAAACCACTGTGATTCACATTATTGTTGAGGTGCCCTGAAGTCCACCTAAGTCGCAAGAAGGCTTCTGCTGGAAAGTTACCAAACCAAACCATGCCTAACTCACACTGACAGCATGAATTCGGAGCAGTGGTAGCTCCCACCTTTTGCTCAATCACCTAAAAGCAAGAACATTTGCTTAGGAAGTCAGAGGCTCTGGTTCTAACCCCTCCACCTTCACGGGATTTGAACACACATCTCTCCCAAGACCACCAGGTCCTCAGCTAGGCTAGTTGGGTCCCCCTCTGCCCCATTAGAGCTAGCAAACAGGGCAGCCAAGACAGCAAAGCGACAGGGAGTGCGACTCCTTAGACCTGTGCAGTACCCACTGCCCGAGGAGAGGGAAGTCCTGATCTCTGCCCCTTACTGACAGGGTTATTTCAATGTTTTTTGACCAACGTATAAATAGGAATAAACAGTCCTAGGAATTAGCAAGCAGGAGTGTGTTTCTACAACCCAGGGTAGAGGGCACCCCCATGGGGGAGTAGGGAGGGAGGGACTGGGTTCTGGTACCTGCTGCCCAGACAGTTTATGTTATAAGTCTCCAGTCCAGGCGAGCCCATGGAAGTGGGAGACGTGGCTCCGACTCATCAGGGTGAGGATGTGAAAGCCAGTCTTTCTTTCCTAGGCAAGCGCTCAGCCCACTAAATTACTGGACAAACACAACCTTGTCCCTCTCTGTTCAAAGTTGGGGGCCCTGTGTTTTATATCAAGGCAATGTCCCTACCAGTCAGGGGGGCTGAGGCAAGCTGGCAGCTCCTCTCTGAACCATCTGCATCCTGACAAATGCACCTCCTAAGCAGCCTTGAATTACAGCTGTAAACCACTTATCTAGTATTTGCTCCCGAGTAGTTGTAGGTCATCCCCTGGCGAACGACTGGCCAGGTGGATCACCTCGGGAAGCTCCTGGGGCGAGAGAGCGGGGCATAGATACCTAACGGTATTGACTTGGATTGTCTTCTTGGGGTAAAGCTCCTTATTTTGGTAGGTCTGATGTTTAAATGTAGGTGTCCGGCTGATGAGGATCTGGCCTCTTGGCACTTCTGAAAACCACTTCAGGTCACTACTTCTAGCTTTCAATATCTAAATAGCTATCAATTATATAACCCTTCAGTGCTTTGATGATATCACCCCTCAAATTTTATTATGCGAGGACTCCTCTTTGCACAAAAACTAGCAGTAGGGATGTCAGATATCACAATGGCTTTTTTAATGTAGATTCTTGCCCTAGAAACTAGCTACCAAAGAGGTACTAAATTGCAGCAGTTCTTGGTTACTACTGCCTGGAAGTTGATTTGAACTGACAATCTAGAAATGAAATGCTACAATATAAATCATTACAGCTTCCTCTTCCAATGCATGCTTTAATAACTTATTTTCCCCTTTAAAATTAATTTTAATGAGGTAATCCTCAAAGCAGAAGGCTGCAACAATGAGAGTTTTTAACACTGCATGAGATCAAAAACATTTTGACATCCATACTCTTTTAGGAGAGAATGACATGCTATGAGAAACGATGATCAAATGCTCTATTTGTCACTTAAATTTCTAACATGCAGTACAACACAGCTCTTAAGCCATGCCTGGCTTCCCAAGATGTCTGAGCATCTCACTGGTTCTGCCTTGCCGTCTCATCAAACCTCAATTCTGCAGTCTCCTCAGTTCTTTCAAACTAAACCAATGATATAATATAGGACTTTGACTGGAGAGGAGATATTAATAGAGAGCCTTCTCAGAAATCCCCAGGAGCTGCGATCAAACAAGCATCTTTGCCCTTTCCCCGACTAGCCTGACATCTCTGGATAAGACCTTTTCACTCACTCCAGCCCCTGGAGAGATGTAATGGGTATCTGGCATGGATTCAGCTGGGAGAGACTTCTGCCAGTATAGGAACTAAGGATTTCCAAAGACGCTCTCCGAAATCCTGGCCTAAGGAGTTTGCCAGGGCTGGGACCAAGGGCCCTTCTGCACATGCAGTAAAGGTTGCAATGGGATCTAATGTGCTATGCCACGCGTGCATGGCACAAGGCATTAGATCCCACTGAGCCTTCTCCCCAATGCCGGGGGAGTCCAGGATCAGGATCTGGGCTCCCCCTGCACTGGTTCCCAAGCCTCTCAGCTGATGGGGTTCACAGCAGGGGTGTTGTTCCCTGTGCTGCCCCCACTGCAAGCCCCACAGCCCAGGCTGCCCGCAGACCTTGCAGTGGGGACGATGGGGAGGACACTGCTGTCACTGCAAGCCTCATGGGATGCGGGGCTCGCAACAGCAGCAGCATTATCCCCACCGCAAGCCCTGCCGCTGGCAAGGCTCCCAATGAGCACAGCACCCGCGATGCTGCCACTGCTGCGAGCCTTGTCAGGGGTGCTCCTGGTCACAGCGAGGCACTTGAGCCACGTGCGATTAGAACATGCTACAAAGTTATTACACATTTTTGTGGGATATCTTGCTAGCTTATTGCTTGTTTTATCATGCCATTAATTGGCTGAACGTGTAGTTGGGTCACAGCTGAAGGTGTGATTAACTGGTTACTCACACCTTAAGGCTAAGTAGAGACAGTTAAAAAGCCCAAGGCTGAATCGATCCAAACTTTGCAGGTTGCTCTAAACTGCCTAGGAGAAGCCTCCCTAACTCCATGGACCGCCAGCCGGGGTCTCCCTGGGATAGGGGGGAGGGAGGGAAAGGGGGAAGCCCCCAGTGGGGCATGTTTCCCTCTCCCCTCCCCACCCTCCCATCCAGAGCTGGGTGAGTCCCCTAGTCATGCCCCCTCCTTGGCTAGCAGGCCAGCTGAGAAAGGGTTGGGGGGAATGCCCTCCCCAGCTCCAGACCCCCAGCTTGGCTGTGCCCAGTGCAGGGGGGGCAGGGAGGGGAGGGGGAAGCCCACCATGGGGGCTTTACTCCCACCACCAAAGCTGGAAGTTGAGAGCCCAGCCACCACCTCTCCGGGGCTGGCAGGCTGGCTGAAACCAAGCAGGGAAGGGGAACGTCCCTCTACTCCCTGGCTCTGGACCTGCATCCAAGCTGTCTCTGGTGCAATTATCCGCCCCCTACTCCCTCCTCAGCTGGCCCACTGGTGGAGGAGGGGGTGATCGGCCTGGCTCCTGGCTTCCAGTTCAGGTGGGGGAAAGCCCCTGCCCATGCTGGGCAAAGCCTGGCTGGAAAAATGCCCCCCTCCCTCCCCACTTGGCTCTGGACCCCCACAGAGCTGTGCCAGGGATGAGCGGGGTTGGGGTAAACCCACAGCAGGGGCTTTACTTCCCCTGCCCAAGACAGGAGCCAGGATAATCTCCCCGGCTGAGAGCTGGGGGCAGGGCCAGCCCTGCTCTGCTGGAGCAGAGAGAACAGCCCAGGTCCCCAGGGTTGCACAGCATCCTGGGATGCTGGAGGACTGGGAATTCACTTGAATCGGGAGGGGATCTGGGGCAGAATGCCATAAACCAGTTTGACCTAAATCAGTTAAGTCTGAAACTACGTCTATCCAGGTTTATCTTAAACCAGATTTGGCCATTTTGAAAGCGATTTAAATGCACTGAACTTCTGTTCTGTTACAGGTTTAAGCCAGTTGGTGATCACTTAAACTAGTTTATGTGTAACTTCTGTCCCTAGCCTAAGTGTAATGTGTAGAGGAGGCCTAAGATACCGGGCAGCAGTGCTGCTCAAGGGCAGCCATCTGTCTGAATTATTCTGTGGGCCCCTCTGGCGTGTGAGCAGGTCTGAAGAGACCGATTTATTATTTTTCTAACCTCGATGACCCCATGCACGCTCCAGGCCAGTGTGGACTGTAGTTGTCCCTTATAACCCACAGTGAGTAAGGGCAGCAAAACAAAGCCTTTTCTAATTTAAGTACCACACAACTAACAACTTATAAGATGCCAAGAATTGTCCCCAAGCACCATATTAGACTATCTTGATTATCTTAATAATGCTGCAGCTGAACACTTCTTTAAAAACATAGGTCCCTCTGGAATTAATTTCTTTATACACAGTGCAGCTTAGACTCTATATTACACCTTCTAGAACAGTCTGCATGCTGTTCCGCTCCATTTTTATGATACCATTTTAATTTAATTAAAAAAGAAAAACATTGCAGGCAAAATAATTACTGGTCTAATTCTGATTGGAGGGCTTTGTAAATCAGGAGTAACTAGGGTAAGGTCAATGAGGTTACACCAGTCTTGAGCAAAGAGGCATGTTCAATACAAATAAATGTTTGAAAGAAAAAGCTTTCAGTGCAACAACATGCACATAAGAAATATGGTGCTGCATATGCTTCACAGGAGTGAGGTTTTGTTTGCATAATAGAAGTACTATATGCCTCAGTCACATGTGCATATGCAGTTCAAATTAATTCATGCAGAAGGGACTCTGCTTGCTGTACATCTTATGAATATAGGCTGACAATTAAACAGTCCTAATAGGACTTACTCTTCAAGCTAGCAGGACAGTGCAAAAACAAATATCATTTTGTTCACGTGTTCCCATTATATTCATGTGCGGATTTAATTAACAGTAATTTCACTATCTCTGAGATTTCTTTTCTGTTTTACAAACGATGCCCTTTTGATGACGGCTTTAGTTCAAATTACTGACTAATCAACTGCAGACTGAGACTAGAATGCTAAGTTAATTGGCAATAAAACCAAAATGAGCATTCTGGAAAAATTATGGATGAGCCACATTATTGCCGAACTGTTAAGGAATAAGAGGAGTGCTCGTTTAAGGTAAGCAAACTAACAGCTCTATAGCTTCCTCTTGGGCACTAAGCCTCCCAGTTCAGTTGGGTCCATTGCTCACCAAATACAGAGAGCTTGGCTTGGCTTTTCTTGTTTGCAGCCCCTCCGTCAGGAATCTCCCTAATTCCTTTCCTCTGTGGGCCATCTGATCTCACTCTTTTTTTTTTTTTTTTTACTCCATCAAGAGAATTCTCCTAACCACATGTTTTGCTCAGCAAAAAACCACCGAGATTTGACCTATTTGTGAGTGTGCAGCCAAATCAAAAAGCAGCAGCCTCCCTTTTTTTTGCAAAACTAATGGCAAATATTTTTCCACTTTTTCATTTACACTTTCTTCTAGGGAAACGTTTCAGCCATCTCTGCTGAAAGCATACAACCTGGGCATTTGTAACTATTCAGAATGAACTTCCGAAGTGACAAAGCCCCAGCAAATTATCAGCCAAATTATCTTGCTGGGGTCAGCTGACCCCAACAGTCTTTCCTGTCCAAGTGCATGGAGGCTGGACCCGATGACCTGTAAGGTCCCTTCCAGCCCCTAAAAAAAATATGAAACTATAAGTCTGCTAAGAGAGGAGCAGGAGTCACCTGCTGGCAGGGGCAGCACTAGCCTTTTCCCGGTGCGGGGGCTGTGGTGGGCTAGACAGAAAATTGGGGGGCTGCACTATGGGCGGGAGCAGGGTGGACTCAGCTGCATGGGGCAGGCAGCAGCAGCCTGGGGAGGAGAAGCAGCTACCGGGGTGGAGGGGGCTAAGGCACATTTTGGGGTGGCTACAGTCCCCTCTAGAACCATCCCTGCCTGTTCAAATGGCCACAGCCCCAAAATTGGCCTCCCTCCACTCCTGGTAGCTGCTCCTCCTCTGTTCATTTTCTTTTGTAAATGTGTTAAATCCACCCATCACCTCCTACCAAGACTACTTACAACTGCCATAATGGCCATAGTAGAAGCCTTCACGTCACGGCCCCTGTCAGATTCCAATGATTCTGCTCAATTCTGCTAAATACCTCGTCATCAACGTTTAGGTCATGGCAAGAACATGAGAAGAAGAACCAAGACTACAGGATATAGTTTATAAGGGTAGCATGGTAATACACATCTAGCTTTAACTAGATGCACTTAATTTCAGATGCCCGAGGTACGCATCCATCGGGAGAAGAGTTGATTTAACTTGCAATATGTCAAAACTGTGGGGGGAGTGAGTAGAGTCTGATACTAAAGCACTACCAGGCTCCCCTCCAGGATTATGGTTGGGACGCTGTTGCTTCACGTAAAACAGTGTTCTCACATACAGTAATCTTCATGTATGTAACCTCTGCACTGCTGGATTAATTATTACTTATAGTCTCTATACCTGTACTCAGGGCACTACAATACAGAATAGTCAAGAGAGCTTTTTTCTATGGAAAAAAACACACACCTCAAAGAGAGGCACCTCAGATGATTGCACTGGCAAATCCAGACCTGGAGATAACTTCAGCACAATCCTCCTACACCAGCGGTGGGTAAAATGCAGCCCGGGGGCCAGATGCGGCCCACCAGGTCATTCTATCTGGCCCCTAAAAAAAATTAGAAAATTAATATTTATCTGTCCCTGACTGCCTGTTATGTCCCTTGATGGCTTGCCAAAACTCAGTAAGTGGCCCTTTGCCCGAAATAATTGCCTGCTCCTGTCCTAGATTGTGAAAAAATGGATATTAAAGGGAGACCCAGACTGTAGGGAAAGGTCATGTACTGGGCCAGCTGGAGCATTCATCGCTTTGTAAAATGCCATCACCAAAACTGAAAACAACTGGAAACCTGGAGCCAAAGCACTGTGATTTGATATGCTTCAGAAGGATTTCCAAGATGGGGATTACCAGAGTATCACCCCAACACCTTAAAACCAGATCTGTGGTGTACTTGTCATCAACGCTACCTGCATTTTCATGACTGTTTTACACTTGATTATACCAAACATCAGAAAGGGTATCTAAAAGAAAGTTATTGTCTCACAGTGGAATAATTTGATGATTTTACCCAAGTAGGCATAAATTTTGAGCATAAAATTCTTCATATAATCTCTGGCTATTGTCATTCAATGTTCATCATTCAGCAAAGTGTAACAGTTGAATACAATTCTGCTGAACTAATCTTTGATGGATGTGGCACACAATAGCTATTTCCTGAAGTGCATCATAAATATTAATGATATTGATATAGCCTCTAAAAATTTGTCATGTCACGTTGCTTCCACAGAAACACTCAAAATGCAATAATTTTTGTCCACTAATTATAAACTCTGTTTGTCAGAATTACTGATGTCTTTTATTTATATATACTCTACAGATTTAGATGGCAAGAAATTTCTAACTGAACCAAGATTGAGATTTTTAGCACCTGATAAGTCATGTTGAACACCCCATGTAACTGCAGATGCTCAACCATCAGGATAGGTTGGAAAAATTTTGCTGGAACCCTATTCAGCTTGAATATATGTTACTGAAATTAGATGGATTTTGCTTAAGATTTCATTAAAATAAAAGGGGGGGGGTTCTGACAATGTTGAAATGTCTTCTTTCAACATTTCTAGAATGTAACATTTCCACTTTTTATTTCAAAACAACTTTTCATTTTTGTTGAATTTTCATGTTACATTTGAATGCAAAATAAAAATAACTGAATCACGTTTACATTTTATCAAGATAAAATGTTTTGAAATGTTTTCCAGGAGAATTTGGAAATTTTCCAGTTTTGTTCCAATTTTGAATGAAGCAAAATTTTTAATTCCTTTATGAAATTCATTCTCTGGGTAGCTTTACTCAGCATATCTTAGAATCAAATTTCTTCTGGATCAACTCTGATGAAATGGCCTCTGTATGGCTGTCTTGGCAAGAAGCCCTTTATACACTGCGTTTTCACAACCGGAAAAACAATATATTAGTGATGGGTTATGTCCATTGTCATAATAATATTACATAGTAAAATTATTTATGCTCATATAACAATCACTTGAAGATAGTAAAAATTACCATACTTACTATCAAAGCATGATTATTTTGCTACAGAGTCATAAAACACCATTTATAATGTACACGCTAACCATGATATGCTGTGTGAACAAAGACATTCGTTTCTTCCTGTTTTGCATGCTCCAGAGAGATTTTATAGCTAGGCATAACAATTATGTATAAACTAGTATAAGTGATCAGAAACCAGTTCAAATCTCTAACAACAGAAGTTCAGTGCACATAACCCACTTTTAAAATGGTCAAAACTGGTTTAAGATGAACCTGGACAGATGGAGTGTCAGATTTAATTGATTTAGGTTAAATTAGTTTATTAAACTTCTGTCCCAGATCCCCTCCAGATGCAAATTAACTCACGGTCTCCCTATATCCCAGGATGCTTTGCACCTCCCCGTGAAACCGCCCCCCACCCTCACAGGGTGGGTGGGCTAGCTTTGGCCCAAGCTGTCTGCTCCAGCAGAGCAGGGAGGCGTGCTTTAACATCCCCCGGCTTCTGGCCTGGGCCACTGCAGACATGTGGCTGCATTTCCAGAATCAAAAGTGAATCTGTGTCACAGGGTACCCCCATTTTTTTGAGATGCCCAACTCTATGAGCAGTCTGCCCAGCTCTCGCCTGCCATGACTTGATTTTAGTTCTTATACAGAGTGTGGGAGGCTGTCTTGGTCTTATTACAATGACAACTCAGATTGTGGTCCTGGCTTTAAGGGCCAATTACATGGCTCCATACCTTCCCTACACCATGCCCCATGCCTCACAGACAGCATACTTACAGATGTTCTACCTATTGCCGATACAGACCCTCATACCCATCCAGTCCTGCATTCTAATCCTGGCCCCTCCCTGGTCTGCTGGACCCCTCTGGTCCTACTACACTTGCTAGGCCTCACTATAGGCCTCAGGCCCCTTGCTGGGCCTCACTATACAGGCCTTTGGACCCATCTGGTTCTACACCTTACTCCCTGGCCCCTTGCTGGGCTGCTGGACCCATGTGGTCCCGGTCTTCCCTGGCCCCTCTCTGAGCCTCTGGTCCTCAGCGGTCCTGGTCTTCCCTGACAAGTGCTTTTCTGTTGGGGTGTGCTCTCCTCTAGCCCTCCCCCTCCATGGGGTAACCCACAAGGCAGTAGGTGCTGAGGCTTTCTGGTGCCCCATCCTCGTCTTTCCCTGGGGTGGCCCATGCATGGCATTTCATGGAGGCTGCCTCACCACAGGCAACCCCACCATGCTAACCAGCTCCAGGAGGGTGCAATTTCAGGTCTTACCCAGGACTGACCTTACTTCAGGCCATCTGATCTTACTCATCTGTCTCTGGGCTCCCCCTAGATGTCCTATGCCCCTCCTGGGCTGATAATCAATGGGCCTGGCTCCATCTCCCAGCTAAGTGCCCCATCTCTGGCCACCAGCTCACTCTTGGACCCCTTTCCTTGATCCCTCCACTTCAGATGGCCTAGCACCAGCCACTGTCACCCCAGGCTGCACACCCCTGGACCGCTTCCTCTCAGCTGTAGCCACAGAATGACCATCAGCCTCTCCTAGGGCCTGGTCCTGGTTCAAACCAGTCAAGAACTCCAGCCTTTCCCAGCTCTGGCAAGCTCTGCCATGGTTTATTTCACCCTTTGGCCCCTCCTGGGCCCTGGCCCTGCACAGGCCAGTTGGGATGCCCAGCGTCAGTCCTCTAGGTGTCAGCCCTCTTGTCTTTGTGGATCCACCCTCTCAAGTCCCTCCATAGATTGCTTCCTCTCTCCAGGCTCACCCTAAGCCCGCCACAGGTCTTCCCTAATGCAGCCCCTTTCTTCTCTGGGCTCATCCAGACTCCTCACTAGGCCCCTGTACTTTCCCCACTCACTGGATTCACCCAGACACTCCCCTAGGTCTCTCAAACACTTGACACCTCTCTCAGAATACACCTGGCCCCTCAATAGGCCCCCAAACTCTCAGTCCCTCTCCCAAGCCTCTCAAGGCCCCTGGGCACTCTCTTTGGGCTAATCCAGCCTCTCGACTCAGCCCCCTTCTCAGGGCTCTGGACCCCACACTGGATCCCCCAGGAATCTCCTCCAACCCCTTAGTTCCTATCCAAACTCCAGATGTCATTCTTCTTGCTGGCATGCAGGAGCAGCAGCTTTTCTGCTGGGAGATGCTCTTACACCAGCTCCCAAGATCTTACTGCCAGCCCTGCTCTCGGGGTCTGGGCTTATAACCTCTCTAAACTCAGCCCTTCTCCAATCAGGTGACTCCCTCGATCAGTCCCTGTGTCACCTACCAGCCCCCTGGGTCAGCTGACTCTGCAATTAGCTGTGACCTCTTCAAGTGGCAGGCACATCAAGTGCCCTGCCACACACACTTTGCTGGCTAATTGGTTCAATCTACACAGCTTGGACTAACGAGCAAAGATTCAATCGATTCAGCCTCAGGCTTTTTGGCTGTCTCTACTTAGCCTATGTGAAATATCTTAATAATGCATTGGTAAGAGCAGCTCAAAGGCTTGCTCCTGTTCCTACTATAGTTGAAAAGTCTCCTTGAGTTTTATGATACAGGACTGAGACATAATTTTACATCTTTGACAAAATGATATTTACTGTTATTTATATTCCCTGGAATGAGAATTTATTCTGTCTTGATTTTATATACATTCATTTCCATAAGCCTAGACAACAAGATGTTTTTATCAATTCTCACACTTCTGGTACCTGCCCTGCCTTCTGCCTGACTTACAGTATTGTGTTCCATGGGTTGTTGTCAAACAGAAAAACAAAAAGGCACTGAGAAAAAATATGTAATTTTAAAGAGAACTGGAAGGCCAAAGGCCAGACTGATTTCAAACCAGAAATATGTGCTGAACACAAGTGGTGAGTAGGACCTGCATGCTGGTGACTAGAACCATGGACACTTTTACACCTGCTATGGGAATGGGGTGGGGGGTGGAACGCACTTTAATTACAGCACCTCCAAGAGCCACTCTAATTAAACTTCTGCAGTGTCTCGTGTATTGGTGTCCCTGAATTTCAAAATGGCAGTGGGTGTGCTTGAACTAAAGCTCATTCAATGAGTTTTAGTTCAAGTGCCCCCACCACCATTTTGAACCGCGGGGATGCTAATACATGAGATGTGGAGGCTGGTGGGAGCGCAATAATTACCACACTGCAGCAGACTTAATTAATCAAGCCTGCTCCAACGCACTTAAATTATAACGTATTGGAGCAGCCTCACAGCACGTCTACGGGCACCCCACATGCACCCATGGCCATTCCTACCGCCCTGGGAACACAGAAGCAGTAGGGCTGAGAAGTGCAGGCCCATGTCCCCTCATCTGGACACACACAGCTGAGCATGCTCCTGGGAGTACGGGGCTGGTGGAGGCAAGAGCTACTGGGAGGCAGGGAGCAGCCAGTCGCTTTCCTCCCAGAACAGGGGCTGGGTGCTGTGGCACCCTTGGAAGGGTCTGACGTCACCCTGAGATGCAACAGCACGCCAGTTGAGAATCACCAGTCTAAGATAAAGTACTCTGGCAAAATTTCCTAAGTGACCCAACAGAGCCAGGAGAAATTCCTGGCACTGAACATCTCTCTGTGGGGGTTCACATGAAGTTTAACATCTTTCTAGATCTGAGCCAATTTACCTTCTGGCTTGAACTGTTCTCCTTTAATTGGAAAGTGAACATCAGTCCCTGTGCCATTGGCCAAGCAAGTTCTGCTGGAAAAATAGAGATTCATAGAAAAGCTTTTTATTTATAAGCTCTCCCTTTCAACAGTGGGCAGAAATGCAGACACCGACGATTGCTTCACTTCAGAGCGCTTTAAACTTGAGCTGAATTAAAACTAGCATGGAGGAGAAATACTTTCCCTGAAGAAGTACAAAGGAACTGCCATGAATGAAAGCCAAGGTAGAAGCCAAGTTATGAAATATGAAATGATTTTATTGTACTGTAGAGAGACGCTTCATAGGGAAGAGCAGGACGTGCCACAGAACAAGTGACAGCCACATTCCTAAACTTTTAAACTAATCTCCAAACTTTGCTCGCTTGACTGGAGGATCACAAAGGAAACGTTCAGCCCTGGAAGCAAATGCAGAGCCGTCTGGATCTGTTCCGAGACAGCGCCACGGTTTCAGCTTGCTTAAGGATTTTGTGTGGAGCCCATTGCTCCCAAGATCCACACTGACATTCACAGCAAAAGCAAGACGGTCAAATCCTGCCTCCTAACTGCAAGCAGCAAGAAGCAATAGCAAGCTATGGGGGGTGCTGCAGGGAAGAAATCCTAGTCTTGCAGAGCTTTGAATACCCCACAGTGCTAATGCTGTCCCTGCTATTGATCCGTTCACAAATTAGTTCAATACCACAGAAACTGAGTGACATTCTGTGGCTTGGGATATAAAGGAAGTAGGACTTGGCAAACTTAGGGTCCCTTCTGACCCTACAATCTGAAAATCTGTGACATAAAAGAATTAATGAGAAAGGCCGTTATCAGAGATTAGTCTTGTAAGTGTAACAAGAGAATTAAATAGACCTAAAAACTGTTCATCTGGTTCTAACTCTTTCCAAAGATAAAAGAGAGCGAGTCTATTCTCAGCGGGTCAGTGCTAATTATTCCATGTTTTTGGGTTTTTTTTAATTCTACCCCTGTTCACACACTTCTCACTTACCCAAAAGACCAGCAAACAACAGGGACCCTCCAACACAGAAATGTTTGCTGCGATGCAGTTCTATAAGGTTCTTAGTACCTTCAGCTCCCAAAACCATCACTGGGATTTGAGGCTGCTCGGCATCTAGTCAAAGGGAAGGAATAACTGAGAGTCCAAAAGCCAGAACAAAATGTAATCTGCTCATTTTGGACAATCACCCACAAAATCTATCCACAAATCCTCTTTGGAGTCAATGAATAATTTTGCCTAGAGTAAAGGAGGGAGGGGGAGGAAACGGGATTCAAGCAGTGTCAAAACAGTTCAGTTCACCAGTCAAAATGTCTGACCCTCTCCAACTAAAAACGTTTCAACCTCTCTAGCTAAAAAAAAAAAAAAACTTTCCCTGCTTCAATTTAGGCTACTTTTTTAAAAGGAAAGAAAGGTTTTTAAATGGTTTAAATAGCCCAAACATGATCCAAAAAAGCATAGGTGACTGCCTTAGTCAGGGGCGGGGCATGTGCCCCGCCCAGCAACCAGTCAGTGACCGAGGTACATCTCCCCACGGCCGATCTTGCTGACTGTGGGGAAGGGGGGATGTCCCCCTGTGGCTGATCGCGAGGCAGCCGATCGCTGTGGCTGCTTCCATGGCTGCAGCCGCTTCTGGGAGTACCATAGCACTCCCTCTCCCCAGCCGGCGCTCACGGGGGGGCACCGGTGCTCCTGCCTGCCCCCACTGCCTAAGCAGTGAGTGTGGCCAATCAGGGGGTGCACTGGTGCTCTCAGGGATGCATGTGCACCCCTGTGCACCCCCTACGCATTGCCACTGCAAAAAAGTTTGGGTCCAACAAGATTTGTTTCATGTTGACCCAAAGTGAGCTATTTCAGAATTTCTAAGGTAATAATAGTTCTATATTTTCTGTTTGCTTTGTTCCAAACCAAATATCTTTTCTTCTAGTTTTTTGTTTCAGTTGCCAAACCTCATAGATTCATAGATGTTAGGGTCGGAAGGGACCTCAATAGATCATCGAGTCTGACCCCCTGCATAGACAGGAAAGAGTGCTGGGTTCAGATGACCCCAGCCAGGTGCCTATCTAACCTCCTCTTGAAGACCCCCAAGGGTAGGGGACAGCACCACCTCCCTGGGGAGCCCATTCTAGACCTTGGCCACTCTAACTGTGAAGACGTTCCTCCTAATGTCCAGTCTAAATCTGCTCTCTGCTAG
>NW_017729001.1:26131649-26151032 GCF_001723915.1 Gavialis gangeticus
GTCATGCATCTGCTGATGCACGATAAAGTGCCGTTAGCTTTTCTGATGACTTCATCACACTGATGACTCATGTTCATCTTGGAGTCCACTAGGACTCCAAGATCACTTTCCGCTTCTGTCCTACCAAGCAGGTCATTTCCTAGGCAGTAGGTAAGCTGGCCATTTTTCCTCCCTAGGTGCGGCACTTTGCATTTCTCCTTGTTAAACTGCGTTCTATTGTTTTCTGCCCACTTGTCCAAACTGTCCAGGTCTGCCTGTAGTTGTTCCCTGCCCTCCAGTGTGTCCACTTCTCCCCACAGTTTTGTATCATCTGCAAACTTGGACAGAGTATACTTCATTCCCTCGTCCAAGTCACTGATGAAGACATCGAAGAGTATCGGTCCAAGGACTGAGCCCTGCAAGACCCCACTACCCACTCCCTTTCAGGTCGATACCGACCCATCCACTACCACTCTCTGGATACGACCATCTAGCCAATTTGCCACCCACCAGACTGTGTAATCATCCAAGTCACAGCCTCTTAGCTTGTTCACCAGTATGGGGTGAGATACCATATCGAAGGCCTTCCTGAAGTCTAAGTAAACAATATCTACCCCACTCCTGTGTCGAGGTGTTTTGTAACCTGGTCATAAAAAGAGATAGATTAGTCAGGCATGATCTACCCGCTATGAACCTGTGCTGGTTTCCCCTCAGCATAATTTTTCCTGCTGGGCTCTCACATATATGAGCCTTAATAATCATTTCAAAGACTTTGCCAAGGATGGAGGTGAGACTGCCTGGCCTATAGTTGCCTGGATCCTCCTTCCTCCCCTTCTTGAAAATAGGGACCACACTGGCCCTTTTCCAGTCCTCCGGGACCTGTCCTGTGTGCCACGAATGCTTAAATATTCTTGCCAGTGGCTGTGCAATGATATTGGCCAGTGCCTTCAGTACCCTCAGATGGAACTCATCCAGGCCTGCTGATTTAAACACATCCAGTCCTTCCAAGTGACTCTGCAACATCTCAGGGTCAACGCTTGGTAGTCTGGCACCCAGCTGTTGCCTCTCTGCAATGTGAGACAATATCTCTTATTTGTTCTGATGTGTAAAAGTGCTAAATCTCGATGTCCTCTATCTTCATCCTAAGTCAATCTGCAGACCTCAGCAGATTCATTTGGGAATCATTGCCATCTACTGCAACTTGTGGCTTTGTGTGCCTGAGGTCCACTGGGTAGGGGAAGAGAGCTGTATATTGCCTAATTGAGATCACTTGGGACATTTTGCTGTACTAGGCGGTCACCTTCAGTAACAGCCATTAGCTCTACTCAGAAAAAAATCCATACTTTCCCTCTCCCTCATATGCCTACTGCAAGATATTGGTTGTACATCAGTCAGTCAAGGAAGCATACTCTACTGTGATGGCAGGTATCAGGGAAGAGACACCAGAATAGGGCTTTTCAACTATATGTGAAAGCAGTGGAAACAGCAGGCCTAAGGCAGCAAAAGGATAGAGCCAACTCCAATACGGCATTTCATAGATTTTCTAAGAAACTTGGTTTACCCAGTAGCCGTACACACAGCCAAAGCTAGCAGTGCATAAAACACCTCTGCCTTGTTGCACATCCTAAAACAAATAAAGTGTTGTACTCAGCAATTTTCTTTCAGTTTGAGTTATAGAAATGGGCATCTTTAAGGACCATTTTTCCTGGGTGTTCCTGTCAGTGAGTTTGCCAGCGGCAACTGGAGATGCTATTATTCAATCTCCAATTTAAAAGAAACCTTACTAGAGTATGTATGGCCATCTGTGGTTCTAAGTGATTCACAACATTAGTCAACCATTAGTCAACCAACAGCTTACATTTTTAGGGAAGAAACAAGATTTCTGAAGACATAGATTAAATACTTGTGGCACATACAAAAAATGTTTCAGGCCCAGGGGCTCGCTGCACTGGTGAAATATTGATTGTTACCTCTGAAAAACACTTTAAAGATGATGACAGACTGGGAATTACAATCCTATTACTGTACAACAACGGATTTGTAGTGTGTGTGTATAAAACACTGCTGCCATTCACAAACCAAACTGTCATTTCTCTAGACAATAAGGGAGCACTAAATAGTCTTTTATTATTATACCTACAACTCCTAGACCTCAGCTGGAGCTTTCTTGCAAAAATAGTTTGAATATGGGGCTGTCATCTCTTGCTCTTCCCATTGGCTACATTCGTAGTTGCCTAGAAACTCTTTTGAGATTGTTGGGTTTTTTATTTCAACTTTTGGATTGATAACGTACCTTCCGCCAGTCATGTTTTTTGGCAGTGGGAGCCAGGGTGACAGGCCCAGAATTGGCAAAGGGTTGATTTCTTCTAGTCCAGGAAACAGAAATGGACTCTACTGACTATCTGAACCAGTCCTGGGTTTCCAAAGCTATGGGATATTTGCAGATGTCTAGGTGGATTGAGACAGATGGCTCTGAGAACTGCATCCTTGATGGACGCGACCGCTCCATCATTATGCCACCAATTTCCATATCTAATTTGAAACACAGTTCCAGACACTTACTGTATAGCATTATGTTTGTTGTTTCCCAATCGTATGCGCTCAGCTCAGTAAAAAGATGTTATTTTTCTTACACCTGGCCCCGCAAACTCCAGCTGGGGCCAGAGGTTGAAGCAAAATTCCTGCAGTATCACCAGCAAGGAACAATTTTCAGCTCTCATTTACACCAGTGAGCCTCACTCAACGCTGCCCTGTTACAAACTTTGGACACCTGTGCATCTCCAGTGTCTTCAAAGTGGCTCAGATTTGAAAATGGCACTATCATATATTAATGAAGCATGGGAAGAAACAAAATCCAGTTCACACTTTCTTGTTGTGTGGTTCTTACCAAAAAAAAGCAAATACATACAACCAAATCTACTGAATAAGAAGGAGCCAGTATCGCAGAACCACTTTTCCAGGTACAGCTGTCCCTGTAAGGATGTCAGGGCCCGATTCTCATCTACTGCAAGGTTCTTCTACTCGGCTCTGGCAATGTAAAGGGGCTTAATGCCCGCATAAATCTACTCATCCTGCTGTAAGTGTCCATAGCCCCACCGATTTCAGCAAAGCTGGCCATTTACAACTGAGGTCTACCCCTTTCTCACTGCCACTCTATCCCACAGCAGTGGATTGGGACTTCAGAGATAATCTAACCCTTACCTCCTCTGCACACACCGTGAAAAAAACAACCCCAAGGCCAGTGTTGTAATGATCTGCAAGTCATGTTCAATGCAAAAGACACCATGCGAGTAATCAGTTCAGGGACTAGCATCCTATTTTGTGTGGCCTAGATTGGAAAAGCGAAATGCAAAAATCAACTTCTTTTGTGACTACTTAGTAACGCAGCACAATACGAATCAAAAATAACTCCTAAAAAAACTCTTTTATTAAACATGATGAAAATGGATCACCTTTCTGCTTTGGGGGACATTAGCTGTCCGTGTTAATCTGCTTGCCAGATGTTGGAAGAATCAATTATTAGAGACATTTATTGGCAAAAAGAAAACAAAATAAATCTCACAGGAGCAAAGCAGCTGACACTTTCATTTGACATTCAATGCATCATTCTGTGTTGTACTAAAGAGCTGGAACCAGATTTTCAATGGTATTTATATACCAACCTCCTGGACTTGGGTCTCAAACCCTGCTTGCTGTCTCACCAACTGATCCCTGGATATTCAAAGCAGATACCTTTCTGGGCATACATCTCTCTTTGTTCTCAAAGGCTTAGGTTTGTGGGGTTTTTTCACCTGATGCTAAATTTAAAAAAAAGAAAAGACTGAACAAACAAAACCATGAGTCAAACGTTTTGTATTTTGCCTGAATTCAGTAGGCTTTGGATAGTTATGTGCAATTTTAGTTGATATAGTGCCATTTACGTTCTCAAAGCCACTCAGATCTGCTGTAGTTCGAGGGGAGAAGTTTTCTCCTTGAAGTTGTAAATTCCACCTTTGCTAAGTCAAACAGCTTTCAGAGCTATTAAGCAATATTATTGTGGCATTTTTTTTTAAATGCTTCAAAAAGCACTTTTAGGAATGTAGAAAGTGATTCATAAATCACTCAGGGGCAGGTAAAACTGAGGAGAAGTGGCTTCATTTCCATACAATTTTTCATTCTTACCAAGCTGCGTTTATTCAGGGCTGATTAGTTAATTAATGCCTATAGGGTGTTTTGAACATATGAAGTGCTACATAAGTGGAAAGTATTAATCAGAGTATTATTTAAAGAAAGCCTAATTGGTTGATTTGTGGGGAAATTTAAGAATTAGCACCTCTTTCTTTTCTCAGAAGTAAAATATACCCAACCTTGTGCTCTTTGGTAGGTTAAAAATAATTATTTGGTGCCGCCTGTAGAGGATAGCACATCATAGATTTTGCTTGTATCGTGTGAGTTACAAATAACTCATTTAGAACTGTTTACAAAGTTATATTTATATATCAACATGCAAACTTTTTTTCCCCGGGTTTCCTTATTATCAACTATATAGGCTTCTGGAAAAACCACAAAAGCTATTTAAAAAACCAAAAACTTTTTTTACATAATCATTGTATGGGCTTCTCTCACAAAATCTACCCAGGCTAGGAAGCAAAAATGATGCATCTAAAGAGAATGATGTATTTTATTGATCCAGGCCTGATCCAGGCTCTTCTGCCAATGCACTTTTAGTGGAAATTCAGTGTTTTTATGATGGAGCATACTTGTGACAAACTGATGCTTGCAGACAGGCAGCACCACTTGAACCGGCCCAGAGATTGATCATGTTAGAAACTTGCTCATACACGGATGCAGGGCCAACTTTGAGGTAGGACAGGCAATAAGTGAGACATACCATTTATTACAGGAATTTCACCACCTCGCAAGGCAGAAGCTACATGCGCCTGTAGCTTGCATATTCTCCGTGTGCATGTGTGTGGGTACGTGTCTATGTAGATGCCCTGTTAGAAACCCTTGTCAGTTTGGTTACTCTCTCTCACAAAACGGCAAGCTTCCCAAGCCAGATACGTGCACAGAAATAACATGTCCCTGCAGCAAGGACAGATGCTCCCAAGAGCACGTTAGATCAGTCAGGTGCTCTTCATTGTGCTCCTACGAGCTGTAGCGCAAGGTTCAGAATCATGCCTGATGTTCTCAACACAAATGAGCAACACAGCAGTCGCTGCAATGCGTCCAAGACAGCAGGGAAGGCATGCGGTGATGATAGCGTGGGTTCACACCTAACGCGATACAGGCCTTCTTAAAAGCAGGGCTAGTGATTCAGTCAGCCGTTGTCATCCATCCCAGTCAGTGCTTGAAGCAGCGTTACAACTAGATGTTAAGGTGCAACATGGAAGGGTCGGTGGCATTTTATTTACAAGAGCAGGACCGTTCATTTGGGTATTGCACACCAATTATTTTGGTCTGCCTACCTTCCCTTTACAACCTTGAACTTCCCAAGACATTCCCCTAGCAAAATGGAATACTTCTTTCCATGGGATTTTGCCTTTGGCACATGCATCAGATTGCCTCTTTCTCCTCATTCTTTTATGCAGCTATTTATGATGGCAATGACAGCCTCCCCACCATGTGCCACTATAATAATAGCTACAGAAGAGAAGCCTCTTCATGGGGATCTGATTTGCAGGCACAGGCATAAGAAGAGCTCATCTTAAGAAAGACTGATGTTCCTTTGCAGTAGCAGTAGGGCTGTCGTAGCTGTCATCCAAAATTGGTTCCTGAGTCAAGTGTAGGCAGTACACAGTTGTGATCAACCACCTTGCTATTTTCTCATTTCATGAGAAGTTGTTTCATTACCACGTCAGCTGGAGATGGCCTGCAATTCTGTCTTATCTTTTCTCTAACTTCGTATAATAGATACATTCGGCAAATTCCATCGAGAATTAGCGATGTGGCTGTCAGAAAGTAAATTCGGCTGACCAAAATTATACTGTCACAATCCGAATATAGGAAAATGTTATGATCATTCCATAGGAAATTCCACTTTATTTTGCGCTACACTATCTTCCAAACTGGACATTTCAATTATCAGGAGTGTAAGGAAGCTAAAGGAATTACTGTTTTAGATTGTACAGAAAACTGATTTTCAGCAGAAAAAAATATTTAAGTTATCTCTACATTTTTGCTCATTTTAATGGTATCCAGGTTGTAGCTGTATTGGTCTAAAGGAAAAAGCATTCAGGATTTACAATTAAAGAAATTTCTTTGCAAAATTCTTGTTGGTCTAATAAAAGATATCACCTCTACCCAGTGGTGGCACGTAGAAGGTACACGGGGGTGCATGTGCACCCCCTGAGGGCACCAGTGCACCCCCTAACTGGCCACACTCGCCACTTAGACGATGAGCCAAAGGGCCAGGCGGGAATGCTGGCGCCCCCACTGCAAGTGCCGGCTGGGGAGTGGTGCAGAAGTGGCCACAGCAAGACCCACCCTCCCCCAGTCAGTGAGATAGGCCATGGGGGAATCCCTCCACTGCTGGCAGGATTGGCTGCAGTGGGACCCCCCAGTCACTGAGGGGGCACATGCCCCCCCTGACTAAGGAGGCACCAGTCGCCCATGCCTCTACCACGAGTCCTGAATGTTTATTCTAATGTAATTTTGGATTATGTTGGGCCTGATAAGTGAAAAAATAGTTCAGAGTATAGCAACATATTTACACTAACTAATCCAAATGGACACAGAGCTGAGTTTTTCTGGCATTCACAGTACTTCAACATTCTTTTAGCCTTGATCTTCCAAACTCATCCAATCTAAGTTGCAGGTTACTTCACAGTAAAACAGAAGGAAAGCAAAAACACCTGGCTTCCTACCTTCAAGACTACAAAACTTCTAATCGTACTGTGTAGGGCAGATCCAAAGACTATTTGGATTTCAAGTAAGGAAAGTTCCCTCACTGGCTCCAATAGACACTTAAAATGTAGTCATCAGCAGGAAAGCTCCAAAATCCATCAACATATGCAAAGAACACCCAGATAAGAAAGACAGATATAGGTTTGTTGGGCACTGATGTAAAACAAGAAGTCATCCTTCAGGTAGAATTCCAGTTCTTTATTAACTACAGATGTCAGCTCCTTGTTACTGAATTTAAATGAACAATAGCACCGCAGCTCAAAAGTTCCTAGCAGATTGAAAAAACACAGGTTTTTAGCCCTACCAGTATGTGTGAGCTGAAGCTTCCACCTGCCCTTTGGGGTTGATCGGTTCAAACTGAGAAGCTTAACTTTTCACGTGTGTTGTAAATTGCTTTCTCGGGGTTGTGCTCCAATTCATTGCTGATTTCCACTTTCAGTTATATTGGGAGGCTTTGGTCCCAGCAGGAGCAGGGGGGCTCCTAATTCCACACATCTTCTTCATTGGGGTTTTTCCTTTACTTCCACAGAAACAGGCACCCTCTTATTTATTGGTAAGTTCCCAGCTAATTCCTAATGACCTTTTCATAGTGCTTTCTGCATTTGCATCTGTGCAATCATTTGAGCTCTCCGCACCCACATCTCCGTTTCACATGACGATACAGTACACTTGAAAGCTGAGTGCCACCCACACCAATAAGGAACTCAGATATGCTACATGGCTTTTTTTTTCCTCTCCCTCCTCCTTCAGAACTCAAAATGTACAGTTTGTATTTAAGCCATTAGTTGTTCGTTCTAGCACCCAAAATGACTAACAGTAATGAAAGTAAATTGCTGCTTGACTGTGTGAAGTCCCTGTCAAAAGCTTTCTTCATTAATGCACTGCTGATTTTAAACTAAAGGACCAGTGGTTATATACAATACCTGCAGCAATGCCGGCACGGTTTGCAGCTAAGGAGCTAAATTCTGTGTTGCGTAACATGCAGAAATCAACTCCGTCTTTAAAACACGAACACACTTCCAAGCTTTCTAAGTATAAATGTTAAAAAACATCAGATTTGATGTTAAGTGCTTCAGTAAGCCCACTGAAGCAAGAAATCAGGTCTTTTAATCCAACTATTATTCAAATGAGTACATGCTAGCTGCCACACCTACATTATCTAGAAGAAAAACAAATTAGGTAATGGAAAAAAGATCCCTGTCAGTAACTCCACACTGTAATATGGGAATGAATCATAAGAAGCATCTTTCTCTTTCTTTTTTCTTTAAGAAAGCAATGAAGAACCTCGAGATGTACTTAGGACTCAACCTAGCTGCAGCTGCAACAGCGAGATGCAGCCACAAGAAAGAGCCCCCAGTTTATTTATTATGGCCAAAAGAAAGATCCATTAATTTAACTTGAGCCTAAATCTTTATTAAGACAGAACCGGACATGCTGCAAGATTTAAAGTCAATGCTGTCTCTCCTCCCCTCCCCTCCAACACAAACATACAGAGGTCTGGAAACAACTGCCACTAGCAAACCATGGCTGTATCCACCTCAATACTCAGCCTGGAAAGCAATCTGTTTGCATGGAGTTTGGTTCTGTGCAGCACCAATATTACGATAATACAATATTAATACATCAAAATGGATGCACTGCAAAGAATTAATTATCATTCAAGCCAGGGGGGTTTTGGAAGCCCCATAAAAGTATCTGATCCCACGGTAAATAAATAAAGGTAACCACAGGTACCTAGCGTTCAGCTGTACAACAAAAAAGGTTGAAAATTGGTGCATTTTGGTGCTTTTGTGTAGTATTCTTTTAAGGGACAAACAGGTGAGATGATAGGACTTTGTTTTTACAGATGCTGTGCAATTTGGACAATGATAGGGAAAATACAGTTGAATCAATTTATTAGTGATGAGAAAAATTGAGTAACTCTTGAAGCAAAATTTCAAAATATGGTTTGTTACTTACAAAACTTTCAGCCGCGCCTAGTTTCATTGAACAGTATGTGGTACACTGGCTTTTGTTCTTCATTTGGCAATGTAAGACCAGAGACAGGATCATATAGTAAGTGTTAAATAAGCAGTGCTCCAAATGGGCAAGTGAGAGGCAGCAGACTGCAAACACAAGCCAGTGCTCTTGCTATTAGTGTCTCAGCCTCTTATGTCAGCCTCAGGCCAGAACAATCTAATACAGAGCATCAAGGAGGATGGCATTCTTAAGAAATATTAAGAGATGTCCAAAAAGAGGAAAAAAATAAATACTAAGAACACTATCTTAAACTGCAGCTTGTTTCCACTGTGCTATAATGTAAAAGATGAGATTAGCAGAATTGAATAATTCAGATTTGGACTCAGATTAGAATCTGAAATGTTTTGATCTCAGATCTGAAATTGGTCCCAGCTGCAATGACAGTAATTAGATTGAGAGTGGCTATTACAGAGACAGCAAGGTTGGCTGTAAAATGTTGATCCGTGTCTGCATTCTGCACCTTTGAAAGGTCATCGCTGGGCTTTTGGTTGGGTCCCAAATTACTTTACATCAGTAGGACTGCTAATAATATGAATACTTTACCATTTATTTGAAACAAGTTCTGTTTTGATACAAGGGATATTGTCTGTGGCTCTACCTGCTTTGACAACCTGAATCATCGCTAATACTTGACATCATCACATCCACATTGCAGGAGCTTTTGATTCATCTACTGCCATACCGACCACTGATATGCTCTATGCCAGTCACCACAAAAATATCCACTAAGGACTCTCCTACCTGCAAGGTTCCCTTTATCACACCCTGTTAGTTTAGGGACTGTCAGAGGGAACGAGAAATAAGTGCTACCTAGGTCCTTAATTTTGCTAACAGGCATTCACTTTTGCTTCTGTCCTCGCAGCACAAAGTAACATCTCTTCAGAAGACAGTTTTCATTTTTGCTGCTTATTGGATAGAGCAACAAGAAAATCAAAAAAGTTCCCTCCCTTGATCAGGATTTAAGAAAAATGGCAATAAAATTTATTAGTAGATCGAAATTTAGTATCCAGCATCTAAGTTAGTTTTCATTAAAGTAATTAGAAAAACAAACTAATCCTTTAGGTTTTTTTAGGTCAGACTTTCAAAGCTGTCTCTGTTGACAGGGTCCAATTCAGCATGCTGTTACTCCAGCTTCATACCAGGGCAACTCCAGTGAAATAACTGATTTACATCAAGCAAAAAAGCTCTAGTAACACAAGAGAATTACTGTCAAGTCCAACGTCCCCCACAAAAGCTATGCTTGAATATGTAAGTAGCCGTTTGCATAAAAATTGTAGGGTTAAAGCTTTATGAACATATGCCCCATACTTTACCTTGGAAACCTGGCCTAACTCCAAACCTTTAGAAATGATTACACGTCCCTGCTCTACATCTCAAAACAAGTGCTTTATTAAACTGACATTTTGTAGCTTATTAGTCTGTGATTTAGACTGGTACATTTGAGCACTTTGGGGAAAAGAAAGGCAAAAAAGGGCCCAGTTGTTTGGTTTAGAAATAAAGTTTCCTACACACGCATGCTAATTTATTTCAGTGAAAATGTCATAACTAATTGCAACACTTAGCCTCAGCGCACATGCATGGCAGTTGTGTCAATACAACAGACAACAGCTCCAAAGGAGCTATTACTATGCAGCAGGCCGATAATCCACAAATGGAAAAGAATTTACACAATAGACTCTAATGGTTTCCAAGGAGCCATTATGGTATATCAGGTAAATAAAATATTATTAACATGTATATATATATATTTTTTTTTTTGCATTTAAACCACTTGCAGCATAGTGCCTAGGAAATAGCCGTCTTTCGTTAAATGCAGAAAGAACCACTAAAAACGTTCTAAAAAAAAGACGGAGGAGCAGACTCCTACCATTGCAAGAGGAACAATTCCTGCAAATGTCGTTTGGCTGACAAAGATCTCGGAGACCACCAGGTCGCTCACGGTCTCTTCTCTGGGGTATTCCACCTGCCAGGTGATTTGCTGGGCCCCTGTCAGGTTGCTGCTACTGTCCATTTCAAAATCCATCTGCAAGATCTCATGGAAGGACATGTTTGCCCTGGAAAACAAAATCGGCATTCAAGTACAATTGAAAACGAAACAACAAAATGCCAGGGACAAAATAAATGGCAACATTTCCCCCACCCCCGCAACAGAAGCACTATTATCAGATTCAATGTGCAGACCTAAGGAAGTTGATAAAAGCCTTAATCAAACAACCCGCCAGGCAATGGCTATATTTTATAGATGAACTTACAATCCATCTTTTAGTGTTCTGAAAAGGAAGCATGTTTCCCATTAAACTCGGACATTAATTCTATGTCATCTCTCCGAACCTGTAATATAAAGCCTGGACCCTGGGAAGCACGCAACACAGATGTTGCTAAATTATTTAATCCAACATCATTACCATTTTGTTGTTACAAATACCAATGCCCTGAAACAGCAAGATACTTGTTCATTCCTCACATTGCACCAGAAACAAGCTCTCAACATTTTTTTTTTCTTTTTTTGGCATTCAAACACGAGCTTGCCTTTATCTCTGTGAAAAAAAAATGGATGTGTGAAAATTATACAGGACAAAAAAGTGGGGTTAGATTATACTCATTTTCAATTCATGAAAATATTCTTCTTGTCAGCGAGGCAGACTGGTAATGGTATGATGATCATCATATAGTTTGCATCCAAGGATAAGTTTAAGAGTGGAGAAACGGGTGTAATGCAAAGTACTCACAGCTGCATTTGTGAATTATTTCTGCTTTTACTGATACCACCATCACTCTCCTGTAGCCAAGCGTTATACAAATATCAACTAATTAATCCTCATGACATTCCTGTTGGGTAGATAGTCTTTTCTTCAGTTTATAGAGAACCAAACAATCACTGGATTTATCCAATACTATAAAGCAGATCAGTGGCAAGGATCCATTTGGAATAACAGTGCTTCCCTCCTGTCTAATAGAAGTTATCAGATTTATCCAAAGAACCTTGCCTGCCTCCCTCCTTCACCTATTTTTATCCACGCAACCAAAAACATCCTACAAAAGGAGTATAAGACTCATTGCTCCCGTTTTATAGATGGGGAACAGAGACTTGACCAGAATAACACGATCAGACAGTTGTAGCACCGGATCCACTGGTTCACACTATCGTTGTAAATGCTTAGCTTCCACACCCACAACCACCTTAAAATATCACCTTTAGAAAAAATTAAATTTGACCCAAATGCTTGAGACTACTAACATCAAAAAAACAATGCTGGCAAAAACTGTTGACACCTCCCTGTGCTTCTCCACTGAAACAAAGGAACAGAGCTCCTTCTCAAGAACAGAGACTTTCGCGCTCATCTGTCTCCTCAGAATGCTGTGAATTCACAAAGGCAGACGTTATTTTTTACTGTATGCTTTTGAAGTCACGTTGTAAAGGAGAAAATCTGAACACAAATTATTGATTTTTATGTTCTCATTCTGACAACATACCCCTCCAATGTATACTCCAGTACCTGGGGGGATAAATATTTTCCAACTTAACAAAGGATTATATCTACCTTCAGGCAAGGCTAGAAGCTAAAAATGCAACTTTCAGGTGTCCTGCTAGACCTATGGCTCTCAACCGTTTTAGCCTCAAAGCCTCCCCCACGCACATTAGACTCAAAGACCCCCTCCAAAATGTTGGTGAATTGAGTGGCACCCCATTTCAAGAACTAACATTTATTACAGTTCTTACATCCCTGCGGAGGGGCCAGGTAGTGGCGATGGGGGAACGACCAGGCAGGGACAAGGGATTGGACAAATTACTGGAGAAAAGGTACATCAGTAGCTGTTGAACATGGGAGTTCGGGATACAGCCTCTGAATCATAACTTTCTTAAATGCTGGTGGCTGGAGATGGGCAAGGAACAGGGGAAAAGCCCTGTTCACTCTTCCTTTCACTATCCACTCTCTGCCGCTGTGTGACACAGGATACCGGGCAATACAGACCCAATAAATGGCAGTTCCTATGCTCTAACAAGACCCATAAGATAAATTACATCATGCAATACTAGAGTGGCAATTAGAGCTGTCTTCACTTCTGCAGGAAAAAAAGTTGTCACCATAATTGAGAGTTCAGCTGCGTGGTCCCTAGCTCATTGCTTCTATCAATTAGTTTTACATCTTCACAACCCAAGCAAGCCCACATATCAGGAACTAAATTCACAGGAGCCTTAGATACAAAATGTCCATCCCGATTTTGAATCCCACCAAACCATCCACGGCAAAAATTTCCAAGCCCATCGCAAAAAATTGGACAAACTCTTGGGGTCTCAAGTTCTGTTCAGAGATTCGTCTCTAAAGTCATTAGAAGGAGCATGGGGTATTCCCGGATAGCTTCTGCCAGTTCAAACATGAGAGCTTTTATTAAGTGTATAGGTGCCACCCACAGTGACCGAAGCATCACAACTGCATAGCTACATATTCCACACCTTTTTTTAAAGGCAGACTGGTTTGTAGACTGTCATATCTGGGAATCAAAGTTTAATTCCTACATGAGAGGAAAGAAAGGGCAGGTAGCCATGTTCATCTGAAGTCAGGCACAGCAGGGTAGCACCTTAGAGACTAACCGGTTCAGAAAGGCATAAGCTTTTGTAGATGACGGCCTACTTCGTCAATCCAGTCACAGTACCGGACGAAGTATACTTGCACCTAGGAAAGCATACACTCCTCTGAACTAGTAAGTCTTTGCAATTCTCCCCTGCCCTGCCATTCATACACGGAGGAAAAGTTTAGATCCATCACAGAAATGCAAAACTCCAGAAATCTTGGTTCAGAAATGA
Source organism: Gavialis gangeticus (assembly GCF_001723915.1). Taxonomy (NCBI): domain Eukaryota; kingdom Metazoa; phylum Chordata; order Crocodylia; family Gavialidae; genus Gavialis; species Gavialis gangeticus. The sequence goes on from NW_017729001.1 coordinate 26,145,340, forward strand.
TTCTCAGACCAACACGGCTACCAAATACATTCCTAGATCCATCATACACACTGCTTCACCCTTTAAAGATACTTATGAAACAGAGAAAGAACAACATAGTGGAGAAATGGTGACCCAGTTTGACAAGGAGAGTTCCTGCAACTGCTTAAAGAAAAAGAAATCCTGTCCCATTAATCAAACACTTCCCACTTTGTCTCCGAGAGACTTCAAATGCACAGTAAGTTATCAGCATCTGAAAACAAAACACCAACTTTATACTCTTTTTCTTTCAGAAAACAGCCAGAAAAGCCACACTTTTGTGCCAGACTCACCATGTTCTAATTAGGTTTCACTAGCATTCAGCCCCTGGAGTATTTTCTTCATCCGCAGCCCTACAAATTACTTCCAAATTTCATCCGAGACTGTGGCCATCGCTTCCCCCTTCAAGACCAGCCCTAAGAGCAATGCCAAATGCTATGATACCCAAGCCCCTAAGTCCCTGATGGAAGAGCATATGATTAATCTTCAGTTGTCTTTCAAGTCTCTTCTCAGGTTAGGGCTATAATGAGCCAATGATAAAGCTTGAAGAATAAAATTCAGTGGCCCATAGTCTTTCTACTGTTCCTGCAGCCTTTGTTCTTTCTCACCTATAGATTCTTTTCTTTCTTCTAGCAGGAAGACTGATACTTCATGCAGGCATCTACATGTTCATTAATGCACCTTAGTTACAGCACATTTAGTTCAGTGCCGGAGCACGGTGTTTTAGTGACACTTAGTGCACATTAGCCTATTAACACTGAGAGGTAGGCTATTAGCATGCTTGATAACCTCTACACTACCATGCAAGTGTTATTAGGCTAATGCGCAGTAAGCGTCTCGTGTAGACGTGCCCACAGTCTTGCGACATGTTAACTGTCCTCCATAAAAGAGCATGGTAGACATGCCCATCAGGAGCTATGAAAGTCCTAAATTGAAGGGACCTGATACATCTCTTACTTATGCTAGTGTAAGTCAGGACCAATTCCACTGAAATAAAGGGAGAAAACTCGGAGAAGTCAAATCAGAATCAAACCCCAAGAATCAAATATTTACTTTCTTCAATCTCAGGGAACTTCTGTCTACAAATCATAACACTGAGACTTAAAGTCCCCTTCTCTAGTACTGGGAATTAGCTACATGCCAGCCCTTGATATCATTTCCTTTAAACGGAATTCTCCCATCATGGCAAATCTTTGATTTTTCTTTGGCCTTCACTGTAGGTCATGGCCAATTCTTAGAGGTTGGACTTCATGCTTGCTGAATTACAGATATCCTTTACGTATCTAATGAGGATAAAGTGCTATGAAAGCCAGCAGGCTACCAACAAATAAGAAGAATTTGACTCATGCCATGATTAGCTATTAAATCCTATTTTTAATTGAACTCACTCTTGTTAAAACCTGGCAACTTTTTCTTGCCACATGTTCTATTGTTCTCTGAACAAGTTGCTGCACAGAAAGATCCTGTGGCATCTGAGGTTATACAGTGCTTGTTATCGTCTTTCCTTTCCTACGTCTTCCTTCTCCTTTCTTTTCTTTTGTCCAGTTAAAGCCACTGCCCGAGAACTTTCCCAAACCCCAGTTTAGAAAAGCAATAAAAAAATAAAGTCAAAATTACTTTTATAAAAAAAGATGATTTCCTGCAAGCAGAAGGAAAAGACCTTATAATTTTAGGCAGCTGGCATGCTTGCTAATAAGTCCATTTCTATGGAAATGAGTTCATAACTATTAATTTTGCCTGCTCCTGATCTATTCTTGATGAGCCTTTCAAATTTAGAAAAGCGCTTCATGATTCTCTCAATTTGGTAATTACTAACTCCCTTTGATGAATCCAGCCCAGTGTTTCAGACATGAGACATTCATTAGACATTTTTCTTTCTGGGGAGAGGAAAAAAAGAAAGCATGGCTCAGTTTTATTTCTTCTCGCAGGCTCAAGTAAGTAGGCCTTGTTCGTCAAAACACAGCTTATAATCCTATTTTCTATTGTAATTGCACTTCCACAATACCCCTTTTTCTAGCTAGAGTACCCATCAAGCTTTGGACACTTTTACACAACTTTCCAAATGTCTAGCCTCAAATATATTTAATGTGCCCCAGATAGGTTTCCAACTTTTCAACCACACGCTTCATTGTGCGTGACATAATTACAGCTGGCAGGAGTTGTATGACACTGCGGTCCTGTTATAGAATATATGGTTTTGTATAAAACCATAAACCAATGCAACCTATTCCAAACATGGTTTCCAGAACTATATTTAAAAATGAATTATTCTGGGCGATAAAATCTTCTTAAATTCTATATGAAATGCATTTAACTCCAGTACCATACCTGGCAGCACAGACAGCTGTACCCAGGCAGAGTGCAGCTGAGTAATGTAGCTCCACGATGAGAGAGCAGCCCAGTTGCAGCAGTTTTCCCTGTACATCACCACTTGCAGGGTTGAGTCTTAAATATTTACTTCTAGAAATGTGAATTAGCTCAGTAATGAGCAATTGTCTACCATGAGACAGTGGATTTTTCCAAGGAAGAACTCTTCCCCAGTGGGATAAATCACAGACCATATGACACAGGATAAAGATTACGGGGAGAATTTTCAAAAGTACCTAAAGTATCTTAGAAGCAAAGTCCCTTTACCAATCTATGGGACTCGTGCTATTGAAGTCTTAGATGCTTTTGAAAAATTGTACCACATCTTTAGACAAACTGTTGCCTCAACTGACCTCCTTTAAGGGAGAAGAAACTATTCATCATGTTACCTCTGTGTTCATGTTCCATACACATGCACACACCCGCGCACACACAGATTTATCTCTGCCTTAACATGTCTATGCAGATGGCAAGAAAAATGTACTCTAAATCTGCATCTTATATTCACTGATGGCAGGGAATATACAGAGCCAAATCTGAGCTTTATTAAATATTAGTCATCTTTAAACTGCACGGGCACACTTAACAGGTTTGTGGGTTTATCGAAACAGCAACCACCAAAACACTTTAATGCAAAAACTATGAGAAATGACCTAGAACTGAATTATCTTCATACTTACTACATTTTATTAAATGAAACGCATGACAAAAATAGCAGTCTAGGCACTGGGGTAACATGCTGTAGCTGATGGTATAATGGTAGTGAACTTTGACTCGTTATTAGTTAGCTTTAAGAAACAAGACCACAGAGCTATCAGCGTCAGATACTTTCAACAAAGATCCACATTGCTAACTTACCCAAAGAGCTTCCTGTCTGCTTTTCCATAAAGAATTAAATATGCACAACATCACAGGGAAAGATGACAGGAGGGCAAGTTCTGAAATGCAATCGGGTTGAGCATATCACTGGATCACTGAGAGTTTATCAGCAAGAACATCCATTCCCTTTCAACAACTCAATTCCCATAAAACCCAAAAGTTACATTAGTGATGGCTTTTTTATTCTCTCTTACAGCAAATCATGATTTTCATTAACTCCTAAAATAATGTTTTCAGTAAATGGCAACCTGTTTATGAGGTGGACGGGAATGTAAAGCTATGAAAAAATGGAGTGTGAACTAGGTAATTGCAAAATAATAAATGTCTGATGTTCTGTTGTTCAAGTATGTTTTCCATCATTTTAAAGTTAGGGCTGACTTTTGCTCCCGCTGAAGTCTGTGGCAAATCCCCACTGAATTCACTAGGAACAGGATTAGTCTTTAAGACAGGAACATTAGGTTATAGTTCATAACATGCCAATAGTGAAAGTCAGTCTCCTTCAGTCTCCAGTTGGACTTCTGGAATAGTACCGTTTATTTGAGAGCAGTGAGCTGCACAGGATCCAGCCCCAGGTTTCAACAGTTAAATGGAAATGTTCAGCACCCAAAAATCCGCCTGAAGTCAATCAGAGATGCAGGTGCCCAGCACTTCAGGGCAAACAAAATCCCCAAACTCAAGTCTTGATCATTTTTTCACTGAAGATGTTTAGATCCCAGTGGCTTCAAAGTCAGTTCCTAAACCTAGCCTCTCAGGGCATTAATGGAAAATTCGGGTTCTAGCTTTCAAGCTCCAAAGAGGATTTTCAAACGAGCTTTAGTTAAAGCATCCCCGCCACCATTTTTCAGTGCAGGAATGCTGATACACATAACGTAGGAGTCTCCTGGAGCACAATAATTACCACGCTCCAGCAGACTTGATGAAATCTTGCATGTTCTAAGTGTCTCCAAAATGATTAAGCCTCTGTTATTTAGGTGCTTTACTACAGGCATTCAAGTTGGACCATCTTGGCTAAAAACACTAGGAGCTGAGAGCCACCGATGTGTGGGAATAAACAGGGTGGGATCTTTTACTACATTTTAAAGGCCTGAAAATACATTTTTGGCTACTTTAATATTGCTTTCCTCCCAGGAAGCAGTGATTATTTTTTCTTGTTTTGTGCTATGAAATTATTCTGACATGCTTTCCCCACCCCTTCCTGTTCTGCTTATGAGTGCAATTTCTTTGACAAACGTTGCGTGGAAGTGCTGTTCTGTGAATCAGAATGGAGATACCAGTCCATACACATAGTCAAATCCCAAGCCTCAACATTCATGATCTGGAAGAGAAAAGAAATCTCAGAGTATTAAAGTCTTTTTTCTTCCCTGGCACAGAAGCAGTTGCAATGCTTTTGAATGAAACTTCCCCTCTCCCACTTACCCTTACTCCACACCCTTCTCCCTGCCCTGCTAACCCAGTCCTTAAATGTACCTGTTCTCAAAGACTGGCTCCTACCCTGGGGGTCTTTAAGACAAGGCTAGATGAACACCTTGCTGGGGTGGTTTGACCCCAGTACTCTTTCCTGCCATGGCAGGGGGTCGGACTCGATGATCTACTCAGGTTCCTTCCGACCCGACCAACTATGAAATCGAGTCTGCTCCAACACGCTATAATTACAGTGCATTGGAGCAGCCTCCCTGCACAAATATAGGAGCCGAGAGGCTCTGGGTTTAAAGCAGGTGTTACCGGGTGAAAGTCTAAGACTCCTGTTAGGAAGGACATCAGACTAGAGGATTGTGATGGCCCCTTCATATCTAAACCACAGGGTACATTCACATGGCGCAGTGCCATGAACACGAGAGTTTAGGTGAAGGTACAGCCATGTCAATGCAGTGCTCCTGCTCTTCCCAGGCTGATGTGCCTTACTCAATGGGGTACCGGACGGTAGGATCCCTACCTCTGAGAGGCATGGCCAGTTGTATAGAGTAGTCATACCCTCAGGACATACCCTAAGGCCAGGACCAACAACCTGCATTGTACTGCACCTTGCCTCAAGCTTCAGTGGCAACAGGGAAGCGTTCAGCTAACATGCTACCATTGCCACCGCCCCCAAACTGTGATGCTTCTCCAAAGGGATTTGTTTCTGCCTAGGAGGATCCCGCAATAAGTTTTGGGATTGTAAAGCACATAAGAAGAACATGTTGGAGAGAAGCTGTTCCACCCTCGCCAAAGCAGGCACTGTCACTCCGTCCCAAAGCGCTGCCTTTTGTTCCTTTTCCTTTCCAAAACACTCACAGGTAGCAGTAAGAGGGATGGACACGGTTGCCCTCCCCGCTGTACACCTGCACTTCACATCTGACCGGTGCCAGCCGTTCCACACACAAGCCAAAGGTAGGAGTCCTGCCCATCATGGGCAGAGGCTGAAGGTCAGCAAGTCGGGGGGGGGGGGGGGG
>NW_017729001.1:26151150-26169244 GCF_001723915.1 Gavialis gangeticus
GGGGGGGGGGGGGGTAGCTCAGCAAGTCTGGGGGGATAATTTCCCCCCCATGATGCATTTCTTAAACTACATTTTAGACAGGACCCTGCTACCCAACAGGGGTATTTTAATTGTCCAGGTAGCTTTGATACCAACACCTGGTCTTAAAATAGCTTTCTATAATTATCTCGGGATGTCTGATCTTGCTGGTTTTCCCACATCCCGAATCCCAAGCACTCCATAGCTCCATTGGGCGTGTGAAGTATACAGGATGCAGCCAAGCAGTTAAATCCGTTGATAGCATATGGATTGACACAGCAGTTTTTGATAATCCAATAACTGCAGCAGCAAAAAAAAAAAAGAAAGAAAATCCTATTTTTGTTCAAAACACCCCACTAAGACCAGTTATTATTCATGTTATTTTTGCTTAGCCAACATTTTCAGAGAACCAAAAACAATAAATCTAGATAATGAGCAAACATTTTAAGCTCTTCAGCTTCCTTCGCTGCCAATTCACAACTGTGCCTCACACTAACAACTTGCAATAACTTCCAGTTTATTTGATTTTATCAGCATCATCATGACAACCCTGGAGACAACTGAGACAATTGCTTCTATTATTTTTATTTGCTTCCATCCTTGTGACAACGTATGGAAAACCCTTCCGGTGAAAGAGGCCTCAGACACTATTTTACTTGCCTTTAAATAGGAATTTTAGAACCCAATTCAAATCTGGTGTCATTTGGTGCAGTCCCACTGATAGCAATGCACCCATTTACAGTGGGCTTTATTTGATTCCTTGTCTCCGCTCCCTCACTTCAAGCATCACAATTTCAAAAAACACATCAATTATACCAGAATATTTGTCTGACAACCATTTAAAACCACTTTACCACTGTGCTGAACATTTCTTAAAACAGAACTCCATCGCAATGAGAGCGCTCTTTGCTGGGGAAAATAACTAACACATCCCATTAGAGGTAGGGGTCAGGGTTAGCTGATGCCAGATGCAAATAAAAGCAACTACGTTTGTTTTAAAAGGAAAGGATTTATGAGAAAAAAAACATTTATGCTGAATTTTAAATGGTTAATAAATTTCAAAGCCCAAACAGCCCTTGATTTATAAAGCACATCTGTAATGTTTCTTTACCTCTTCAGAAATCCTTACACATTTACATATCGTCATAATGAGGTGCATTTCCAAACTGTTGTGCAAGCCTGTAAAGCAGGCCATAAAGTATATCTGCAGTGCCTGGTTTCTAAAATGTGGGTGATTTACAATCCAAAAATATTTCCAACATAATTAATTAGGTGATACAGGAGTAGGCTTGCAGCATAACACTTTACATTTAAAAAGCATCTTTCTTCAAAGGGCACTCAAAGAGCAATAAAACAACAAGCAAAGTTTCCCTGCACCCTTCACAGCATGTTAGATGCCAGCCCTGTGTTTGGAGATGGGTAAATGGAGGCACATGGAGATTAAGGGACCCACCTGTGCCACCAGTGAAGACAAAAGAAGCAAATCTTTCACTTGACTTAAAAGAGAACCGGACTGGGATTCAGTCAGCAGGACAATCAATGGAGGACCCAGGAAACAGAACGCAGCAGGTGCAGATCCTAGCCCCTGTTGCAAATCCCTCAAGAAACGCTGCCAAGTAATATGAAGATGTGTACACCTGCCTCTGCTGCTACAGTCAAGCCAGTACTGTAAAGTGAAATTAGCTCTTTGTATTTGAAACAAGCAGAACAAGGATGATTCATCCCACCCACACAATGCCCAACAAAATGGGAGTCATGTAGGGGAACTATTATTTAGAGGCTTGCAGTAAGGAATCCACCACCAGTATGGCAACTAGCTCTGCAAGAAGCTCCACTTAGGGCCACCCAGTCTCATAACTGAAGATGATCTTATCAAAGCCTTACTCCTTTCCTAGCGCCTACTAAAACCCTACTGCACGGCCTAAGAGGGAGCATGACCTGAGTGCCTCCCTGCCACCCGCTGTCCCATTGCCACCCATGGCTTAATGCATTTCCCAAGGAACACCGTAGCATTTTGCTGCAAACTGAAACATCTTGGGCATGTGAGCAATCGTTGCGACTCATTTGCAAATGTAAGGATGAGCACTATCAGCAGCTGCATTGCATTTGTACTATGATAGCCTAGAAAACCAAGCAATGACTCAAAAGTGTAATTTTAATATAAAAATGAGAATACAATGAGTACTTAAGCCCCCAGCTCCCGGAATCATGGGATTACGTAAAATTTGCAGTTTGGGATTGATAGATTGATTTCTTGACAGCAAGTTTCTAGCCTCTGTAACTGCATAGAAACACCTGAAAATATGATTCGGACGGCATAAAGAAGCAGGGGGAAAAGGCATATTTAAAAAGAGGAGCACTGGTGTAAAAATGAGCCAAATCATGTATAAAGCAGTAGTCAGAAACATCCTGATGCTTCAAAATACGTTCCGGCACAGCAGGGCTACTACCAATCAGGTTGCAATTTAGATTTTAGAAGGATAATTGGGACTGACAACTGAATCTTCGTAGGAAGGGAACTCGACCAGAGGGTTCTAGAGATGCAAACTCTCTGCATGCTGAATTTATGAATGAAAGGGCTGGCGGCAAGCTGCAAACTATGATTCTAATACACCCAACGTGCTCGAGGATGCACAAAAAGTGACAAAAGGTGCCATAGTCTCGATGATCTTAAAAGCCCCTTGAATTTAATTCTCCATTTAACGGGAAGCCATTGTAAATGTAAAAAAAAAAAATGGAGTGGCAACTGGTTAGCAAGGACACTGATTTTTCAAAAGCCTGTTAAGGGTGGATACAAATTGGAAGGAGCCCAGTGGGAAGAATAATGCAACGGACAGTTATAACATATGCATGAAATAATAAAGAAACCAGTCAACACAGGAATGTGGCTAAAAACGAGTTTATTCTACCTACATTGTGTTCAGCATTAAACAAGTCTCTACATCAGTAAGAAACTGAATTTAATCATACATGGGTCTTTTTTAACCTATTGTTCCTACTGTTGAGATTCAGATGGCGAGATAATATGTAGAGTATCTTAGGAATAATTCATACTTCAGCTAAAAATAAATGGTAATGAAAACCAAGTCCGTGGACTTACGTTAGGGATCACTTTAACCCATTAACTTTAACACAGATGATTTAAATGGGCACATGCAAAATTGTTTCATTTTGTAGGCCAGTTATTACGAGGCGATTTGGATTATGAGTCTTCCCCGCCCTGCACTTAGCAAAACCAAGAAATGACACTGGTGTGCATGCGTCTCTGAGCCTCACCATAGTTTTATTAATAAAGAAGATTAATTCAACCCAACTGAGCAAATAGTGGGGGTGGATTAAGGTCCACATTCAATAAACCAACACAAAAGAGCCATCTACTTTAATTCCACTTGTTTCTCTTTGTTATTCACAATGGCTTATGCTTCTGATCACTCGCTGCAAAACTAAAAGCACAAGAGAATAACCAATATGTGCAGGGTACGTCACACTAACAAATCTCTGGATTTTTGACAAAATAAATCCAAAATCTACTAGAGCAGCAAAAACAAACGTGAGTGAAAGAAGGGGGGGGGGAGAGGATTTAATTTTTCTGCTCTTTTAAAAATTATTCCACAATTACTTCATAATGGGCATGAAAATAAGGTCAGCAGAATGGTCACCCATATACCGTTGTCTCTAGGTCACCCTCTCAGAGGGTAATAATGATTACTTAGTCACACTCGCAGTACAAAGATTTCCCAACACGCGACATGAATTTAAATGCACTGGTGGAAGCTCTTCGGATGGTACCAGGCAACAGGGTCACAATGTGATTACATGGGAGGGGTCATAAAGGTTGATTAATTGAGGGTCTGAAAGAAATAACTGAAAACAGAAAGCGGAGAAGTGGTCTTCCATACCCCCACCCCTCATTCATTGTCCTTAGGATAAAACATCCATTCAGGGTCTGATCCTATTCAATTGTTAAGCGTCTCCTGCACAGTGCTGAGCACACTGAACTCTTGGTGAAGATAATGGGAACTGAGCTTGTTCAACACCCCGCAGGATCAAGTGGGATTGTTCGCGGAAGTCAAATTACTCAAAAGGGATGTAGGCCCTTAACAGTCTGGGGAAGAGGCCAGGGACTTCTTTTGCCGCAGCCACAGCTATTTCTATTGGGACTACACTTTCCGATGGCCAGCCAAGCACTTGACATTACAATACTTACACAACAGCAACGTCTCCTAGGGCAGAAAGCTAATGAGCAAGTGTGGTAGCTGCTTGTGGTAGAGCAACCCTGCAAACAGGAGAAGGAATCCACAAATTTGATGGCGCTCGATCTCTTCCATTTAGCTCCCCGATTGACAAATGACTATAGGACCACTCTATATGGAGGAGCACGGCTAATGCATCTGATGAAACAGTCCTGGGGAGGGGGAGATAGCAAATCTCAAGACGGAGTGATAATAGGCTGCCGCTGGCTCCAATTCAAGAAAGCACTTAAATGCAGATTTCAGCAGAGTTTATAAATGACTGTACACACTGCCATATTTAGGGATGCTGCCTCAAGCCATGGTCTCAGACAAGCACTACTTCTGTTGGGCACGCCATGGCCCTGAATCAGGGAGTTGCTTATACACATGCCAAAATTTAAGGACAAGTAGTCAGTGGAGACCAGTCACGAGCTAAGATTTCACTCTGAGCCTAGACCTGAATCATGGGACTTGCTCCCCCTCGTTTCCTCTGGTCCTTTCTCCTCCAAACTTCCTTACATCATAAAGCAGGGCGCCTATAAAACTATTACTGGGATGGATTTGGCTTCACATCCTTTTACCTTTATAATTATTGCAATTGAAGCCGTTTTTCTTTTCTTGGACAGAATAAAGATCATAGTACTAAAAACTACAAGTCTAGCTATCAAGAAGAATGAAGAAAGTCACCTAAGAGCAATTATAGGCATAATGGCAGGTTCTTCTCAACGCTAGAAACACATTCATCTTTACCCCTAAGAATTATATACAATATCCAGAGTCCTGATATTTAGAGAAACTGTACTGCAGACTTTATAAAGAACGCTGTCAGAAATGTCACGAAATAACCCTCTTTACATGCATCTCTTTCCTCTGTCTTTTGAAGGCTTCAATTTTTTTTATATACTTAAGAGAATTGCTCATCCCTGGAAAATTGTTTACCTAAAAGCTTTAGATTTTGTGAGTCCTGGCGTTCTGTAGCAGCGCTGTATTTACACCCATCCTGGGTGGGTGGTTGTGCTGGAAGCAATTAGCTTCCATGCTTTCTGAATATCCTCCTTCAGAGATTTCAAAATTTCTCATTTGTATTTATTTATTTAGATCTGCATAAGTGCTAACTTGTCCCTGTGCTGCAGGCACCCTTCGCCTAATAGAAGTGTAAGTTCCTCACCACTAACAAATCTAGCTGTTATTTGGATAATTCACTATCCTGCCATTAACACTTTGCAAATGCCTTTCAGAAAGAGAGAAGCATTGCAACAAACCTTGAAGAATGCCAGGTGGAGGCCCTTGCTGACAGTGACCCGCCAGCAGGCAACCTTTATTTTATGCCAGTGGTTCTCAACCTTTTTCACGCTCAAGGCACCCCTCGTTAGACCCAAGATCCCCCTTGGAAAATGCTAGCTCTTAGCTTACCTTCATTTTTGGACTATGGAAAAATAATAGAGCAGTTTATCCATTGCAAAGAACTCAGAAAGATCACACCAGGTCACAGTGATTTTGAATCTATGGACGCCTATTTGAAATCACTGAGTTTATCTTCTAAATCATGTGCAAGTGTTTGCACCCCTAACAATGCTAACATTGTGTGGCACCCTTAAAAGGATTTGATAGCACCCCAGGGTGCCACAACACCCTGATTAACTACCAGTTTATACCAACGGGGTCAGATCAAGCATCTCTGATGATTTCAACTCTACCAGCATGATCAACCTTCCAGTAATATGACTAATACTTGCAAAAAAGTCCCTTACACATATTAAGGAATTCAGTCTCTGCTGGCCTGGGGGGGGGTTTAAAGCATGGTAAGACAGTAAGTAAATGTATACTGATTGCAGTAATTGCATCCATTCCTCTGTTGGAAGGTCTTGTATTGTATTTCTAATATGCACTGATAAGTGCATTCACAACATGATTAACTGCCTCCAGACAAGAATGGCTATTATGTTTAACAGACTGATTAGCAAGTGATGGAGCTGCAAACTGTACTGCTAGTAAATTGGCTGCTTTTAAATTACAGCAGCTTTTTTATTGTTCCATTTTTAAAATGCAATGGTTTGTTACACATATGCAATGCAGTTTCTAACTGATGATAAGTAATAGAGGAATAGTGAACTTTTAGCTTTTAATATTCTAATTTCAATTAAAGCGTTGCTCATTTTCTTTTTAATTACAGTGAAATCTGCACTATACACCACCCTTATTAGGCAACCTCTTGTCTTAAGTGACTGCCAAAAAGTATCCCTGAACACAGTGAGTGGAATTCTAGTCCACATTTATTAGAGGGCCTACCTCAATTAAGCACCAATTTTTGTTGGTCCCTTGAGCAGTCAATTAAAATAAAATTTACTGCATTCTTCTCAGCATCTGACTAATCCCCTCTCACTACTTTCATGATGTTCGACCTGTAGTGTTTCCCTGCAATTTCCATGCATCTTAAAGGGGCAAGACAGTGGGAAGCAGTGCTTGAATGGCCCATGCTAACCTTCTGGCTCAGAAGGAAAAGCAAGGATCCCAGCCTGAACTCAGCTTGGATTTGCCACCTCCCAAGGCCTGTGTCTACTATAACCAGGACTATTTACTGTTCAGTGTAATGAGTTGCCAGATTACCAGCCACATTTTAAAGCAATATAGGGTGGGATATGGGCACATAACTCCCTTGGGCTCTCTTAAAAATCCCCCAACTCCTTGCATGTCTTTTCAAGGACTGCTGTACGTATTTGCATTATTTGTTTTTACTGCAGTAACCCATAGGTGTCATCACCAAGACTTTCTTATGCAGCAGCTGTACAAACACAAGGAGAAAGAAAAAGGACAGTCCCCGAAAAGAGTCTGCAATCTAAGTGTAAGATAAGAGAGCACATGGAGACAGACAGGCAAGGTAATGGCACCTCCACTGTTGGCATGTGCACCACCCATATTCAATATGCGTTCAAAGAGAAAGCTTTCTAACCTCACAAAGTGTGCAGACTTTGTAAGGATGTATTCATCTGCAAGTTATTCCAGCCCAGTGGCCCGGTGCAGTCCACATTGCTTATTTATAACCTGGAGCCGAGTATAACTTATTAGAGCCAATGAACACATGATTGATTCTGATATCTTCTATCAGAGAACTTCATCAAACACAATACAGATGGCTCTACTTCCATGTATATAGCGAGCTACACATTTGGAAATCAGGTCAAGGCATTTATCAAAAGGGAAAAAAAACACTGTAGAAAAGGGATGCTGAATCTCTGCCTAGTTTGTACACCCCGGTGGATAGACCCACATGGTGATTTGCTGCTTGTGTTATTATCTCGTGTGTTCATCATTTTACTCCAGAGAGTCAAGTGACTACTAGGGCTGGGAGAACTCATCTTGCCAAACCATTTATCTTTGCAAAATTGCAGGACAGAAAACTTATGGTTGTTTATTTTATTTAGATGATTGAACACACATCATCCCCAGGGCACCTGATCAGAGTACAGACTGTAAAAGAACTCCGTATCTTACCCATTATACACCAGGCTCAGAGTCAAGCAGTTGCTAGGTCCCTCACACTAACCAATCCCTGCCCAATGATTCGCAAAACACAGGAGATGATCCTAAATAAGGTAACCCCAACAAAGGACTTATAATAAAGGAATACTCAAGGGGCGCACTGTATAGCTAATGCTCTGCCTGTGAAAATGTGAAGCTCCTGGCTGATTCTTGGGGACCATAGGCAAGTATACCCTTGCAAACCTGAATAGCGCCACAGGGAGGAGCGTCACAGGCAGCGAGGAAGCACCAAGCCACAAAGAAACGTAAGCTGGCATGCTGCCTTCTTTCATTTCTATTCTTTTTTGTGGTTATAACCCATGGGCTTACTGTTTATATATTTTTGTTGATTGATAGACCCGTGGTTTGTGTACAAGTCTGTAGGGGAGGAGGAGACCTCATTAGCACTTTGGGTGCAATCATAAAAGGCTAAAGGGGCCTAGTGCACCAGTGTGTTGAGTTATCTAGTTTCTCAGAGCTTGGTGCAGGCCTTTTAAACTGGGCCCCAGTGGGGGAACATTGGCTAGTAGCCCGAACTAAAAGAAAGGGGGTCCTCGGACAGTGGGACTTTGGGGCCACTGTCCAGCCTTGAACTTGCGGCCTGCTGGCTCTATGTCCAGGGGATGGACCTCTGGGACAGAGCGTCTGAGCTCCATATTGGAAGCAAAAGGAGGGCCACAACCCCCAAGATTAAGGAGCTAAAGCCTCGGAGTCAAACCCTATCTGGTGGGTTTAGACTGGTAGGCCTAGCTAAAGAAAGACAGGGGGGAGCGAGGCCCGTGGTGGCTGCGAACCCCAACACAGAAGTACAATAGGCAGTCTCCTGCTTGTAAGAACACCTGTATAATATTTACATCAAGACGTGGCAGGTGAGTAAAAGTGGGATACGAGATGAAAGCTAGGAGGGAATCACTGAGGGATCTGAAGGGTGCCCCTCACAGGCCACAGATAGCAAATAAGAAAAAAATGCCGCTGCAGAGGGCAACCTGTTACAGGGTCCTTCAAACTACTGTCCAAAAGCATGTTGTATTTGCTTTCAAAATATGACATTAATAGGACTCTTGGCCTTTTGCTCCCTATTACTTCCTTTATTATTGCTCTACCTGCCCAGGGAGAGTGCGGCATTGCTCTTTGCAGGTGACCCTTTATGTATGGAGCATACCGGGCTCAGGGTACACACATAAATGGATGGAACAACCTTCTGTTATCCTGGCAGAAAGCTGCGGATCTCATGTCAGTGTGCAAAGTGAAGATGGAAAGAAAACCGGTATTTCCAATCTTCTTGAAAGAAGGAAATAAAAAATAATGAATGCTTAATGACCTCTAACCAGAGATCTATCTGGGTATACTTCATGGGTGGGCCAAAAGCGACCCGGGGGTCAGATATGGCCCGCCAGGCCATTCTATCCGGCCCGTGCAGCCCATAAAAATTTTAGAAAATTAATATTTGTCTGCCCCTGACTGCCTGTCATATGGCCCTCGATGGCTTGCCAAAACTCAGTAAGTGGCCCTCTGCCCAAAATAATTGCCTGCCCCTGGTACTTGCACTGCTTCCCAGGGGCTCATGTGCAACCAAACATCTGGCACAGGCCAAACCCAGAGTGAGGTGGTGAAGCTATGCCGGGGGCACCCCATGCCAGAAGACTCAAGGACTAGAAAGCCCCAAAGTGTTCCACAAAGCTGAGCAAGTGTCTGTATCCTGATCTGTCAGGTGGGTAAGCAGATGCCTGAGGAATGAAGTAACTTGTCTGGGATCTCAAAACGTGTCCATCACAGAGCTGGAAACAGGACCCAGGAAACCCAAGTCTCAATCTTCGGCTCCATACATCTGATCTCCCTCTGAATAGGGTATACAAGTGTGTGTGTGAGCAGATATAGCATATGAAGAGCTCCATGTGCCCTCAGAATTAACCAGATTTCTTTTACTGTATAAGGCAGGACCATTCCAAAAGATGAAGCAATAGTTTGTGCCTTATTCTGTCCTATTACAGTCAACTGGAGATTTACAATGGACTCCTGTGGGTGTGCAGTCAAACCCTATTTGCTGAAAATAAATCCAAGCTCTCTACTTGAGTAGGACCATAAACAAAAATGAGGAAGAAACAGTGAGTTCTGCCTTGGAACACCCATAATCAAAGTTTACTTTTTCTTTTACATGTTAAATACAAAAGACTCCAATAAATATTGCAAGATTTTATTAGAGATAATATATATTCTAATGAGCAATAAGCCCTTGGTGTATATTAGAGGCTTCCTATTATTTCAGTTTCTCAGCTGCCGCATGCCTGGATTTCATTTTAAGATAATTAAAACACCACATCTAATTATATTAATGCTTTTACAGTTTACTTTTGAAAATGAACAATAATGAGTTGTGTTGATCAACTGCTTTGATAAGAATTTCAAAGGGTATTAAGAAAGTATATTGTTCTGACCACCTATTTGGCCTTTGTTTCAGTTTCTTAGGGGTTTTGTACCAGGCCTAGTTTCTTTATTCTTTGCCTAATACTCATTTGCATCTTGTCCCACTCATAGCTTCTGTCCTCCTCCTCAACCCAGTGGCTCCCTTCCCCTTTTCTTGTTACCATCAGTCTTCTACAACTTATGCCACACTCTCTCCTACCATTAGAGCCAGGTCCCACACCCTTATCTTCCCCTTTCCTGGGTGCCCTGCTCCTTGCCTTCCATCCTTCTACAGCCCTGTTATCCCCCTGTTTGCATCCCATCTACACCACTACCTCCACCTCTCTCATGCTACCATTACTAGCTTCAAGCCTACTCTTCAACGGCCAGTTACCTTCTGGGAACTCCTGTCATGGTGAGGACCTGTCTTGCCTGGTCTTTTGATCATGTCACGCCCTCTGTGCATCCCTCCACTGGATCCTCTCCTCTCTTCCTCATGGCCTACCTTCATTATCTTCCATCTCTTCCCATCAAGATGTCAATGCCTGCCTCTGCTCAGCTCTTGATGCTGCCATCCACCTGTCCAATTTTCAGAACAATCCAACTTCATGATTTGTTTCCCCCTGGATGATCCTCACCTCACAATTGGGAGAAGCTCTCCATAAGCAACCACAGTGTCATCTCTTTACCGTCATTCAAAACCCTCATTTCCATGCTAATGTGCTGAGCCCGGTGCCTGTGGTGCTGACCAATACTGGCTCATTGCTTCCTTGCATCTCTCCCCAGGCATCACTGCTTCTATTATACTTCAATCACAAACAGGCAAGTGCTGTCTCTCGCTTCTGTGTTTGTACAGTGCCTGCACAGTGTGCTGGAGCCACTGGGTGCATTGCTAATACAAGCCGTAAATAATCATTTTATGATAATCTCTTTTTGCCTTCCCACCACTACTTTGAAACTGGCCTTAATTCAACTTAAACCCAAATGTACAGAGGTTTTCATGTTTCCCAGACTGGCAAATACATGGGCTGCCTGCTAGCAAAGGAGAATCATAGAAAATTAGGGTTCAAAGGGACCTCAGGAGGTCACATCTAGTCCAACCCCTGCTAAAAGCAGGACCAGCCCCAACTAGATCATCCCAGTCAAGGCTTTCTCTAGCCTTGGAGGTCTTAAAAACCTCCAAAAATGGAAAGTCCACCACCTCTCTGGGTAGTCTGTTCCAGTGTTTTACTACCCTCCTAGTGAGAAACTTCTTCCTAATATCTAACCTCACCTTCCCTTGCTGCAACTTGAGACCATTATTCCTTGCTCTGTGAACACAGATAATCCCAACTGACAAAGGAAATTACAAAAGGAAGTATAAACTACAAAATCATCTAAATGGGATTAAAGACAAGACAGTAATCCCCTAATACAATGTTAGGATTTAGGGTAACCTTTATGGGTTCATTTTCCAACAAAAATTTCCAAAGCGGCATCAAACAAAAGCTTGGCATAACCCCAAATACAGAAGGCACTATTATTAGCAATGCTTCAATTAGGACCACTGCTGAAGCATTACAGGAATCAAAGCATTCTCCTGTTCAGTTATAAAATTCACAGTACGAAAATCCTATGCCACACATAGCTGCTCTCCAAAGACTGAATCTTAACTGTGCTGTTTTCTGTTTTAGTTTATTTGGGGAAGGAGGGGGAGAAAGGTACATTTCCTTAAGAGACCTTCCAGATTTCCTTTTTTTTTTTTTACTCCTCAGGTTGCAAACACTGAAACCATAGTGCCCAGAGAAAAGCGGGTCCAACACACAAAACCTAACAATGCCATTCAAAATGTATTTGCTATTATTTCACATAGACACATCAAGCTAGCATCACTTTATCTAGAATACTTGGATTCAACTGAAAAAAAATTCCATGGGTATAAGTCTGTCATTTTGAAGGGAAAGAGAATTGAAAGTTATATAAAGTATTAAGTCTAGGGTGGAACAATGGAGTCTTCAGCTCAGACCTTAGAGACTTAAGGAAAAAGAAAATTCGGTGAGACTGGAAAGACGCTGAAGATCGGAGGGGGGAGGATGTCATAAAAGGGAGAAGCTATCTTTGAAATCATGACTTCGTGAAATAGAAATTATTGTGTTTAACGCATAGTAAAAAGAGACAACTCTTTAGCAGTGTCTCGTGCATGTACCGGAAGTGGCCGTCAAATAAATTCTACAGATTCTTCAATGGTTTTAAAGGAGAAGAGGAAAACTTCCCCGCAGATTGCCAGTCTCTTTGGTCATTCATAGCTTCTGCTTCTAGGGCATTGATTCTGCAAGATTGCTCCATATGAGCAAATCCAACAGCGTGAAAATCACTGGGGCTATAAGCATACCCAACAGATTGCAGGATCAGGGTGCAGGTTTCCTGATATTGTGATGACTTGCATTGCAGTGCTGCCAACAAGCACTGGTCTTGAACCAGTACTTCATGACAGTAGGCACTATACAGGCCCAAAACAAGTGGATCCCTGCCTCAAAAAGCTTACAAACCAGGTGAATAGATTACAACCTCATTATTGGAGAGGTGCTCCATTCGCTATGTTGGCTTTCCTCTCCACCTGCTCCAAGGACCCCATAGCAATGGTAGGTGCCTAGCTCCAAGATTTGGTAGTTTGTCTACAGCTACTTTTTGTCTACAACTACTTTTCACCAAATACAACACGCAAATCCAGAAAGCCACCTCCAGCTACGAGCCTGATTGGAAGGGCTGTCTGCAGGTCCCCACTGAAACACTGATGCTCTCATCAAAATGTTTTCAGGGCAAGTGTTTCAAGCTACAACGTGGCATGTTTGCAGTAGTTAGTTTTAAATCGCACTCAATGTAAAACAATCTAGGGAAATGTGCAAATTAAAAAAAAAGATAACAAAAGCCACTGTCACTTATCCTACCTGTATTCAAAAACTGCATCAATTGCAGACTTCCCTTTGCATCACTTTACACAAAACTGTCTGCAGCTGGCATCTGGGACACAACACAGAAGAAAGCTATCCATCATGGAGCCAAGCCTCTACCTCCTCACAAATCTGAGCCTGCTTGCCTTCCTTCCTTTTATTATTATTATTTTTTTCCCTTGGCAGGTTTTTGCTCCTTCATCATTGTCTTTTAACTAGCACCCATATGTTGAATTGCTAGTGAAAGACAGCGTATTGATAGCCAATGATCGTGTGCAGGATCGGATGACGTCCCTTTAAAAATGGTCTGGGAGCCCTCTAGCGGCCACCTCGGTTCTAGGCATACCCAGGACCTAGCTTGAGCAGCGAGGCACAGCATGTTGGGTGTAGCTGGGGAACAGTTATGTGGTTCCTAGTGTGCTTCTTGTGTAAAAAGTGAGATGTCGGGAAACTCCTGTCTTCTTGGTTGCATTGTGTCCCATTACAATAGCTGCACGAAGGAAACCAAGGGGGTTTGTGCACTGCTCGCTCCCTGCAACTGGAGGAACATGCTACCTCTGTCCACAGGGCCAGAGTTTGCCCACCTTATGTGCCTGGATGCAGACTTGCACGAGGCATAAAGAAGCAGCTTCCTCTCGGGTATAGCTGACATCATAAAGCCAGGAGGAATTGTATTTTCTGTGCTGGGAGGGGAGCAGACACTGCTCCTTACTCTCACCCACAAAGCAGGCACAGCTCCCTAACGGGGCCAGGGACACTGGAGGAGAAGGTGCTGCAATTCACACCTCCTGTATGCTCACCAGCCAGAAAGGTGCCATCTGCCTCTTAGAAAGGAGACGGGGGACAGGAACGGACATGCAGGAGTTGGTGGAGAAAAATGCTCAGGGTTTCCCTCTGGCTCTCCCCCACTGTCTCTGCAAAGCTCACTTGAGTCCTCGGTGGAGAGTATATTTTCTCTGAACCCTTCTAATCATATTTCCTGGGCATCCAGTTCCAGACTGGGATTCAGACTTCCAATAATAAAATAATGATTATAGGAGACAGCCATAAAGAGATCAATCAGGCATACGCCTACTGAATAACCCCCGGGGCACTATGTTTCACTGGAACGCTGTGCAAACAGCTGAGAAATGACAATACTCTAATTAAACAGCAAGCTGCAAAATGTATCCGGGAGGCTCTTCCTTCTGATCCAGCCCCGGTTCAGATTCTTGTTGCTGAAGAGAGCATCAAGTTGGGTTGGGGGGCTGTAGATAATGAGGCAAACCTAAAACTTTCCATTTCATTTTATTTTCAATGAAGAAGCCCGTGCAACTACACACAATTGTCTATGAAGCAAAAGGACAGATGGCAAAGCTCCCATAGGGGCACAAAAAGGGGCTTCTTTAAAGGAGGGTTTTTTTTTTAATTAACTCTCTTCTTTCTCCCTTCATTCATCTATTCATCTATCCATGGGAGTGCTGAAAATTCAGTTGCTCGTTCTTTTGATTCATATTCAAATCCAAAAATATTTGAACATGTCGCATGTCTGGTGGTGAGGAAAATTTGAAGGTTTGTTGGTTTTTTGGTTTGGTGGGGGGTTCGTTTTTTTAAGAGGTCAAGCTAATTACATGGGCTCAGTCAGGATCTCAGAGATGAAGACGCAGTGAATGAGAAGGACGCAGTAACAGTGACAGTGATTTTGCAGCAATACCTTTGCTATCTGGCACATGGTGCACATTATTATTTGACACGTAACATGTCATTTGCAATGTGTATATCCCATCAAAAGAACCACTTCCCTACACACGTGCCCTTCTGCATTTCCCAGCTGCCTAATGAAGAAGCTTCACTTCTCCATTTACCTCCATCACAAGTAGTCTTTTAAAAATAATAATACTTGTGTGCTCACGGCCTCCCAGTCACCACGGATGCACTGACTTTTATAGATGCCAACAGAGAGCAGGCAGCCTTCTGCTTCAAAAACAGCCCTCCTGCCCCAACTCCTCGAGGGAACGGAGACTCCCCATAAATTAAGAGTGGTCATGGCAGCCCTGGGACCAATGGAGCCCCGCACATGCTTGCAGTTAGTTATGCACTGAAGTACCTTGTGGTAGTAGGACCATATACCTTGTCTCCTGTACAGCCCAGCCTGCACACCTTTTCAGGATGGACTTCCATCCCCTTGGGTCATAAACATTTGCATTTGCCACTGCATTAGTTAATGAAGCCCCACAACACACTTAAAAGCTGAATACAACATTGCTTGCAGGAGGAAATATGGCAGAATGCATCACACACGATAGAAAGGGAGTTCTCTATTCAGGCTGCAGGCCATGGATAGCAGTGTCCTTTCTCCTCGCTCTCTAGATGAAGGAAGGGGCACTCAAACAAACTAAATGAGAGGGCATTTACAGAGCATCAGCTGCCCTGTTGTCACTGCGCATGTGCATGCTCTTACCCCACAGCAGATGAAAGCTATCCCATGGTAATTTGCTCCTCAATGAGCGCTGGGTGCTCTATGGAACTGATTTAAAAAGAAGTATTTCAGACAAGTTCAACAAGATAAAATACCCCAGTTTAGGGTGACATGACCTGACATAAATAGTCCATTTGATAGTCTTGACAGAACGTTGAAAATCTTTAGAAAAATTGAGATTTCCTATGGGGGAAAAAAAATCTAAATTTTGTAGCGACTGAATGTTCTTTTAGATCGTTCCAAACAAAATTCCTAGTCAGCTCTTGTCATTCCACAAGGTGCCACTAAGGCTCTAAAACCAATGGGAGCTTTGCTATTTATTCAAACAGTACAGTATCAAGACCTAAGCCTTAGCTTTGATCAGAAAGACTAAGTACATACAGTAAAAAAAGCCTGAGGCTGAATCAATTCAGTCTTTGCAGGTTACTCTAAACTGTACAGATTAAACTGAGAAACAACTGGACAGACATTCACTTTTGATTCAGGAAATGCAGCCACATGCCTGCAGTGGCTCAAGCCAGAAGATGGGGGATGCTAAAGCACAGCATGTAGCCAGCATAGGCTGTGTGTTCATTTCCTCCTCCTGCTGCCCCCAAGCTCTCTGGGATTTGCAAGCCAGACTCGCAGTAGCAGGACTCTGCAAGGTTGTTCATCACCAGAGATTCTGGTCTTCTCTGATTGAAAAAAAGAAAAACCAAAATCAGATTAAAAAAAGTAACCCAGAATCCACACTTTCCGGTGATTAAAATGAAACACCACTATAGATATAGATAGATATCTATATCTATATTAGCTGTCTCTGTATTAGTGGTGTTTTATTTTAATCACAGAAAAATGTGGATTTTGGGTTACTTTTTTTAATTTGAAAATTGGGGATTTTTATCAGAGAAAACCAGGATTCCTACTCATCACTTCCTTTTCCTGCTTCTGGGTGCCTCTGGGATTTGTAGTCCACAATCACAGCCAGCAGTAAGTTTCTAGCAGGGCAGGGCAGCTCTGTTCTCAGGGGAAGGGAAGTTTAACTTCCCCCCCTGGCCCCAGGCCCCAGCCAGGGTTTGCCAGGGTTACCCAACCCTTCTGTGCTGCAGCAGATAGCACAGCCCAGCCCAGAGCTGAAAAGCATGCTGGGATGCTGGGGGACTCTGATTTAATTTGAACCAGGAAGGGGTCATGTTTCATAAATCAGTTTGTCCCAAATCAGTTAAGTCTGATACTACGTTTGACCAGGTTTATCTTAAACCAGTTTCAGCCATCTTGAAACTGGTTTATGTACACTGAACTTCTGTTCTGTTACAGGTTTAACCCAGTTGCTGATCACTTAAACTGGTTTGTGCAACTTTTGTCCCTAGTCAGAGTCATGAAAGTATTTGCAGACTAAAGACCATAGGAAATCATTTCATTCCCCACTGAAATTATAACAACTCACAGAAGTAAGCAAGCAACCCTATCAGAGCATGCCATGATTTCACATTTCACATTAGCTTAGGACAGGAAGTAAATCACATTGTACTTACCTGACCCTACAAGGAGAATTCAAGGAGGCAGAATGCTATTAAAGAAATTGAAGTTGAGGAACATCAGACTGAACAGCCCTCTTCTTGCAAAAATACTTCACAAGATCTTTAGTCACTACAACTGGTCAGGACCCTCACTTCTCTAATTCAGAGAGCTTTGCCTTGTACCATCCTGGCCAGTCACTTCAGTTCTTGCTCACATGAAGAATTATCAGCAACTGAGCCACCAAATCCACTACTAGCAACACAATCGAATTTCTGCTTGTTTATGTATTTTGCTTTCTTTCCCCCTCACCCCCATCTCCTCCCTTTATTTTTTTGCTCTCCTTAACCTTGAAAAACTTAAAACTTTGCAATTAAAAAGGGATTTGAAGATAATACTACTTACAATCACCATAATAAATTTATGGAAAATAGATTTAATTATAACCACAGTAATCTGGAAACTGTTTTATTATAATTAAAATGTTAATTACCCATCACCAGTCTAACACACTTGTGAATTAAAAATTTAGGACAGACTTACTGAGAGTAAAAGATTTGCTGAGAGTAAACTTATTTGCATACATTACAAAAATATATACTCCCAGGGTACTTTATTGTTAAATGGCACTCTATGCTACAGAGTTCCAACCAAGACCTACAAGCATTTGCACCTATCTTCACTTTACTGACGTAAGTAAAGTTCAGTGTGCATGTAATATTTTATGGGACTGGTGTCAATTTTATACTGCACTGCCATGCAACCTGCTGGTCATCAAAAGCTTAAACTGAAACTGCGTCTAAACCGATGAACCCTACTGCTTGAACTCCACCTTGCTTTCCCAAGAACACAACAGGCTCATCAGCCTCTCTATATATCCCAGCCACAACCATAAAAAGGACCAGATGGCAGGTACCAGCTTGGAACATTTTTATCAAAACATTTTTCCCCACAAATAAAATGCAGATCTGACAACATCAAAACATACTGTGAATGTGTATCCATTTTGCTAAGTGTTTATTGGGGGGGGGGGGGGG
>NW_017729001.1:26169475-26182109 GCF_001723915.1 Gavialis gangeticus
TTTTTTGGGGGGGGGGGGGAGTAAAATGACTTTTAAAAAGCGTAGTAGTCAAAATATTTCATCTCAACAGTTTTAAATGACACTAGATTTTTCCATTCTAAATGACTTAAATTTTTAAATTCCCTTCAATTTAAGAAAAAAGGATGCTGAAAATTAAAATGAAACCTCTCACCTGAGGTTGAACAAAAAGTCTCTTTCAACCTGAATTAATGCTTTTTCCCCTCAACTTTTCTGTACACCCAAAGGTTTGAAGACTTTTTATTTGGGGGTAGCCTGAAACAACTTTTTTTTTTTTATTTTCAAAACTGCCATCAAACCAATGTATCGGGTATTCACACAGCTCTAGGTGCGGCTCACACCTACTTCTATACAAATGTAGATTAGAAGTGGGTGAATGAGTCATAATGAATAATCTATTCATTACGAACAATTTATTCCTCAAAGTTTGACTTCAATGGCCACTGGATATAGATTTCAAAGATTTACAAAGGTAAGTAGGCATCATTATCAGCATCCTACAGAGTGGGGGAAATGAAAGGAGGCGTAAAGAGTAGAACACTCATAACACCATATTTACTCAAAAAGAAGATGACCCTGACTGTAAGACAACCCTCAATAACTAGACTCTATAAATGGAAATTTTGTAAATTTCTTACAATTTTTCAGGTATAGAATCTTATTATTGGAACTTTGCCTTGAATATGGCTCCCTCCCACTGTTACAGCAAGAAAAATAAATCTGGGGGGGTTGGATGGCCCTTTGCTCAGTTCTTCCCTCCAACTTTTTCCCCTGGCAGCTCTCTCACTCTCTCCTTACTATCAGACCCTGCTCTCCTTGAGAACATGGAAGTGAGGAGTAAATACGCAAACAGTAGCCTTGAAATTAAACATGACTATAACAATTTGTATATAGTACCCAAGAAAAAAACATACCAATTAAGGCCAATTAAACATGGCTGTAACAATTTGCATACAGTACCCAAGAAGAAAGAAGGGGTACAAGGACGCCCTAAAGAGTTTCATCATCAATCCGGAGTCGTGGGAGCAAATTGCCCATGACTGTCCATCCTGGAGGTCATCGATCCAGAGCAGAGCACTGGCCTTTGAGCAGCGGCACACAACAGAGGCAGTGAGGAAGCATGTGGCCAGGAAAACGAGGACCTCTCATGTCCAGTCCTCATCGCTCTCCTGCCCCTGCTGCAGCAGATTGTTCAGGGCAAAGATCGGGCTTATAAGTCACCTGCATGCCCATGCGACCTAGCCTCCACCTCACTCCACTCTCTTCTTCCTCCTTTTTCCTCTCTTTCTCCCTTTCTCTTTTCTCCATCCCTTTTTCTTACCCGCTTTCTTTCTCTCTTCTCCTGCTCCCCACCCTGCTGGATGTGATCATCTTTGCTTGCGAAGAACGAACAACACCTGTGCACTTAGTTTATCCAGAATCAATGCACATTACCTTGTTTTGGAACTGTGCAAGTTTTAGCACAGCTACTCCATAAACACACTTTTAAGCAGCACTCTGGCACCTACCTAGGGGTAGTACAAACTATGGATGATATTTGCCCAAAGCCAAAAACTCATGACTTACCACACATGTCCTTGGCTGGGCCCCACCACAGTTAATGGCATTTCAAGCCACAGTGACCTCACAGCTCAGCACTGCTCAGTATGTGTGTGTACTCCAGATATCTCCCCCCAATCCCTCCAACAAAGGATCCATGTGCTAATTAGCCCCCACTCATGACTGAAACCAAACATGAGTGGAGCCCCCCTCTACTCATGACTGTGTTCTTGTCACACATCCTGGGATGCTCCAAACATTTATATGCAGATGAAGCAGAGGGCAACCTGTTCTGGCTTCATCTCATCACTTGAAAAAGAGCTGGTGGTGAGGGGGACTGTACTTACTGGGTACTACCATATATCTTATTCAGATGGGCTGCACTAATCTATCCTTACGATAAGTTCCCATCAACATGTCTGTCCAATGTGGGCCATGTGTTTCACAGTCACACTCAGTATTGGCTACATTTAATCAACTGCATAGTTGGTTTCCACTGTTGAGCACGTGCTGCCTTTGGCAGGAGTTTAATGACAGACAATATAGTTAGTGAAAATTCCTTATATGCAATTATGAGATGAGGGGCTGTTTTCCCCATGCCAACTGGGGGGAAAAAAACCTTGTCTTGCACCTGAGTAAATATGGTATATCATTTGCATACCACCTACAGACTGAAAAAATAATTTGCAGAAATTATTTGGGAAATAATTCCAAATAACAATGCGGTCAAATCGCAAACTGCTTGTGGACAAATCACAAAAAGACGATGAAGGAAAACAAACTGCTCGCTACAACCCTCCAAACTGTGTTAAATAACTCACCGCCATGCTTTGTCCTGTCACCTGGTATGATACAAAGCAGAACAAAATCTTTGCCGAAGCATAAAAATGTCCTATTTAGACTTGTATTCAGCAGTGATTTTATATGGTTTGCAGGTGTAGGCCACTAGTGATATATAAACCCTGATTCTTGTTGCTGGCAATATAGAGCTCTATAAAGATTTGTGTGCAGTATGTACTGTTTGGAGAACTGGCCTATTCTACTTGAGGCATTTTGAGGAGGAACAGGTAAGAGATTGTTCCTTGCCAAAGTACAGTTCCACCCATCGGCATTTGAAATGCCGATTTGTGTGAGAAATACCAGTGTATTTCTTAATGGGAGTAAAGGGTTGTTGACTGCCCCATGAGGAAAGTGGGACAGAGCAAGAGATCACCCGTTTCCACTGCCACCCTCATTCTATCCAGCTTTCCTGTTAACGCTTCACTGTCAAGTCCATAAGAGCTATTAACCCCGAAACTCCTAATCATTTGACAATGCCATGCTGAAAGCTTCCCTCTCCTGTCTCCTTTCCACATATCCTAGATGACACATCATCTCTGGCAGCTAGTGGGAAGTGTCCTGTGCTGCAAGTTTAGCTTTGCATCAAATGGTGAGTCAAACCCATGTCAGTACATCTGCAGTCTGGCACCACCGCAAACAGTGGCTGCCAATTTGAGTAGGTTTCCAGTGATGATACTGTTCAGCAGTATCAGTGACCATCTGTTTCTTCCTCCTCTTCCTCCTCCTCTGTTTGTAAGTAATCCACTCTAAAAAGATCAAGATGTTTGAGCCCCCCTCCAAAAAACAGGATAAAAACTTGCAATGGCTGGTACTACATCTGCCAATCCAACTGCCGGAGGGAAGAACACAGGCCCCGTACTGACCCAAGGCAGAAATTCTGTTCAAGGTTTAGAGTTTGGATGTTAAAGCAAAGGGTTCATGTAGAAAATAAAGTAGCTTGAAGCTCAAGTTGCTGCAGTGGTGTGATTTGTTTGCTGGTTGGCAGGTGAAAGAAATATGGAACACGGGGGGTGTCAAAAACTGTGAACACTGAGGACTGTCGCCAAAAATAAAGGCAAAAGCTGAACCTTGCTTATCTCTGCAGCAGCCTGTTATGCAGGCAGGTGAGAGAGAGACTGAAAATACTAATCCCTGTTATGCAGGGCAGTTTGGGTATCAGGCAAATATGCTGTGCTTCAGGTGAGCTTTGAGCTAGTGCCGATGACTTATCAGATGACCTGTGGCTGAATAATGAGTTTTCATTAATATCTTTATTTTGCAGCCCTTGCTACCGATGAGTAACCCATATTTACCAGATTCCATGGGGCTGGCTGCATCATCAGGCATTATTCAGCTGGAGTAATGACGTGGTAGAATCAGGAATTGTTTCATGTAGAGAGACGATCTTCCACATGCAGAACCTGTCTCTTCCTTCGGAAGAGATGCTGCACAGAAAGTGCTTTGGATCCAAGATGGGCCCCTGACACGGGCTGCGACAGAGGCTCAAGAGAGATGTGTCATCGCTCTGATCCTTTCAAAGGAGGAATTGCTAGAAGAGTTCATCCATACCCAGGGAAACAGCAATAGCTTTCAGGTGGGAACCTACCCCTGGAGAATCAGAGATGTAGACCAAGGGACCTATGGTTATACTGCCCTAAAAAAGCCCTGCTTCTCCAGGCCAGGGCGTAGGCTTCACATTGAGTCTTTGCGGGCATATCTACACAAGACGCTTAATATGCAGAAGACTAATTCTACTGCGCATTAGTGCAGCTGGCAAAAATCATGCTAATGCGCAGTAGATTTAATCTAATACACATTAATGTCACTTAAAAAGTGTTCATCTGCATTAATGTGCAGTACCGCCAATTATGGCGCATTAAGTTAGTGGCACATTAATGAACATGTAGATGCACCCTGTGATGCTGATTCTGGCTTCATTCAGTTCTGGTCAGTCTAAGGCCTCCCCACACATACTTATTTCACAGCACAGAGCAGGATTAAGGAACAAGCAACTTCATACCTGGGCAGAAATACAGATTCTCCCTTTTATCTTCAGCTGGCCTATACACAGTTGTTATCTTGGTACAACTGTTCTAGCCAGGTGTGTGAGTTTACATAATATGCTTCGTAACCCCTATAGTGGGTGCATTCAGATGGATATAAAACTATTTTCTACTGGTATATTTTCCCCCTTCCTATACAACAGCTCTTCTAATAGAAGATACACTTATACCCATATAACTGCATGCCCACTACAAGGGGTGTACCACTTTAAAGATACAAATAATAGTGTTAACCTTTCTGTTTAGATGATATAGACAATGACTTGGTTATTCTGTATTCATCCCGAAGAGAAAGATGTTTCAAGGCTCAGCCCTCAAGTCTTTTCCAATACACAATACTGAAAGTTGAGAACTATGGTTGAAGAATTAAGTCCTCATAACATGATCGCCTGAGGAGGGGTTCAGTCTTCTCAACACGGTTTCCAATCATTTTCTTATTCTCAGAAGCTTAGAAACCAAACAAATTTGAAGGAAGTTTTTAATTCTGCCATTTCATTTTAAAATGAAATACATTTGCTAGATTCTTCCACATTCTCATTGCTCTTCCATATTCTCATTTTTTCTAATAATGTCTCTACAGTGTTTTTATGCAATAAAAGGATATGCAAGCAAATTCCCATTTGTACAAAAGCACAGTAGTTGCCTTTCTCTCTTCTAATTTTAATCTTTTCTCTTAATTTAAATTACCTTTGCATCATCGGTTTCAGAACTAAACGTCTAATGTATTTAAGGTAAATGTCGCTTACCAAAAATCAGCTGAACAAAAAATAGCTTTTCGGGTAAATGCATGTTCCAAACATTTCCGTTGAATTTGATTCAAATGATGGTTTTTGTGAATTAAATGATTAATAAATGATAATTTCCTCCAAAATATGTAAAAACACTCCAAGTTGGATTCTCTGTCACTGTAGGTCATTTCTTACTTTACCTACTTGAAATGCCTAAATATTATATTCTGACATTTGTCCGTTTCAGAAGACCCAGTTCAGTGCCTTTGGGTCTCACCTACAATGAGGAGTATGAAACGGCTTTGGCACTTGTAGGCAGAGTTCACTGAGGCCTGGATCTAGAAGCACATGCTAAACTCTTGGATGAGGGCTCGGGGTTGCTATTCTGTCACATACTATGCCAAAGTTTCTCTGACACTCCATTTAGCTTTGGCCAGCACAGAAGAGTTGCTCTTTGAAAGCACAGTTAAGCTCTTGTAACAGTCTAGCTCTTGCAATTGTCAAGATGACCTTGTAAGCATGATCACAATTCAGGGCTCCCTGACTGACCCTACAAACAGGCAGGGTATCCTGAAAGGAGCTGAGAGACCCTGGAAGACTACACACTCCTTCAGCAACCTTGACTTCCCTGGGAGTCAGGCAGACAAGGTTCTTTGGGTAGATGTGATGTCTTTTATTAGACCAACTAAATGGTTGGACAAATTGTTCTTTGCAAGCTTTCAGGCTCTTCTTCAGGCATAGGGAGAGTGGTGTTGTTGTGTGTGCTCTCCTGGGTAAAACAGAAGCCAATATGCACCATGCAGGTCTGTGCAAATGCAAATGTATGGCAGTGGGGTTCAGAGGGAATGGAAAACAATAGGTGTGAGACATGGTGACAGAAGATAGCTGGTTACCTGGGGTTATCAGATGGCAGACAGGTTATATTGTGCCATAAATCCAATGTCTATATTTAGTCCATGATTTTTTGTATCCAGTGGATTTATGAAGTGAAGTTCGTAGGCTCATCTATGAAAGGTTTTTTGTAAATTCCCTTTGAAGTTTAGAACTGATAGATTGGAGAGAGAGTGGGTATCTTGTGAGAAGTGTGCACCCACAGGCAAGTGGATATTTTTGTCTGATACATTTTCAGTGTGCGTTCATTCTGGTACACATTTGTTGTTTGGTTTCTCCTACATCTTTTCCATCAGGGCATTTAGTGCACCAGATGAAAAAAAAAAAGATTGAAGAAGGGTGTTTGTACCTAAAAGCTTGCAAAGAACAATTTTTCCAACTATTTAGTTGGTCTAATAAAAGATATCACATGTACACAAAGAACCTTGTCTGCCTATATCCTTAGACCAACAAGGCTACAATCAACAACCCTGAGAGTCAGGTGTATTCATCCCACTGCAGATCTGAGCCAGGAAGTGATCATTCCATGACAGGGTTGACGGGGTTGTGGTCAAGAGGAAGGGGGTGGACTCTAAAAGCCTGAGAAGAGTAATGCAGATGTTAATGTTAATGTTGCTTACTATTTATTTCACTATCAACTGTCACAGAAATAGCCACGCTCTGGCAAACCAGGCAAAGTTGTGGTTTGGGATGGAGAGAACATACCTAGAGTCGTTGCCCTTACTTCCTTTTCTTTACTCCCAATCTTCCCTATAATTACGCTGACTCTGCAATTCATTAGCCTGACATGCTGTAACCTGGATAACATGCTGGGAAATGTGGCAGACATTCAGTCTTACTGAGAGGGCCAGCTCATATTATGTCCAACACTGTACAGTCTTGGAAAATCTACCAAAAAACAGCTATGTTGGAAACACTTGCAGACTCATTATACCACATTGCTTTTGGGTTTCTAAATTAACCTAGCCTTCTTAAATAAAGGCAAATATCTCCAACCCCATACTACATCTGAAAAAACCAACAATAACAATGAGTGCCAAATATTATGAAACCTGTAATGCAAACGGTGTTGTGACTGAGTGAGCCTTCAACAAAGCATTTACAATAAAGCCAGTGCTCAGAATAATGTAATTTTAGAGGGATGTGGATGTTCTGTTGTGATATAACTTAAATGAATTCAACCCCCTTAACAGCTTCTCAGCAATCTTGCAAGTTAAATGGTTGGAGAAATTCCTCCAAGCAGCTGCAATTAAGTAAATATAAAACACTTTCATATTAAAAGGGCATGATCTTGTGTCAGGAAAGAAAGGATCTTGTGTTTGGCTTGCTTTCAAGTCCAGCTTCAAGAAACACTCTTAGCACAGGAACACCCTGCTGGGCCAGATTCAAGTGCCCAGGTCCCACACACCACAGAACGTATGTGGAGGAAAACGGTCTCTGGCCATGCCCCCCACCCAGCAAGGTCTTAGCAGCTCTAGTCCTTCGACACTCCTTGCTCCCCCAGGGCAAGGGCATGGATGTAGACAGAAGCTGCAAGGTAGACAGGGTTTGCCTTGAAGAGGATGCAGAGCCCTCATGGCAAAAAGCAATTCCATCAGTCTACCACACTGCTGGGAGTCCTGTGGCTTTCAAAGCCATGCCCCGGGCAGAGGGAAGTAACACAACTCCTTGGTTCACCCCAGAAAAAACTTCTGCCTGAACACGGCTGCCTCCCCAGATGCAAGGGTGAACCCAGCGCCCCTTATAAATCGAAGGCCTCTGTACTAATTAATGGGTTAGCGATTATTTATGCGCAAACACATCTACAGAATATTCTCTCTAGGACACATGAAGCACACTAGCCACAGGGGCTGAATTGACTCATTCCCTTTTTTCTTCCCTCCATCCATACAAAATGTGACAAGGTTTGCATGCAAAGTCATATGCCTTCCAGACAGTGAAATGCAGAGCAGCTGTCTGATTTTCAACTCTGACCCAGGGCTACCAAAAAAAAAAATCCTCCACAAAAAACACACAGCCTTGCACATCTGAGTTTTCATTACCAAGTCAGTGAGGAGAGCAGGGTCATCAAAAAGGTTCACAAAGATGTTCCAGCTACCCAGTCCCTATTGGGCCTGTTCAACGGTGAGATTTAAATGATGTCAAACCATTAGTTTCCTTCAAAGTAAAACTCAAAGCAAACATTGGGGGTTTGTCTCTAGAGAGACAAAAGCCAGAAAATGTATTTGCACAAACCTTTTGAAACAAATGAAGCTGCTGAATACTAGGCAGCTCTACTTGGAACCTGCTAAAGATCATTCAAATCTATGAAGGTTTAAGGGCTGAAATACTTGTAAAATGGTAGCATTACTGCTAATGTCAGGCCCAGACATATCCAGGGATGAGGATGCCACCCCCAAAAATAAAAGAGCAATTGAACGTCAAGTGCGAGGTAGGGATTGCAGTATCTGAGCACTAACCTCCACAGGCTCCAACAAGAAGCAGTGATTGGTGCTTCAAAGAAATGCAACTTAAAAGCAACTCTTCACAATGCACATAGCCACATGAGCTGCAAAACGGTGAGCAAAGGCAATATCGCCGGTGCCACAATTCTGAGTCATCAGACAGGGAAATTACTGCAGGGACTCCAAAGATGGCATCAGCTGCATCCTCCTCCATCAGTGATTTAA
Organism: Gavialis gangeticus; assembly: GCF_001723915.1. Lineage (NCBI taxonomy): Eukaryota > Metazoa > Chordata > Crocodylia > Gavialidae > Gavialis > Gavialis gangeticus. Next base: position 26,178,203 of record NW_017729001.1, read on the forward strand.
CTTCCTCTGCCTGTCCAGCCCACCAAGGCTCTAATGCTGCCCCTACAACTTGACTAATATAATCCCCGTGCTCGATTCCAGACCCTCGGACAAGCCTATTCCATATATTACTGCTAGGATTGCCTTTCTGGGTTGTCACTTCACTTACATCATACCATATCCCCTTCCACCACACACGCACACAGTCTCCTTATCTTTGCTTACAAGGCCTTTCACGATTCGATTGATCCCACCCCATCAGATCTACTTTCCTAACAAGCCATTGACTCTCACCTTTTATCTACCAACAAGGGCATCCTGGATCACCTTGCCAGTTCAAGGCACCTCTATCAAGTTTTCAGCCCCTATCCCCAGGGAGACTCCTTGTCCAAGTTCACAACATCGCCTCCTGCTCTGCTGCTTTCTTGCACTTTAGAACCTGCCTCTGCCGTAATTACAGATGGTCAAAACACAGAATTTCCATGTTGTGATAAATGCTGACATTTAGACACTTGTTTTCCTTCTAAATATACTAGAAAAAGTGTTCCAGGCTAATGCTGCAATGCTGAAAAGCAGTATTTCCTCTAATTAGGACACAGTGGACATGTGAAATGTGTCCACGGTGCCCATGAGATGCTAACTGTGCACTAGCCTAATACTACTGCGCAGTAGTGTGTCACAGCAAAAACCGTGCTAATGTGCTACTGCGCAGTACTATTAGGCTACTGCACAGTCAGCATCACTAAAAAGCCGTGCAACACTGCTACTGTGCAGGAGCGCCAGTTACTGCGCATTGATTTAGTACTTGGTTATATAAGTACTAAACTTAATCTGCAGTAACTACGCTGCATTAATGAACGTGTAGACATGCCCAGTGTCAATGCTATTCTGTAGACAAAAATGTCTCTTGTTGGTGAAACAGCTGTATCATACTTATTACAACAACAAGAGAAGACCCAGATCTAAAAAAAAAAAGTGGGGGGAACTAGGGTTCACATTTAAAAAAATTAAAAATTTTAAAAGTCGACGAAATTCTATTATTATTATATAGCAGACACTATGTGCTACTGCTTATTTGACATGAAATCATGTAAAAATTAAAAAAACTAATATAACATATTTAAATCCATTTTCAAATTTATGAAGCAAAATTCTGCAAATTGAAAACGCTCATTTTGCACTCTATTCCCCTGTGGAAAAAGGTTTATCAAAACCATTTGATTTCATAAAAACTGTTGCTTGCCTCAGAACCTCCTCTTGCAACAAACTCCTGCTTCAGCAAAGATTTTCTGAGCAGCTTTAGTTGTGATGCCTGTAACTCAGTCCTGTCCTCTGTCAGTCAAGGGACATGAGAGGCTGTGGATTCTGGTTTCCTAACAAAACAAGCAGGTGAGTCTCAAGTGGGTTGCCGAAAGACTCTTGCAAGTGTGCTGCAGCCCCCAGCCCCCATGCCTAAATAAAAGTAATCACTCCTCCTCCTGCATAGCGCTGAATGACCCAGCATCTTGCAGAGAAGCTGCTCCCTGTTGGCCCCCCACCCCAGGCTTACAGTAGAGCATTCTTGTGGTGCACATCTGGACAAGCAGATGTGGGGCTGCACTTTCAGCCCAGCTCATTCCCAGTTGACTCCATGCTTCGAAGCCTGGCAGGAGGGGTCATGGGAGAGGATGTAAGTCACTGCAGGGATACTAGCAACAGCAGAGGCTCTGCTTGCCCCTTCTCTGGGAGACCAGGAGCATGAAGGGGTCAGACTGTAAGAAGAGAGGGCACAGTGGGGTGAGGCCCTGCCTCAACCACCCTCACTGGGCATCAGGAACATTTGAGCTCAGTGTTTCCCAGAGGGGTACTGCTGAAGACTAAATAGTTATGGAGGGTTGCCAGGAGGTTAAAACAGTTGAGAACCACTGATCTAATGCTACTACCTCCCCTCTGTCCACTTTATTTATCAGTTTCTTGCAACATCTGCATCCTGCCTATTATCTAGATGGCAAGCCCTATGGAGCAGATGTTACTCTTTCCTTTATCTGGTCAGCACCTAACACAATGAAAACCTGCACTGGCATGCTCAAACATGACCTAATAGAAATAATTCTGATCCCTATGCTCCACTTCCATGGCTTTCTCCCCTGTAACTCCATCACCATCCTCTCTCTCTCTTTTTCTTTATTCCACCCGATATTATCCATCTTGCCAGTTTCTGAACAGCAAAACTTTCTTAAGCAATAACCTCTGGCCTTGACTAAACCCCATCCAAATCACACAAGAATGATGTCATGCATTATACACATATAATGCACATGCACTGCCCAGGGCATCCAGACCCGGATGAAGATTCAGGCCCTAAAAAAAAAACCAAACCAAAAACGGAGCAGATTGTTGCTGCCAGGAGTCGTTTCATAGGATATATTTTTATAATCACAAAAATAGCTCTTCCTGAGTCCGAGGCAAGGAATTTGGCTGCCACATATTTAAATTAAATGTCTAGAGGAGCTTGGCCGTTGAAGGTTTTATTTGAAAGTGGATAATGGTCAGGTTGGCTGAGTGGGGAGCTGTAATTGATACTTATTAGACTTGGAGATTTCGGAAAATGGAGGCTTGCAGGGAGGTTAGAAACAATTTCATTTCCAGTGCTCCAAGTGGTGACTGGCACATGTCAAAGACTGTCAGGAACCTGTATCACTGCAATCATCCTCAAACTGTCCTTTCTGATAACATTAGACCGCAGGGTTCTACCTTTTCTATGCTCCTAGCTACAACTGTAGTCAAAGCATAAAAAAGCCCCTCTTACCATTTCCTAACTTCTAGAAAAAGGAAAACGTTGCTCCCAGCATTCAGGGGCATCAGGAAATGAGAACTATCATTCCATAGGGGCATCTCTCCCCCATTTTGAGGGCAGATTAAAACAAAACAGGCAAGACATATTTCCTAGCATTGCCCCACTGTAACAGTTACAACAGTAATCATGTTGATTATCTGTTGGGCTCTTAAAGGTGCTAAGAAGGAAAAGCGGTGCTTGAGCACTGGGGATTTCCGATGCTTAAGCGCAGGACCACATGGCAGCCTGAGGCAGTGTGATGGATTGAGAAGACTTCTCAGGTTAAAAAAAATTAACTGCAGTTCTCCGTGTTCGGCACTGGAGAGAATTGCCACACCAAATCCCCACGGCAGTAAACCAGGGGCGTCAAATGTGTGGCCCATGAGCTGGATGCAGCCCACAGAACCATTTCACCTAGCCTATGGAGCTGGTTGAGGGGCCAGGGATTTGGGGGCATAGCAAGCAGGGGTAGGGCACGCTACCAGATCTGGGGGGGGCAGAGTCCAGATAAGTATAAGTGTCAGCAGCCGGAGAGGGAGTGATGACAGTGCTGTAGCAAGCGTGGGGCAGTGGGGCGACCACCCCAGGTGTCAAAGCAAAGGGGTGCCAACAGACACTGCCCAGCTGGAGCAGGGCATGGGATAGAGCTGCAAGCAGCTCATTTGGGGGGGAGGCACAGGGATGGGGGAAGGGTGGCTGCCACTACTGCGTGCACACCCAGGCAAGCATGGGGGGGCATGTACCCCCTGGATCTGTGCATGGGGCATGGGCTGTCTGCCACTGCGGGCTTTGCCCCAGGTGCCAAACTTCACTGCTACGGCACTGAGCAATGCCTCCATTAACTCCCATATCATCATCACTGCTGCTCACCCCACCACCACTACTCTGGATCTGACCTGGGGGCACATAATGCAAGTTGGACATTTCTGCAATAAATGTATTTTATCTGTTGTACATTTAAGGTAACATATGTATACTTATTTAGATGAGATGCATCTCTCTAACAGATATTTGACTAGAGGTGTCTAGGCACTACTACAGTGCAAACAGCAATCATTTAAAAAAAAAAAAAAAAAAAAAGAAGCTGAGTCCGGGGGGAGGAAGAGGATCACC
>NW_017729001.1:26182241-26212619 GCF_001723915.1 Gavialis gangeticus
CATTTAAAAAAGAAAAAAAAAAAAAAGAAGCTGAGTCCGGGTGGAGGAAGAGGATCACCACCAAGCCTCCTAAACAACAGAAAGACGGTAAGGATCCAACCTGTAATGGCTACACCCAAATGGAGACAGACTATATGAAAAACATCATTTGCCAGTGTTGTGTGCAAATACAAGGTGAGAGAAAAGGCCTAAGGAGTCTTGTGTGCTCTGGCACATGGAACAGGGGCAACCACAGTCCTTGCAGAGGAAGTAAATGAAGCTTAGTCTAGTGGTAATTCAAGATGAACAGACTACTGCCCAGCTGGCAATATGACATGGAGTTGGTTGACCTTGGCAGCTGTCCCTCTCATGCTGTCTCCCTATTAATCTGTTTTGAGGAATACAAATACATTCCTAACTATACATGAATAAACCCTGGAAGCACCTGTATATAAGCATATTTTCCCCTACAGGTGCTTCCACTCTTTATCAATGAATCCTAATGAAAAGTCTGCCACACAAAAACCAAGGGAGCACATGCTGTGTCCTTTCAAGAAGCATGACAGTGCCTTCCTGTGCTCAAAAGGCCCTGAGCGTGCCTGAAGCACAATGCCTCCAGGAGCTTCCAGCGGCTACTTCAAACTACAATTTAGTCCACAGCACCAAGAAACCCAGGAGTTTTTCCCTTCAGGAAAGAATACATTTGAGAAGGAACCCGAGATGAAGCATTGGAATCGCTCAGCAACTCTTCTCCATCCTCATTATAAGAGAAAGCAGCACTGTCTGCCGTTTAATCTGCATTTACACATTTTAACTTTCTACTAAAACCTGGATTTAACCCCTGCATCCTGGGTAAAGCACAGAGCGGGACTCTCCCAGACAACGGTGAAATGCACAGTATTTCAAGGCACAAGGCAAACTCCGGCATGGTTTAGTCCCTTGTAGGCAGTTAAGCCCATCAAAACATAAATTATCATTTGAGTCCAGTTGATGAGAGTCTGGCCCTAATAGGGAGTGGTACTAAATCACAATTACAGTAATGTTCCTTCAGATCCAAGTATGTGAACCTGGACACCAACTTATGAAATGTGCTTGTAACCTAAAGCTAATATATTCGTTGATGACAAAAAAATTAAGGAGGAACAGCTTACATGTATGGGAATTTTTTTTATTTACTCCACCTACATGTGGATCAATTGAGTATTTGAGTAAGACCAGCAGCAGCATTTCCATAGCACTTCCCACCTCAAAAAATAATCTGAAAGCACATTACAAACAAGAGGGCGTTTAATCTCACCACACTCCTGTGAAGGACAAAGTAGCGGTATTTCTACAGAGATGCTCAAGTACCATAATAAGAAAAATGGCAGACACCCAGTCTGAGGCACAGACAGTAAGTGGCTTGGCCATAATGGCCACAAACTGGAAGAGAATGAATTCAGATTGGACATGAGGAAAAAATTTACAATGAGGATTGCCAAAATATGGAATAAACTTCCAAGGGAGGTGGTGCTGTCCCCTTTCTTGGAGGTATGTAAAAGGAGATTGGACCCACACCCGGCTGGGGTCATCAGACCCCAGCACTCATTCCTGCCCAGGGCAGGGGGTCGGATTTGATGATCTACTAGGTCTCTTCTGACCCTACAGCTATGAAACAGTGAGGCTGAGAACAAAACTCATACTCCCCCAGTTCCTGTTTTTCTGCAGAAACTGCAAGTCCTGGTCAGACGTGAAGCTGACATTGCAACAATACGCTTATGAGAAGGGCCTCTTTTCTGTGTGGGGCTCTCCTGAACTGAGTCCACTTCCTCAGGTTTAGCCCAAAGGTTGCTCTTCCTCTTGGGACCACACTTACATCCCTCTTGCCCTACATATCTAGGGCCTATGCGTGTTCCAGGTAAATCAATTATTAAACAAGATTTCAGCATCCCACCATCAGAGCCAGTTTTTCCCAGGGTGTGTTGGCTTTCAACTCCTTTGAAAATCACAACAGGAACAGGCAGACGCTGGGCACTTCTGACGGCACTTTTACATGTGCTCTGGGGGCGGGGATGGGGGTGAGGGGGGATGGCACTTTAATTAGAGCATGCATCAGCATCCCTGCACTTCAAAACAGCAGCAGGGGCACTTGAACTAAAGGTCGTTGACCAAGCTTTAGTCCAAGCACCCCCAACCAGCATTCTGAAGTTCAGGGTCGCTGATATACGAGATGCGGGAGGCTGCTGGAGCGTGGTAATTGCCACGCTCCGGCAGACTCAGTTAATCGAGTCTGCTCAAACGCGCTGTAATTACAGTGAGGCAGAGCGGCCCCACGCCCACATACAGCCACGCTGGAAGCCTGGCCTTGATTGCGGGTGCTGAGCGCTTGAAAACCCACTCTTTTCACCAAGTGCCAGAGCAGATATGCAATAAGGACCTTTTACTACCCTTAGCGATTAGTCCCGTTCAGAAAAGGCACCAGCTACAGATCTGACTTATTATTCGTCTCGTCATTGGAAAGCCGCATAGCTACTGATGTAACAAATATAAAAGGCTTAAAGAACAGAGTGCATTTCCCTGTCTCAGGAGGTGCTGGCACAAAGAGAAGTAGGACATCGCTCAAAGTCAATGACTCCAGCCTTGTCACATTTGGTAGCTGAACTCAAGATATATTACCTCCCAGGTGGGAACCTTGTATGTCGACTTTTAATCTAGAGTGAAATTTTACAACCCTTTTTACAACAAGGGTTTATAGTGGAAACATTGACAGAACCTTAATTAACAACACAAATGGCACCGTGATCTTCCAGGGGAATTTAACCCTAAACATTTGCTTGCACTCCAGCATAATCCTTGCCTCTTGTTAATGCTGGAGCGACTAAAGATTTCACGAGGAGACTTTTACTCAGGCAAAACACCCACTGGAGCCTGACCAAAGACTAATTAAAATCAAGGGGTTGTTGGCAAAGACCTTGCCCAGTCATCACAGATGTGAGCTCTTCAACTGATTCAGATGCTTTGTGACAGATGCTAAGCATGGGATCTCAGGTAGCAGGGGAGGGGGAAGAAGGTAGGGGGCTGTATTTGCATTTCAAAGACAAACCTGTAAGGGGCGAGAGACTGGAATACGGGAGAAGAGATAGAGACACTGAATGCATGAGAGTTGTGTGGGGTATGTGATAAATGAGGGGTGTGAAAAGCACAGTCAAGGCACCCAACGGAGAAAAGAAGGTGCAGATTCACCTATAAAAACCCAGGCAAAATGAGGCTTGTGGGATCTCCTCATCACCTAAGACGGCCTGCAAATCCCTTAGAAAAATGTTGTGGTTACAAGACGACAGTCTGCCCTCAGGATTATATAAGACCTATGCAAGGCTTTCTATTATTTTTTTGACTTACTACATTGCATTTAAGTTTGCCTAAGTTGTACGTGGTGTCACTAAGTCAGCGGTTCCCAACATTTTTTAAACTGCAGACCGGCAAACTCACTCAAAGAATTTTGGCGGACCAGGTATAGAAATAATTAATTTACATATTTAAATGTAATGTACGTCTTTAAATTTAATTTTTACGTGGGGGGGTTCCAAGGATCGGATCGGGTTGGGGCACCGCAGCCGCGGGCACTGGGGACACTGCAGGGGAGGGGGCTGCGCAGGCAGTGGCCCAGGCAGGGAAGAAGGGGCTCCTCTCCCTTGCCTAGGAGCAAGCAGCAGAGCCACCTCCTTGCCCTCTGCCCCAGGCATTTCCCTGCCTGCATCCCCCTGCTTCCAGCCATGGGTAAGTCTGGGAGGTCCTACCCAGCCCAGTGTGGGCCCCAGTACCTGCTGCGTGGGCAACACCTTGCCAGGCACAGCCACGGAAGTGGGAGTGGGATGGGATGCACGAAGCCAGCTGCCTCCCTCCTGGGGCTGCCCAGCCACCCAGCTTTAACCCCATACATGACTGCTAATGGTGGAAGCCTCTTGCCCAGGAGGACAGACTGGGGCCAGAGCTGGGGCAGGCAGGCAGGAGCTTGCAGCCAAGAGTGCGCAGGGAGCTTGACAACCACGACCCGGCAACCAACCTAGTTAAAAAACTAGGCGACTGTGGCATAGATGCCTACACAGTCAGATGGATTGCAGATTGGCTGAGGGGTCGCACTCAGAGGGTGGTGGTGGATGGGTCATACTCGACCTGGGGGGAGGTGGGTAGCGGAGTCCCCCAGGGCTCGGTCCTGGGGCCTGCGCTGTTCAATTTCTTCATCAGCGATCTGGATGATGGGGTGGAAAGTAACCTGTTTAAATTCGCTGATGACACCAAAATTTGGGGGGAGGTGAGCACGCTAGCAGGGAGTGAGAGATTGCAGAGGGATCTGGATAGGTTACAGGGGTGGGCTAACAGGAACAGGATGCGTTTCAATACGGACAAGTGCAGGGTGCTGCACTTGGGCAGTAGGAACCAGCAGCACACTTACACAATGGGGAACTCCCTACTTGAGAGCACGGAGGCAGAAAGAGATCTTGGAGTCATTATTGACTCCAAGATGAACATGGGCCGACAATGCGAGGTCATGGTTGGCAGGGCTAACCGGACCTTGTCATGCATCCACAGGTGCATCTCGAGTAGAGCCAAGGAGGTGATCCTCCCCCTCTACGCGACGCTGGTCAGGCCACAGCTGGAGTATTGTGTCCAGTTCTGTGCGCCCCATTTCAAGAGGGATGTGGACAACATGGAGAGGGTCCAGAGGAGGGCCACCCGCATGATCCGGGGACAACAGGGCAGACCCTACAGTGAGAGACTGCGGGACCTGAACCTATTCAGCCTCCACAAGAGAAGGCTGAGGGGGGACCTGGTGACCGTCTATAAACTCACTAGGGGGGACCAGAAGGGTTTGGGGGAGACGCTGTTTCCCCTAGCGCCCGCTGGCATAACAAGGAGTAATGGGCACAAGTTGATGGAGAGGAGGTATAGATTGGACATCCGCAAAAACTACTTCACAGTTAGGGCGGCTAGGAGCTGGAACCAACTTCCAAGGGAAGTGGTGCTGGCCCCTACCCTGGGGGTCTTTAAGAAGAGGCTGGATGCCTACCTGGCTGGACTCAAATGAGTCCCGTTTTTGTTTTGGGGTTTTGTTGTTGTCCCGCCCTGGCGGGGGATCGGGCTAGAAGATCTACTAGGTCCCTTCCGACCCTAAATCTATGAAACTATAACCCTTCACGGCATGGTACTGGGCCATGGCCTGGTGGTTGGAAACCTCTGTCTTGGCAGAGTTTTTCTGTTGTTCTCTGTTGCATGCTTCAAATTGCAAATTGCTGTGCTCAGTAAATGCTCTCTTCAGAGCACAGCCTATTCTTGTTCAAGCATTTATGAATTCAGTGCCACTATCTAAAGTCTAACGTTAAGACCGGTAACAGGGTGATTAACCCTCTTAAGTTCAAATACGAAGGAGTCGCAAACTGCTAAACTGGACGGAGGAGCTAAACACCATCGTGGCTACATCTCCTTCCTCTTTCCTTCAAAGAGGTCATGCATACAAGGTCTACAATCCATGCACAAGACCACAGAAAAGGAAGCGAAAAGAGACAGGGGCATGGCCAGGCAAATGCCTCTTGTCCCGCTTTCCCTCCCACAGCCCAGAAGAGTCCACACAGAATTGTGCAGACATGCTCTTAAGAAACCAGTGCCAGGCAGAAAAGCAGAGATATGGGCATCTGGACTGATGCCTCTTTCCCCCTGCTGCTCCCCTCGAATTCAGGATGACTGACTGGCATACTGGGAGATGACTCTTAAGGATGACAATTCAACCCTCCGGAGTGCAGAATGGGGCTCTTAGTTTGTCAAAGCGGCTATAGAAAAAACGCATCTCACCGTAGGGCGTTGGTCAGGATGAACACTGCGAATGCTGCAGTCAAGCTTCTGCGGTGAAGCTTGTCCCACTGCTTATTTGCTACTTCCTCGCATAGCCTGAGAGCACCTCTCACATTACCACCGTCCTGTGTAAGAGGGGAGGACTGTTACGCTATTTCACAAGTGAGGAATTGAGGCCGAGAAGGATGAAGTGGTGTATACAAGGTCACGGAGTCCGCAACAGAAGAAGGAACTGCACCCTGAGCACTTGGGTCCTCGGACAGCGGCTTCACTTCCTCTGAGATGCTAGGAAAAAAAAATCTTCAGGACCAGGAAATAGAAAAGCTGGGAGGGCTGGGAGGGATCCGCAGCTTCAGTATATTCAGATAAGGTCCCTATTTACTGGTAATATGCCCCTTGACTCCTGAATTTACAGTGCTCCCCAGTTGCTCATTTTCGAAGCAGCACTGCCTTACATGTCTTATTTATGGCCTAGCTGTGCTGTTCTTTGCTCTCCAATCTACAATAGGGTTAAAAGATGCTATTGAGATATAGCTCATAAAAAAAAATCGCTGTGCAGTACCTCATGTCTAGAAAGTGTTGTCAGTGACACAGAGAAAGATTGTACTTCGGTTCCATTTATACAATCTGTAACGCATGCTTCCGGATCTGCCATGTATGTCCCTGGGCATTACTGAGAAAATAGGATTCTTGACCTGGATATATATTTTCAAAATGGTGATTGAAAGCCAAAATAAATTGAATGTCAGCGTTTAGAGACTGAGAAACTGTACCCAGAGCTGCTTTGAACAACTGCGGAGGAATCCTTTTTACAGCGAGGTTGGCATTCTGCAGAACTCGCACGACATAACTAATGTTACTTAAAGTCTGCTGGGGACAAGGATGGAGCATAATAGCTACAAGTTAAATTAGATTAAATTGGATTCTTTCCCTCCCACCCCTTCCCATAACATGATGAATGAACGTCCCAATCCCTCTTATAGGTAAAGTGGAAAAATCAGCCACTCATTGAAATGGCAAGACTTTGCAAATGTGACACAATCGGGCTATGTTTCCATGCCATCTGAATTAAACAGCAGTGGAATTGCTACATGAATCCCACGCTGCCCACTGATCTGTGATGTGGTTTTTATTTATTGGAGAAGACACTTGTGCACACCGAGGCAAAGTTATTTGCTGGCCCTAAATCATCCACACGGCGACAATTTAGGTAAACCTGTAGACTTATCAAGAGGGGATTGAGGATTGAATATGGAACAAAATGGCTGAATAAGCCAGAAGAACAAGAGGGAAGATAGATTTAATAGCTAGGGCTTGAGAAAAAGCAAAACATTTTACCAAATAAAAGAATAAATCTTGCTTCTGTGGTTCCAAAGGGCACTATGCTTTCAAAGCTGGAGGCACCAGAAAGACCAGCCTGCATCCCAGGTAAGACTGTGCCCAGCCCGGCCAGAAGGAGCTAGGCAATTACAGGCCATTTGTGCCTTGGAAAAATCCCCCCATTTGTGGCACTTCATGCATAGCCATAAGAGCACCAGCCAAGTGGAGCCTAAGGGCTGCTCAGGGCTTATGCCATGGCCAACACTAGCCCACCATATGTGGGCAGAGGCGCAAGAGGCAATGCCGACGGCACAAAAGCCGCTCACTCCATATCAACCAGCAAAGGCAGCCATTGCAAATGGATGCAGACACTGCTCCCCCTTGAAGAGTAATGCACTTGGGTCTGTGCCAAGAATGGATTTTTTTAGCTCAGCAGAAAAAAACCCAAAACACACAATGTTTTGTTTCATGTCAACACCAAAGCGATGGTCTTGTTCTTCTGCCAACGTCAAAATGCAAACCAAAAACCCTTCCATGTTGAATGAAACATTTCCAACCTGATGTAAAATGATGGATTTTTGTTGGTTGCTTCTTTTTTCTTCTTTTTATTTTTTAATGAAACGAGGGCAAATTTATCAATAATAATACTTGTTGAAAATGCAGAAATAAAACGGGTAGCCTTTTCAAAAGACCTCCCCCCCCCAATTTTTAACCAAAATTGTTCACCAAAATGGAGCTGACTTTACAAATTGGTTCAGCTGACCCAAACTGCCTGTTTTTCAATGAATAAACTGTTCGTCTGAAATACCGTGCCCTGCTCCAGGCTCCCAGATCATCCGAGAGTTTGCAAAAAGCCTCCTTTATCTCAGTGGAACTATTCATATGCTTCAAGTTAAGTATGCATTTTCCTAGACCTTGGAATCTTATTGTGTGATGGTAAGAACTCTTATTTATATGGCTGATTTTCTACTACACTCCATAAACAGCAGCAGCAGCAGCAGGTAAATAACGGTGATGTTAAATTTTATTCAATTCCAAAAGGGTACAAACTATGCCTAGCCCTGCTATCATTTCCTTACCATTAACTTGTACTGAATGCTTCATAAAGCTTTATTGCAAGGAATGCATTTGGAGTTTAAAGCATGATGTAATCCATCAGCAGTAGCCAGTGGCTACGCTCCGCGCATTTTTGGGGATGGGAAAAAAACTGTTGCATTTCTTTGGCCTTCTCCATGAGAAGCAGTAACCCATATGTTCACCACATTAGAAAGATGCTTAATGCACGTCCTGGGCAAATAATAGACTTTGGAGAATCAGAAACAAACAGAACCGTTGCCCAAAGAGGGTGCTTATTTCTATTTGGGAAAAAAAAAATTAAGCAGCTGTTTACTGTAAATTAAAAAGATATCTATCAAATCTGATGCTTATGATAATATAAAGCTATTCCTGAATTTTAATTATTAGGAAGAACTGGTCTCCTGTGTCTTGTTCATTTCACAGAGCTGAAAAAAATGTTAACAGCCTTCTAATTATATCAGTTTTCCCTATAAAAAAAAAAAAACACTGGTTCACATTTATTACTCTGTCTAGGGAAACGATGGATCATCTTGCTATTCACTTAATGCTTTTAATTTACATATCAAAAATACTAATAAATATAATGTTATTAGATCACATTCCCTTTAGTCCCCAACACAAGAAAAACAGGCTGTTTTGTTTTGGCTATCACAATTATATTAATTTATTTTTTCTATGGCAGGGCTTTTGATAAGGGCCTTTATCAGAGATTTGGCTGTATTAAGCTTATTAGGCTATTTCTCTCATTAAATCAAAATGCTGAGAGAGAACTTGTTTCATTAGAACCAAACAATGGCATTGCCCCTCCCTGCCCCCACCATTTTGGATTCATTAACATTTTTAATAGAGGAGTTCATTATGAGTTTTCTTGAACAGGTGCCACAATCTGAGCGCACCGATTTCTTCAAGCGCCAGCAGATTGTTTTAGTATTACTTTGTAGCTGACCGTCATTATGTCTATTGGTAACCAAAGCTGAAGCAGTTTGTAGTCTATTTTACAATCTCTAAGATTTTTTCTGTTGGGATGGTTTTTAGTTAGGGACAATCCTGCCTTGAGAAGGCGGCTGGACTAACTGACTGAGGTCCCTTCCAACCCTACTTTCCTATACTATGATTTGCCACAGAGGACTAGAGTGCTCGCTGCACTCCATGCTCCAAGTAAAACGTGATTGCCAAAGGAAAGGTAATTTTGCATATAGGACACTGACATGACTACCTCAAATGTGACCACATCTTAGCCATTCACCCTTGCTTTTCTCTGCCCGCACCCTAGGCCAAGCCAGAAAGACAACCTTCTTTTTTTTTTTTTTTTTTAAATCTACCTGAACATTTTGGAACAGGTATGCCATTTCGTGCTGTTCAACAACCTCCCTCAAGGACACAGACAGGGACAATATTAGATCCTCTAAAACCCTCCTGTGTTGACCCTTCCATTTAAAAAACAGTCAAGTTCCTGCATCCTTTCCTATAAGCTGGGGTAACAGCCAAATCCTAGCAAGTCTAGCAAATAACCTAAAAACACATCATGCAATCCTGTGACTAGTACACACAGCTCCAGATATGCTTCACAACTATGCAGGAGAACATCATACATTTACCCAAATAACCTTGTCTGCCTACGTCCTTAGACCAACACAGCTACAACCAACACCCCTGGCCAAGTGGAGGGCTTCCTTCAGCTTATTTTGGCAAAAATCTTGGGGCCAGATTGGCATTTACATGAAGGTCCTTTTCCAGTGCAGAGAGCATGCAGAGGAGCCTGAATATAGCAGCATCACAACTCTGGCACTTCCAGCTGATGGCTAGAAAATGATATTTAGAGATTTGCTTGTAGGAATTGGTTTCCAGGTATAGTAGCTATTGCATTAGAACAATGGTCCAGGGCAATATCAAGGGTTAATTGGTTTCTAAAAGCCTATTTGTGACAAAGTTTCCTTCAAGGCCCACTGTGTCTGTAGCCAGCACAGAGAGGCTGGAAAATTGAAGGTACGTACCACACTGTTCCATAACAAAAGATGGGCGCCAGGTCACAGTGACCAGCTGCAGAGCCATAGGTGACTGGTCATTATGTCTACTGCGAGCACGGGGGGAGCATGTGCCAAGCCTGACAGGGCAGACCACTGCCAGCGGCTTCTGCGGGTGCTCACCAGCCCCATCCCTACCACTGCCACCAGCTTCTGCGGGTGTCCCCCCAGACTCAGGAGGCACCAGTCGCCCATGTGCAGAGCCCTGGGGATTTCCAGTTTTGGTGGACAGACCAAATTAGAAGGCCAAGGCACGCCAAAATTAAGATACCAGTAAATGACCAAATTAAGATGCATGCATGTGATGGGTTTGGGAAACAAACGGATATGCTAACAGAACAGAATAGGAACAGTATGACAACCACAGGGAAACCAATCAATGGTACCCAGAGATGAAGAGTCATCAGAAAGAGAGAATACAAAAGGAGGCATTTCAGAGGAGCAAAGGTTCCCTGAGGGGGGAACCTGAGGCCACCACAGGCTGGTGGTTTGCCCTCTGTCCATCTCAACCACTCCACTGGGGGGTGGGCCTTGGCCCTCAACCTCCAGGCTGCTGACATCTAACATTTAAGAACGAACCACAGGGTGAGACTTGCGTACAGGAAGATTTTGTTTGCTTTGCCTGCATTATTCTTATCTGCTATCACCGTGTATCAATAAAATTTGCCTATTATTGAATGGCAAAGTCGTGGTCAGTCTGAGGGTTTGGGTCTACCTGGAACAAGCTATCTATCTGGGTCATAAATCCAATGCCAACACCAGCAAGGGCCATTTTTATGGCAGCTTCAACGCCACCCTTCTAAGTTTGGCACAGGCAAGGGGCAGGGTGCAAATAGTGCTTGAGAATAGCCCTTCCGAGAAAGTATGGGGACACAATGTAGACACACCCATCATGCAAATGAAATATGAGCTACTTATGTAAGAGTGGGAACAATGTTTCTGAATCAGACACTTCACCTTCTTTGTAGGAAAAGACACAGGCTAGGAGAAGCCAAAACATGTACGTCTTACCCACATAGCATCCGTGCTACTCTGAATGCACTCAGACAATGAGTTCATTCCAAAACCAACATTTCTCCTAGGACCACTGTTTTCTCCCCAACCATGCTCTTTTCTTCTTCCCTGCCTTCCTGCAGAGTTTAAATTAGTCTGTAACCAGCATTTCCTAACTAATTCATATCTTCTTGAAACAGATTTCTTCTCATGGCCAAGCAGACATTAGCTGCGGTAACAAAGCAGCAGCCCATATGCAAAGTTCGCTTGTTTGCACTGTAATGTCCTGGGTTTTGCTTCAAAGCCAAAACATCCATATGGCCCCTGGAAAAAATGTCAAGTAAAAAACTTAAGTTTTCTCTATTAGAAAGAGTAAGTCAGTACTGATGAAGACAGCACAGCAAATACTTGGTCACAGGGAAGTTTGTGTTTTTTTCACTCTGCCACACACCACAGCTTCTCAGAGCAACATGGCAAGAGCAGGAACAAAATGCAGATCCTTCTTGTCGCTCCTGAAATGCAGCTCCAACCATCAGATGTAATGCTACCAGCATGGAGGCTATGACACAAAGCAAAGCAGTTTGGAGTCCATCCAACAAAGCAACACACACGTGCACACGAACTGGTCGACTCATCATAATATTTAAACAGCAGAGCACCTTCTATCTGAGACAGTCCCAGAGACTATGCTTCCCTGGCTACTCATACATCATGCATACCAGTTTAAATTCATAGAAGAGATGGTTTTCTCACTGGGATCACAGAGGTCATGGCCAGATCAGGAGTAGGTTTGAATTTACATACAATACCATTGATATCTCACAAGCTATTCTAGTCCAATAAACTTTCTCCTCAAATAAACTTTCTTAGGTTCCCCTGATCCATGAAGATTTTTGCTTTATAAGGAAAGGCTGGGGCTGGCCTATATATCCTTTTATTTTATTCCGCTCATAATCCTAGAATCAAACCAAGACATACTTGATGAAGAGGAAGGAATGATTATTATTTCAGTTTGGGGTTTGCATTTGAGCAGGAGAATACAATAGCCAGAAGCAACACACATTTTTATGCAGGGTAAGCAAATCCGCCAGCCCCTATAGAGCGTACTCAGAGCATATGTTCAGTGCAGCGGCAAGATCAACAGTGCACTGGTTACACATTGAAACAGTAGGAAGGTAGGAGATGGTGGTAAGAGGCCTCTCTAACTTCACTGCCACTGTCTGAGTTTATTATATTTAAACTTTTTATGGATCATCACTTCTGTGACTCTCAATGTGCAGCTTGTAGATCATGAGAACGGGCAATGTTCTGGGTACACTGTGGAGTCCTGGTGAGAAACAAGCTGGCTTATCTGCTTCCGCCGCTGAAAAGGCTGTTTCAGGCCTGCAATTTTATTCATACTTCCTAATCTAAATGTTATCTGTGTTTTCAGCCCTGCAGTTGCTTGTATTTGCAACTCAGCTCCGCTGAATACTGATGCTCTGCCTGCCTTGGCAAAGCTCCTCTGTACACAACCCATGGCAACCCTGACAAAAATACTGGCGCTCAACTTACTGTTCTTATCTTGTTGATTCAGGAGTCACCTACAAAAGGTATTTCATCGCCAAATTGACTTCTGGACTGATACAGAGTTGCACTAAGAAATGGTTTTGTGGTGCACTTGGTGAACTAAAACAACGGTGTTAGGTCCACCGAACAAACCATTTTCTTTTATGTCCAGGGGGGCATTACTTGTTTTCAAAATTAAATGTAGGCTACATTTTTAAAACAAAAGGATCATTGCAAAATGAACCTCTTCCCCCCTTGCTTTGTTTTTAAAAGGTCTATAAGACGTTTTGGACTGTTTCATCTTTTCTATTTTTTTGGACCAGTCTAACTGAGGACAGACAGCGCCAACCTATTTTTCAATTAGGCTATTCCTATGAAGATAACAGGTACCAGGTGTATGAGCATCCGTGGGTTAAATCTGAGGAAATGAAAGCTTGGATACATAGGAGGGGCTCCAAAGCTAGAGCCTGCATCATACATTTATTTCAGGGGTGGGCAAAATCCAGCCCGGGGGCTGGATGCAGCCCGCCAGGCCATTCGAACCGGCCCACGGGGCCCCTAAAAAATTTAGAAAATTAATATTTAATTGCCCTGGGCTGCCTGTCACGTGGCCCTCAATGGCTTGCCAAAACTCAGTAAGCAGCCCTCTGCCCAAAATAATTGCCTGCCCCTGATTTATTTCCTTTTTGCCCTTACTCATAATACCCCACCGTATTTTTTAAGATATCAGTGATTTTGCTTCCAGGCCAAATTTCATGAGCACCAAGGGAATGAAAGGGGTGTCTGTTGGCCCCTCAAATTTTGAAGCGAACAAAAACTTTCTAGCTTTGAACAATTTTTGACAGTTTGATATAACCAGAGCAGGAATGGGAATTTGAGCCCGCAAAACATAATCACACAAACAGCAGTTCAGTTGGGCCAGAGCTCAGAAGCGAATAGCCCCATTCTGAAAAAACGGAGAACCCTTGAGTATTTTATAAATGCAAGTTGTCAGGATGCTGCTGTCGCCTCTCTCCTGAGAACAGAGCCTCCATCACATCAGCGCTCCTTGATTCATAATTGAGCCAGAGAGGACATTTTAGTGCTTGAACTGACATCACCCTCTCTTTCACCTACTGATTGGGTTTCACCCCTCTTCATTCAACAACTTGACAAGATCACACTTACGCTGGTGCAACTATGGGCTAACAGTGTTCTCACCACCACCTTGTTAACATGATTAAATTGGAAAAACGATCTCAGCCACAAAGTTGACTGAAGAACTGCCAGCTCATATTACCAGACACTTAATTACATCTAAACAGCAAAAGCTGTGAACAAGCTAAATTTCCATGCTAATGTAAAGCTCATTATCTTTTATCACAATAAGCACTTCATGTTGCATGACATCACTGGCGTGACATATCCCCTGATCCATCCCACTGCCTATTCAAGTTAAATATTGCCATCATGCTATTTGTTCAGTGGGACTATGGATAAAGGTAGAATGGGACAGCAGCACCCAAAAATAAGGACTGGCACAGAAAACAGTGAAACCTCATTTGCCCTCCCTCGTAGTACAAGACCAACGAAGCAGCCAGTTAAATTGAAAGGCAGTAACATTTGAAAATTATTTAATACTTTGGTTTTTCTTTCAACACCACACACGATTCATTCGTTTCCTAAACTTGCTGTTTCAAGACCTTCTTGAGATCAGGAACTCAGCAGGATTAAAAAAATGTGCCAGCGACTCATTCCTATCATGGGAATGTTATTTTCTAAAGGTCTATTCAAGGTCTCTTGTACCTTCCTCCAAGGCATCCGTCTCTGACCGCAGTCAGTACATCTAAAATAGATGGCACTTGGGTTTATCCCGGTAGGATAGAGTTGTAAGCAGGGTGGCGGGACAGAGCCTTAAAGGTGAGGACAGCACGCTTCAAGTTACCAAGCATCTGTGGGGGAAGGCAAAGAATTCAAGAAGGAGGTAGCTGCTATCAATACAAAGAGGTGGAGAGTAGGCCCCCTCCACAGGATACAAGTAAGTCGTTGCCTTAAACAGGAGCCTTCCTGTTTCTTCAGTGTTAAAGAAGGATCCAAAGGAGGGTACAGGATGCTTGGAGCTATGGGAGAGATGCATGACACTAGAAACATCATGTTGCAGAGACACAGAAAGGAAGAACTGCAATGCAGGGAGGCTCGGGAAGAGGAGCAGTTGTAGCAGTAGTTAGGAAGGACACATTTTGCATGAGACACATTACAAATTGGGGCTTCCTCCGTCCGCACTAAACTGATGAAACCATTGTCAGTGAATTCAAGGGAAATAGGCACTGCCTTAAAGCTGCATTGTCCTGTGCTGTCAGGAAAATTAGGGATATCTACATTAAACACGCACAAAAAAAGCAGTTTAGGTGCATCATTATTCCTCCTCTTTTCCTTCTCCCTCCAAAATCTGTCATCTGGAATGGGGGCTACAGACTGCACGTGGTCAGGCAGAGAAACACAGATTTCTCAGCAATGGCCGACGCCTGATTGCAGGCCTCTACTGTCTCAATTACATCAAAAGCCAGAACAAAAGGGATGTCAGTGACACAAGAGCTGAGCCAAACGTATCTAGGTTTCCAGGGCATAATTGTACCATCAAGTGCCTTGTTGGTCTGTGACTTTTGGAAACAAAAATAATTCACTGAGATACGTTGGAAAGGGTCCTTCTCATTGGCATGCAACTCATTTAAAAAGAATGATTTAAAACAAAAGAAACATTATCCAATATTACAAGTAACTGTTAGTGAGACTCATTAATGAGACGCACTGAAGCTAAAATCGCTGCAATTCTATTTCATAGCTAAACTACTGTAATTAAACCATAGCTCCTCTGTGTTATTTAGCAAAGTAAATAATTACACCATGCCCTTGAGGTTTATTGTTAATTTGCAGCATCAGGCAGAAACTGTTGCTGTCATTTCTAAAAATCCATTTTATGTGCCCATATACCTACTGCCTTTTATTTACAGTCCCCGCTTTCAGCTGTACAGGAACGAGTGTTAAAACCATGGCTCCGACATCTCAAATCACATATTCCAGATCATAAATATAAATCAGTAAAATATACTTATATTCTCTAGGGGTTTTTTTAATCGCCCATCAAAATGTCAGACCATATAGCTAAGCCATAAATAGTCCTCATGGGAAATAGTGTTTTATTGAAAGGTTAGGCAGTAAGGTACCCTGAGTTTACTCTCTCACTGCCATTTGACTTTTTTTTATTTTTTGTCTAGGCATGGAAATGCCAGCACAGGAAGAGATCATCACTTCCAACAGGACTGTTGCCTTGAGAAACAATGTTCTACTAGCGTTTTAGGCCATGTGTAGATGAAATGAGAGGCATGTGTGCGTGACACTTTAAAACGGGCTAAATGCTTTTGGACTGCTTTAATGGTGTAGGTGTTTGCAGACCTCGGCAGCATATTGCGCATTAATTCCAGCCGCAGTAGCAAATTTGGCAGTGTAATGCATTTTAAATGACTTGGCGTGCAGCAAACTAAAACTGCTTTGAGTTTGCTGCCCCTACAGGTGCGAAGCGAAGCACCGACCTCCGTGCAGTTCAGGGGCTCTGTAGGAAGCCCTGTAGGCAGCCTGGCAGCAGCCTGGGAAAACAGGCTTCGCTCAAGAAAAGTGGTGAGCCTCATCCCCCCTGCCCCAGAGCCTACCTGCCTGCCTGAGCTGCACAGGGGCCTGGTGCTTCCCTCCACAGCTGCAGCTCCCCCCAGGACCACCCAAGCTGGATGCTTGTGGGTAGATGCCACTTGGGGGGGGCCACTGCTGCTGTGGAGGGAAGCACCAGCACCCCACTATAGCCCAGGGACCACTCTGCCCATCAGCAGCTCACCCTCCCCTCCCCGTTGGAGAGGCAGGTAAGTCAGAAGGGTAAGTGCACGGCACGGGTGTTTAATCAGCCCTAAATTGAAGCAGTGTTTTTTTAAAACCCACTGCCTCAATGTAGGGCCCCCATTTCATCTACACACACCCTTACTCATACGCTTTACTCATGTTTCACCAGAGTCCTTGCCCTAGAGTTCCTGGGCAGCAAGGACTGCTTTCCACAAACGTGAATTACACTTAGAGCACGTCTACACGTGCACTTTAATGCACGTTAAAATAGGTTAATACCCACAGGCATAACAAAAAAGTGTTCTTTAGCTAATGCCCATCAAACTAGGGTAAAGCTTCTTTTTTTAGTACCTCACAATGCCTGTGCTGCAGGGCTGCTCCAACGCACTGTAATTACAGCGCATTGGAGTAGACTTGATTAATCAAGTCTGCTGGAGTGTTGTAATTGCCATGCTCCAGTTAGCCTCCACGTCTCGTGTATTAGCATCCCCACTTTTCAAAATGGTAGCAGTCATTCTAATTAAAGCGCTGCTTTAATGGTAGCAGCCAGTCTAATGGCAGCAGCCACTCTAATTAAAGCCCACCCCCAGAGCATGTGTAAAAGTGCCCAATGGAGGTAACTAGATTTAACACACATTACCTAAAGCACATTAATGAACATGTAGGCACACCCTTAATGACAAAGGAGTTTCATAGTTTCTAGGGTAGGAAGGGACCTGAGCAGATCATTGAGTCCAACCCCCTGCCATGGCGGGAAAGAGTACTGGAGTCAAACCACCCCAGCAAGGTGTTCGTCTAGCCTTGTCTTAAAGACCCCCAAGGTAGGAGCCAGTCTTTGAGAACAGGTACATTTAAGGACTGGGTTAGCAGAGCAGGGAGAAGGGTGTGGAGTAAGGGTAAGTGGGAGAGGGGAAGTTTCATTCAAAAGCATTGCAACTGCTTCTGTGCCAGGGAAGAAAAAAGACTTTAATACCCTGAGGTAAGTGTATTTCTTTTCTCTTCCAAATCGTGAATGGTAAGAGGCGTGGGATTTGACTATGTGTATGGACTGGTATCTCCATTCTGATTCACAGAACAGCACTTCCACGCAACGTTTGTCAAAGAAATTGTACTCATAAGCAGCACGGGGGGGGAAGCATGTCAGAATAATTTCATAGCACAAAACAAGAAAAAAAAAAATTGCTGCTTCATGGGATGAAAGCAATATTAAAGTAGCCAAAAATGTATTTCCAGGCCTCCAAAATGTAGTAAAAGATCCCACCCTGTTTATTCCCACACATCAGTGACTCAGCTCCTAGTGTTTTTAGCCAAGATGGCCCAACTTGAGTGCCTGTAGCAAAGCACCTAAATAACAGAGGCTTAATCATTTTTGGAGACACTTAGAACATGCAATTTCCACAATTTCAGAAAAATGGTGTTTTATATACAGATTTGCACCTAGTGATAGCCATTGCCCTTCGCCCCTAGAGCCAGAGATGCAATCTGTTTCATTTTCAGGCTCCCCTTAATGACTTAAACCAGACAAACATCCCCTTTCCCGCATGACGGCTTATGTACTTGCTTTTACCTTACTAATAAGTCCTCTGCAGCAGAGAGTAGGACAGGCCCAGTGACCATGCTTCAGCTCCTAGGTTCAAATCAGCAGGAAAAAAACCTGCTCTGATCATACCACAACTCTCTCCCTATTAGTCACCACTTTGGGAAGCTGAAAGCTACACGAGAGACTTGGTTGGTAAAGGCAGCTGAGTAACGACAGCCAAAGCTGGATGCCAGAAGCATCAAAAAAGAAAAAGGACTTTTTTCCAATGGATATTTGTTTTCTGCAAGTCACTTCTCATATTCACTAACATTTGGATCAATAACTAATATCTCTGTGTGCCTCTGTGTAAGAGATTAAATTTCCTTTCCTCCCAGCTGAAGCTCACGTGGGAAACTGAGAAGCCGTGCTTGTGCTTTAGGGTTGGGGTTTTTCATTTTAGTTGTTGTTGGTTTCTTTTGTTTTGTCTTTTTGTATATTATACAATGCTTTCCAAACCGTGCATCAAATCGAGTATGCAATGGGAGGCGGTACTCGGGGCTGGATCCTCAGCTGGCATAAACCAAGTGCTAAGATGCCATGCTGATGAGAACCAACAGGGCTGGAACAGAAATGAGCAGAACTCCTTTAGCCTCAGTGGAGCTGGACCAGCTTACACCAAATGAGGCTGAAGCCCTCTGCTTTGCATCACATCCTAAAATGACAAGGATGCATCTCAGCGTTATTAAAGAGTTGCTGTGTTCCAGCACAGCTGAGACAACGTTTCAGTGGGAAACGAAGGGGTGTCAGTATGTTATTTGCTTATGCATGCGTTCTCAATTACTGCAAGGCCTCTGCAACTGGGAATCGGGCCCCTAGCATTTATGGCACGTTCTGTACTATATACAGGACACAGACCCCGATATACGTACATGCATATGTGCGTGTGTGTGTATATTACACATATGCACCCATGCAATTCGGTATGAGGAGGGGTGCGGGGGAGGGTATATGTACATACATACACATACAGTTAACTTTAACTCCCTAATCTTCACGCCTTCAAGACACTTTTGGATGTTTAGCTTGCTGGGATCCTATGATCCCTGCTAACTTCCTGCCCCGGGCAGGGGGCTGGACTCAATGATCCTCCGGGGTCCCTTCCAGCCTGAATGTTTATGAAATCTATGAAAACAGTCCCAGCAGGACCCTGGGCATTGTAGAACAAGGTAAGCTAACCTACCTCGCATCACTGAAGAAGGAAATGTATCCCAGATTGTCAAATATTTAGAAACCCTTTAAAATGCAAAGTAAAGTAATACATGCCTGTGACCTTACCAACCCATTGGGTTAACAAGATTGGGGCACACCAGTTTCTGTGGCCAACGGGACACAAGGGAGCAATGAGGTCCAGATCATGTCTAGCGGCCTTTGCCTACGCAGCACAAATAACCAAGAACCTATTTACACCTGGGTCAACTGGGGGTAGCCTTTGGCATGAGTCCAGAGCAGCATTTGTGGCTCGGGAGCCATTGGAAGGTGCCTTAGGCACTCTGCCACTAACCCCCACCACCCCCTATAACATTAAAGATGCTGAAATGTAAGATACTTTTAGTACATATTACATAGTGCCCACCTTTCTCTTAGGAAATACATTTGGGGTTTGATGTGCCAACATAAACCAAAGGCTTAAGGATTTCCTTGCCCAGAAAAAAATTGTACCTAAACACTCCAGCGATGAAGCTGTATGGAAATGGACTTCCCAGGCTGACAACTTTCAAAGTAGAACAGCACCCATGAAAGTCATGATATTCTACATGTGTCATAAATCCCAAGCAGGCTTTGGAGCTCAGTGAAGTTAATCATCAACGGGCCCATGGTTTGGAGAAATCTTCCTTTTAAGTGGCTTACCTTTAGAGAAAGAAAATCTGGAGCACGGCTGCAGCAGCTCTTGGGTAGCTACTCAAGACAAGCTGTGCAAGGGAGTTCTTGAATAAACTCTCCTTCAAGCCCAGAGTGATTACTGAACACCACAAAGCTCTTCCCATCAGCCATGCAACTCCTTCATTTTAGTCCGACTCCTGGTGCTCCTGATGGAGTGGTACAAAATGTGACCCCTGAAAACTCCTTCTCTGATCCTTTCAAATTCTTTTTACTTGCCAGAAAAGGGGAAGAGCTTGAAACTGGGGAGGCGAGAAGGCCAGGTGTAGCTTGTTATTTGTTTTATAACACTCTCCCTGGGCAAACACTAGGTTCTTTTGCTCTCTCTTTCAAAGTTGGCATTTAATTTAATGAGTCACCTTTCTTTTGGTCTTTCATTTTCTCTTCCCTTCTCCTCCTCCTTTCCTGCTGGCCTTTAATTTACTGAAACAAAAAAATATATATTACTTGTATCTTATGGTTAGACTGTGATTATTAAATGTCCACCACTCCATTCTTTTTGCGTGACATTTTATTTAGCTTCAGTGAATGGTTACATGTATAATGTACTGCATTGTATGTCAGGATTTTGAAGGTAAATACTGTCACACTTGCTGTCTGACTAATTACCGTCAAATCTTTGGACAATTAGTGACACTCTCTAGTGGTTGTAAGACCTTCTGCCTCTGCATATGACAAACCAGTGCCAAAGGACTGAAAGGGAGTCATCAAGTCTAGTCCCCTGCTATTCATGGGCAACCTCATTATAATATCCTGTGTATACGCTCTGCCTTAAAACAGAGTATGTTATCTACTACACCTTTCAGAAGGCTGTTACAGAACTTCACTCCAGCAGATACAATGACTTAGCTTGTAAGCGCTGCAGATCTTGTATGGAAAACACACCTAAATGAAGAAATGACACTGATGACAAAGTCCCTTAGACCCCGCCACTTCATGGAGGGTGGTAGACTTCATTCCTTGGTATTGGTATGGTTGGTTTTAGAGCATCTTTTAATTTGTCTACGTTGAGATTCATCCAAGATGCTTTCCCCAAATCGACTGCTAACAAACCTCAGCTAAAACTGACCCCCACGAACCAAGGGAGGGGCCTTACCTTGTGTCCTGCCAGTGGCATAGAAAAAGAAATCCCAGTATGGCTCTAGGACAGGAAATTTGTTAGCAAATGAGCACTGTAGCAAGTGAGACATGCTTAAAGTTAAGCATATGCTTAAGTGCTTTGCTGAATTGTGTTCATACAGTGGTTCCCAGACCTCTCCCTCCTTGGGCCAGAGCCAGGAGTCTGGCAAAGTCACTTTCCTATGGACTGAATTAGGCTTTGGATCAGCCTTTAATGATGAAATGGCTGTTGGATCCATGTCCATACACATAAGACGACCTGGGTCTCGTTAGCACGTAACGGGGAGCTAGCTCTATCTTTAAAGAATAGTATACTCCTGGTTCCAGACCCTTGGCGGGGGATGATCTCCTACAAGATTTGGTGTCCCCTGTCACTCTTCCCCACTCCAAAAGAAGGAAAAGCTATAGAGGATGGTCCATAATTGTTCCACTGGGCATAGTCTGCTCCCACTTGGACGGTAACTTGTCTCTGCATACATTTTGCTGCTTGCTGCTCTTCCAAATCAGCCATCTTCCACCCGCACCCCCTCCAAGCATTACGTTTCCACAAAATACTCACCTCTTCAGACAAGTCTTCGGCTTTATTATTCAAATACTTAACATGTCATTTGTTTTACAGACCCATACAAATCAGATTACTTCATTAGGGCGGATGTTTCTTTCTTTTTTCTTTAAATTGACCATTTCTAATTCCATTAAAGGTTAGTACGAGAAAGACAGGGGAGGCGTGTAATGAAGGATTTGTCTTATAAAGCTTTATAGATGGCAGTCCCTCAGATTGATCATTTTTAACAGGTATCTGCATTTTTATAATCTTCTTCTCCTCGTAAAAGTAGAATTAAGTGGGCCAGCTGCGCTGCAAAGTTTTGATAATGAAAACATGCTCTTCCTGGCTCTTCAGGAGATGCCAAGCGGGATGAGCCCTTCAACTTCATTATCCAATCTTATACAAGAGGGCCGTTTCCTTCACACTTGTCACTAAATGATGTTTTAAGATGTTGCGGCTAATAAAAGAAATAGTCCTTGGTGGATTATAAATGTAGCCCTCAGAAGGCATTTCTACAGCCATCTTCCTTGACTCAGTCTCCTTAATAGCTATGTCCAATAATGACTTTATGGTTAAGGTGATTTCCTGCAGAGCTGAAGAAGTGATTTACATGATGATGCCTGCTCCATCCTCCTTTTTAATTTCCATTCGGGTCCTGTGGTGGAAACCTGCTTGAGCCTTGGTGAAAAGAAATGTGCAAGGCAACAGACAGCACACAAATAACCCTGTAATGTGAAGAGAAGAGCAGCATTCCCTTGGGGGACATGATAATATGCCAAGATATAAAGCTCTCACCTTAGCCACAAAAACTGAGTATTCTGTATCTCAGCCATACAAAAATTAAATCCCTAAAATGAAGCATGGTCCTGGAGGCCTGCACATCATGCCTTTGCCTTTTTACACCCCTACTGTATATGCCAAGTGCCCAAATCCATTACACTGACACCTCTGTGCATCACTGTAATAGCATGAGTCTGGCTCATGATTTCTGTGACCGCAACAAAAACAGCCTGCCATCGATTAGCCAGCGGCTTCGTCTTTTGAATTATGTTGCTTCTGGCTCTTTCCAACTTGCACGTATACCATAACTGGTGGCTGGTTTTACAAGCTTCTTTTATTGTTTGGTCCTGGAGTACAAACCAACCTAACGAAAAACAATCTTGGGTCAAGTTTCTTTCAATAAATTTCCTAATTATTCCCATACGGGCAATATCAGATGGTTAAGCCGTCAGGTTGGTTGAATTTCCTGCTGCATTCCTTGGATGGAGTTGTAATATTTTGTGAGGGATTCAGATCCTAAGTCCACAGGTACCCTGCTTATCAAATGCACGTTGGTTCGGTACAATCACACCCAAGGGTTTAGAAAAGCCAAGCTAGACAGGAGGAACTAGTCTGTGAGGATGCTTCACATTCTAGAGGAGGGAAACCATAAATACCAACAGATGATAGCCCCAGGGCAGAGAGGGCTGCTGATTAAAGGGCACTTGGTTAGCAATCCAAGTGAAAGAAAAGGCAATGACATATTAGGAGTACACTGCAGATTCAAACATAGATAAGAAATAACTCTAATGCCAATCCCCAACGCTCAACATTTCTTTAAAATAATTAATAAAAGAAGAGAGAGAAAGTCTTGAGCTTCTTTGGGTTAAATCACCTCCTTCCTGTCTACTTCTTCTCTCCTGCTCCTTTCCCCTGCATCACATCACACCACAACCAACTTGGATTCGGAGAATCACAGGAAGTTAGGATTGGCAGGGACCTCAGGAAGTCATCTAGTCCAGTCCCCTACTCTGTGGACATGCAGTTAGGGAATGTGTCATTCTCTCTGAGAGGGGCTTTGCCAGGCAATGACAGCAGTACATTCCAATATTAAACCCAAAAAAGGGCGTAGGAAGATGCACCAAAAATCAGCTGGTGCAAGAACA
This sequence comes from Gavialis gangeticus, assembly GCF_001723915.1. Lineage (NCBI taxonomy): Eukaryota > Metazoa > Chordata > Crocodylia > Gavialidae > Gavialis > Gavialis gangeticus. Next base: position 26,205,924 of record NW_017729001.1, read on the forward strand.
GTTGGGGATTTCAGCTGCCCCATAATGAGTTAATAGGGGACGGAAGCCCTTGAATTCTTTCCCGACTCCCTTTGCACAAATTCAAACGCCTAAACATGGTTCAAGGCAGAAGATAACTCAGCTGATTTAGTAAGCCACTGTGTCTTCAGAGCAGATTGTCTGAGCATTTCTATATTTGGAAGATGTGACCTTTCCACTTGGTCTGCTAAAATACAGCAGCATTAGTTGTGGAAAGGGGGGTGGTGCTGGCTTTGTTGAAAACAGGTGACTATTGTGCAAACTCGGCTTAATAGCTGAAAGGCGCCATTTGCTGCTGGCCCAAACAGTGATCTGGACCTTGATGAAAGGCGTGAAAATGGTTAGAAACCAAAATGAACAAAGCCAAGAAGCTGTCTGCAAAGAAAAAGGAGGTTCTGTCGACCCTGTGCAAAAGGGAGGAGCACTTTGAGAGGTGGGGTGAAGGTGTATGCCAGCTAAACAGGAATCCTTCTGCACAGTGGAAAGCTTCATTTGGATTAAATGCACTTGTGCAGCAGGGGGCAGCACCCTCCAGTATGCAAAACTGTGCAACATATTGAGGATGGGACAGTTAAGCAAAGGATGCCTGACGCCTACCAAGCAGTCAAAAAGGTCTTCAAACCACCACAAGTAGGCTAGCATGGAAGAGCACAAGGTGAGCGACCACAGGCAATCCAGATAGTGTGAAGAAGGTTCAACCTGCCCCTCCGGTCTATCCGGAGATCCCAAGAAATACCAACCCAAGAACCCCCGATCTCTTCTAGGAAGCCTGGTTAGAAATCTAAATAAGGACCAACTGGTACACCTTTTAGTAAGTGCAATACAGCATGATGTATCAAGTGAGCGGGGGAAAAAATTTGCACTTCACTAGCCTGCTGAAGTTCTTTGAATAGGTTACTACAATAGTAGATAAAGGTGAGAGCAAGCAGGACTTTTCAAAAGCTTTTGATGAGTTTCCTCATAACACAAAGTGGCCCTGCACTTAGGGGATCCCAAGGCACTTTCCTATTTGCAGAAATGAAAGGTAAATCAAAGCAAACTACAATTCATTTTCTTCCCAATTTTGTGTCATTTGCTGGTATTAAATGAGTAACAAAGTAAAGGGCCCATGAAGGACATAGCCCATATCCCATGGAAACACCAAGGCAAACTACTGTCAGTAACGGGGCACCTTACGTAACAAAAACAGGAGGAAACAGTCTGGAGTCCACCTGTTGCAAGAGGTCCCAGGTCAGATGGGTTTTCATGAATGTTACCAACCCTGCTTTTGGAAGCACCACGTAAGAAAATGAAGTCAGCTAAGCCCTGGGTTTCAGGGCACAGCATGGGCACCTGCAGCTGTCATGCAGGAACTTTTTTTTTGTCCCTTCTTGTCCCTTATAGCACCACACTAAACTCAACAGAACCATGCTCTGACCCGGGACAGCCACTCCCCTCCTAGGATCCATCTTGTATGCGTGCATGGCTGCAGCCATTTTTCTGCAAAATACACTCATTTGCACTGGTTAAATCCCCTCTGTGCTTGCCTTGGGAAGGGAGGATTTCAACATTTGATTTGTTTTACTCACTAAGTACTCTCTGTTATTCCCAAGCAGCTCTTTTAGCTGACAAGGTTTATCCTTGTCACTACTTTGTTGTGTTTTATGAATAAGGACCCAACAAAACCCAAGATACCATTTAACATTGTGTGCATTAGTCTTTTTATTCTATGCTGTTCAGCAACAGGGTATCACTCTCACCACTAGTGTTACACATAAAATGGTCCCTCCAGGCGAGGCACTCGGTCAGGAAGGGTATTAACTCCCTCCAGCAGTGTTCTGTGACTACAATTCCAATGATCCCTGTACTTTAAAGTCTCACTTGCAAAACATTTGTGCAAATCACAAAGCTACCACGTCACCTGGTATTGTTCAGCATGACCGGTAGCCTCTGAATGAACGATGGGGGACTAGAGTCTCTGAGATTCGTTCACATCAAGAGGGCAAGATGCATCAGCGGGAGAGGGAGGAGATGTCTATGTTGCTTATAATATACCCAACACCAACCAGACCGATTAACATTTGCTCACAAATTCTGCTATGGGAGATGGTGTCCTAACACTGATGAAGACTTCATGCAGCAGAGCAGCCTGTGAAATAACCCTCAGCCCCCAGCAAAGGCCAGGACCTTGCTGTGGTGTTCCTGCAACAGCCTGGCTGCAGGCTTTTGAGTCAGACTTTGGTCTCCCTCCAGGGGCTCTATAAAAGGAATAAACAGCAACCTAGAAGTCGTCTGAGGTCAAGTCCTAACACAGGAAAAGCCAGAGCACAGCTCCTGAAGTCTTCTCCCTCTTGCACTCAGGCCTTCTACAGGTAACGCTCCCACCAAAAGCATACTAATAACCTCGTGCCCAATAGTCCACTCACATGACTGAGATAGGGCTTTGGTAGCATTTCTGCCTGGTATGCGCCACACTTCCCAAGTGACCCTTTTTGGCCAAGATGTCCCCTTCCAGCATCCAAGTCAACAAAAGGCGGTTGCCTTTCCCACCTCCCAAGGCCTTTTCACCTCTTCCCTGTGGACTCTACAGTAAATTTTGCCTTGTGATTTTCCCTCTTTGTCTAGCAGGACCTATTGCTGGTCCTGTTCTCCGAGTACACAGGTCTTTCCTCAGACTCACAAGACACCTCTGGCTGCTACCCTTTTCACAGGTATTTATCCCTCTACCAACCTCAACAGAGCACCAGGCCTTACTCAGTCCCCATTTGCTCTTCAGATTAAACCTGCTGATTAAACCAAACATGCCCCTCAAGACCCTGCTACATGTGCAAATTAAAACTGGACATCAAACAGCTATAAAGTTAGTACAACTTTATAGGTCTAACTTTATAATTGGTTGGACCTTCTTAAGATGCGATAGATACTTTGCACGTGTAGCTGGTCTCAGTTCAATTGCACAGTTAACCTGTTAATTGCACAATAGCTGTAACACATAGAAGAAGCCTCTGCATTGGTTGAACCCTAGACTAGGGTTAGGGCTTGCACACCCTCACGCTCATACAGAGAGTCAGTGGGAGCTTTGCCAGAGTGAGGCAAGGGAACCTGGCTGACAAATAGGGATGTCAAAACATGGCCTGATAATGCAGACTCGGGACTGTAGATAACAAGATTGTGCCCAATAGTTGCCTATTTCCATCAAAGGTATAACAACCTAAACAGAAGGTGCAATGCTGCAAAATACAAGTGTTGATACAGAACCATGACTACGGCTAAGGACAGAAGTTACACATGAACTGGTTTAAGTGATCAGAAACTGGTTTAAACCTAGAACAGAACAGAAATGTGGTGAATATATACCAGTTTCAAAATGGCTGAAATTGGTTTAAGATATACCTGGTTGAATGCCGTATCAGACTTAACTGACTTGGGTCAAACTGGTTCATGAAACTTCTGTTCCAAACTCTTTGCTGGTTCAAGTTAAATCAGAGTCCGCGGCATCCCAGCATACTTTCCAGCCCTGGGCTGAGCTGTGCTGTCTGCTCCAGAGAGCAGGGCTGGCTCTGCTCCTCTGCTCTCTAGCTGGAGCAGTGAGGGCTGGCCGACAAGGGGGAGGGAGGGGAGGAGGGCAAGCACGGCTGGGGATGCAGCCCAGTCTGTAAGGGGGGCTGCCCCACCCACAGGCAAACCCCAGCTGGGGTATGGGGCCAGGGAAGGGGCTAAACACTAGCGGTGTGCAAAATTTCACTGGCTGTTTTGATTCAACACTGTTTCAACTAATTTCAAGCTTGAAACAGTGAAATCAAAATGAAGGGCTTCAAAACAGCCTCAAAACAATACGAGGCTAATCAAAATGTTTCAAAATTTTTTAAATGTTTCGAGTTTCAAAGCCCGCAGTGAGAGACAGGGGAGAACCAGGGCTGCACTTCCAGAAGCAGCCGGGAGCGGAGCCCTGGCTCTCCCCATCTCCTGCTGCTGGAAGCTGATAACAGCACAGGGGAAGGGAACTGAGCCTGGGCTCAGTTCCCCTCCCCAGGGCTACAATCTGGGGGGAGAGGAAGAGTCAGCCCAGCTGGGCTCACTCCCACCCCCCGCGCCTGATTGCAGCGTGGAGAGTGGTGGGAGTGAGCCCAACTGGGCTGACTTCCCACCCCCAGCTGAACATCGAAACAGCCTTTCAGTTTTGATGGAACAGAGTGGAACAGCTGTTTCAAATCAAAATGAAATTTGACACGGAACAATGTTCTTTTGAACTGTCGAAACTGAAGGTGAAATGGAATGGTGCTGTTTCACAAAGCTCTACTAAACACCCCTTCCCCTGCTCAACTTATTGCTGGCTGCAAGTGTGGACTACTAATCCCAGAGGCACCTGGAAGCAGGAGGAGGAAGTGATCAGCAACCCTGCAGAGTCCTGCTGCTCTGATTTTGGACTGCAAATCCTAGAGACCTCGGGAGCAGCAGGAAGAAGAAGTAAACACATAGCCTAGCACGTGGGTGCTCTAGCACCCCCCGGCTTCTGGCTTAAGCCACTGCAAGCATGTGGCTGCATTTCCTGAATCAAAAGTAAATGTCTGCTCCCTTCTGTTTCAATTTAATCTGTGCAGTTTAGACTAACCTTCAAAGACTGAATCGATTCAGCCTCGGGCTTTCTGACTGTCTGTACTTAGCCTATATGTTACAGGGAGCCAAAGACAAGTAACAAAGAAAATAAAAAGAAAGGAAATGAGAACAATCAAAAGCTAGAAGTATAACTGCTGGTACACAAGGGTTCTGTCTTCCCTGTTCACACAGCTGTGTAAGGAATACAGGCTCATACTTCACCCAGACACTAAACAGCCATGTTCCAGTGTAATACAAGAAAGTTATTGCTTGTATTTCCATCTGGAATTGTTAGCACTGGTGTAAAGCTGGGGACGGACATTCAAAAAGCCTGAGTCTGAATTGATTCAATCTTTGCAGGTTATTATAACCTGGCTAGGCTAAATCACTTTGTAACTGCACACACATCCCCTCTGGACTGAAAAATTCAGGCATATGCCTGCAGTGACTCAGGCTAGAGCAGCCCTCCCTTCCCTTACGCAGAGCTGAGCTGAGGGGTGCATGGAGAGACCCAGACAGGACACTGATTAATATCTCACCTCCCTGGCTACCCAGCAAGGAATTGTTATCACCTCTAACTCAGTGTTTATCAACCCATTAAGAAAATAAAGCCTCATTAGTTCAGGCTCTTCTTAAACAGCTTTTCCAAGGAAAGACATTAAGCTACCTGTTCATTAGCTCCAAAAACCCTGTCTGCCTTTGCCATTTCCCACAGCAAGGACTGTAGCCAAAATGTGGTCTGCTAGCTAATGCTGAGGTGTCTGGGTAAGGCAGAGGGGTGGGGGAGGGCATAATTCCTGCTTAACAGGGAGGAGCCACGCAGATGCTCTGTGCCTGCAAGTCTCTGCCAGAGCTCCACCCAGGCAGCAAAGGGGAGGGGCCAGCCCTATAATGGAGCAGAGAGCCCCTCCCAACCCAGAGAGCATGCCGGGATGTTGGGGGAGTCTGGTTTAATTTAAACCAGCAAGGGGTCTGGGACAGACATTGCATAAACCAGTTTGAGCCAAATCGGTTAAGTCTGACACTGCATTCAACCAGGTTTATCTCAAACCAGTTTCAGCCATTTTCAAACTGGTTTATGTGCACTGAACATCTGTTCTGTTACAGGTTTAAACCAGTTTCTGATCACTTAAACTGGTTTATATGTAATGTCTGCCCCTAGCCTAAGTGTTTAACTTACAGAGTGGTAAGTGCATGTAAACTGGTGTTTCATCCCCTACATCTCTAAGTGAGGTCTGTGCCTTTGACTTAATTCTATAAACAGACACATCCAGCTCTCTGCTGGGTTTGCACAAAGGGAAATGCATAGTACCTGCAAAGCCCTAGGTAGACTTGATCTTGTGTTCCTCTGTACGCAGGACTACAAGCAAAAGATGGCTTGCTGCTCTCTTGCACTATGGATTTACACTTCTTCTAAGGCACAAAGACTTGTTCCAGTTTTCCATGAACCCGATGGCAACTTTGTCATTAACTTCAATGGGAACATGACCAGACTTACCACAGCAATTCTATTTGCTTCCTACCCAGAAGACCTTTGGACAGGATTTTCAAAGCAGCCTACAAAATTTAAGCCATTTTCATTGAAACTCTGGTGCCTGATTTATGTTCTTTTAAAAATCCCTATAATGAATAATGGGGCCTGAGCCATGTTTTTAGTAAAATAAGCGTTCCAAATATTATCTTTTCAAATATCCTTGCTTTGAATTTTTGTAACACTATCATTTGCATCTGTCACATTATGCTGTGGGACATAGTTTACTACATAAGTGATGGAATATGATAAGTCAGTACATGCAGGTGTGCTGCAAACAAAATCAATGTAATCATGAGCTTCAGAAAATTGCTTTTAATTTTATGTTTATCCATATACTTCTGTTAAATTATTTGGGCAGGTTATAGATGTATTTTTCTTTTATGCAACTGGTTTGAAATGGCTAATTTGCCTGTGTACAAGTGGAAATTTACTCACATTTTAATATAAACAAAACTGCAGGTCCAGTCTTACATGCATAAATACATTAAGCAGCAAGGCTATAATGCAGATACTTATCATAAAAGCATTTCTAAAGATTCTTGAAGCAAGGGTGGATAAAGAGAAAGACA
>NW_017729001.1:26217619-26235169 GCF_001723915.1 Gavialis gangeticus
TTTCTAAAGATTCTTGAAGCAAGGGTGGATAAAGAGAAAGACAGAGAGGTACAGATGAGTGTATTTCACCCAAAAAGATGGATGTTGGTCATGGGTATCTCTTACGTATCCAGTCCCCTAAACTTTAAAGGGAAGATGTTTAAAGTATCACATGAAGAATTAACTGCCTGATCTCTGTAGGAGGTATAGAAATCACTCCTGAGTGCATGACTAAAAACAGGCCTCTAAATATCTACTTAAAATATCTATTCTGAAGAACAAAGAACTGATAATGGGATATGGGGCTTTTCAATTCTAGGTCACCAGTTCAAACCTAGCATATGCCTATGGTGGCCAAGAGTCATTACCATTTGAACGCTATTTGGTTCCCTGCGTGAAATGAGTTATTGATTTTCCCCATCTCACAGTGGATATTATCCACATCATGAAAGCCAACCAGAAAGCCACGTGGTCGGGGTTCTCTCAAAAGAAAAGGACTGAATAGGCCAAAGAGACTCACAACTAGAGAGCGCGTTACCAGGCCAGGGTGTAGGCATATACCTAGGACATCACTGCCAGAGCTTGCACTACCATCGTTCCATCCTACTGCTGAACAGAGGAGTCCAGTTTGTAGCACTGTCACCTAGCATCTTTATCATTGAAAATAATAGCTCATTTCTTTCAGTTGCAGTATAATGAGAATTTTATACAGGATGGTTCAAAGCAAAGCTAATATAGAACCAAATTCTGACTGCTGCTAAAACAGCAGAACTTTTAAGCAATTTGAGGCAGGATTTTAATCTTTTATAGGTCCATAAAGTGCCATGAACGCCAATGGCATGCTATAAATGATAAAGTCAGGGCACAAGCAAAAAGTTGTTTTAGGAAACTTCTCACCTGGGTAGAGTTGGACTGGTGATTAAGATACCTTACAAAGCCATAATAAAATATAATTAGGAAAATAGAATATTACTGGCTTTTTTTTTTTTCCCTGACAGCATTTTGCTTGACTCATGTCAAGAGCAGTATAGCTTCATCTGGGACTGAAAAGTTCTGATTTGCATATGTTAAAAGGGAAAACCCAGATTTTAATCTAACCATGACCCCAGAAATACTGAGCCATGAGTAAGATCACATGGCAAAATTCAAGAAGAAAAAGAAAATATTATACTTGAAGTCTCTTCTAGTTTTGGCCTGATTCCCAGTACAGTGATTAGTGTAAACCACAGAAATACTCATTAGCAGGGCAGGGATCCTTAGAGCTTAGTGCTTGTGTTAATGGTATAGTAATAACAAGAACGTCATCAAGCCTGTGCTCCTCGTGGCTATCTGCCACAGTAGGAGATCAGGGGGTCACTTTCAGAGGGTGGATCAATCCTGGCTGCAAGAAATGCAACAGTTCAGCACACATCAAAGCAGAAGCATTCACCACTAACACTAGCCCCACACATTCAAAACATGAAGCAGACCCTGAAAATTAATAAGAGCTTTTAAGGCAAAGATTGCTTTTTTAGGCCTTGCACCCTAATCCCAAGGGTAGGATCTTACTTTCTGCATAATATGAAAAGCTGAGTTACCCTCTTAACCACAAGACTCCAGGAGCTGAAGACTTCAGAAAAATACTTAGCATCATGAAGATCATGACAAAATTGAGATTTGGCAACAGGGCGTTAAGAGTCAAATTCCCAGGGCCATTATACATGCTGTATCCCGAGAGCGCGTAGATGGGACTCCAGATTACGTTCATCTTGTGCGCAGCTGTAGCTATGCTTCACATGAATGAGTCCCTCCCTAGCCATAAGCAGTAGGTCTCATCTTGCACAGGATTTCTGCCCAGCAGGAATAGTACAATGTTTTGAATTGTAACACCACACTGTTGGTATGTTATTGTTTTCCTATAGCATGCCCTGAAAATATCTACAGCAGGGTTTTGAAAACTGGCTTCATTGTAAAACTTTAAATTATTGCACCCCTAAAGATCTGGGTCAGGCTTCACCAAACAATAATGATAATCAGGCCTGGTGCATGGAAGTAGCCAATCTATAGTCATTCAGAGACATAAACCACCTCCATGCTTGTGCACTACTGAGCTCCAACCACGTCGCTAATGCTAACAAATAAGAAATATTCCAGTGGCTGGAAACGAAAGCCAGAAAACTCAAATTAGAAATGGGAAACTATATTCTAATATACAGTGTAACATGGAAGGTGATCAACCATTGAAACAAACTCCCAAGGGAAATGAGGTCTTCTCCATCTCTCGGTGCCTTCAGATCATGACTAGATTCCCTCCTGGAAGGGTATGTTTTGGCAAACAGTGACAGAGTTCAACCCAGGGTCCCACTCCCTGAAATCATCCCATGGATTTCAACAGGGACCATGGGTGACACAGAGACTTTGCAGCACCTGGGCCTCACAAATAAGCATTTTCTACTTGTGCAGGTGGCTCAGGAGTTGACAGCTTACTGTAGAGGAAGTGTCCAAAACTAGCTAAAGGCTGTTCCTGAATTGGACCCTAACCCTGCCATCTCCCACATGTAAGGTATGGAGCATGTTCCAGAAGGCATCTCCCACGTAATGCTACAGCAACCTACACTGCTGCCAGGAATAGAAAAGAAAAAATATATCAGACCTGAGCAATTAAGTTTTCTGTGCCACGCAAGTTGGAGAAGCATGCTAGGAAAAAAGCAGCACAGAAAACCAACGGGATGAATTACAGGCATCGGCGCTAACAGATAAAAGAATAGTTTCTTTCTTTGGTTCAATAATATATTATGGAGGAAAAAGCTTATGCTGACAATGAAAAATGTAACAAGCTAGGCTATAAATAAACTTGCAGTTCCAGTTCATTTTATCATAGGGAGCTCTAAATTGAATTTAAGATTCGCATTTTGTTGGAAAATTCTACCCTGCTCAGAGGCCAAACCTGCCAATTTTGAGCCAATATGACCCTCCAAATGGAGTTTCGAGTTTGGGAGATTCAGCATTAAACGGAGAGAAAACTGGTCGCTCCTAAGACATTTTATGTCTGTATTTAAGCGAGAGTCGTTAATGGAAGAAGAGAATAAAAATAAACCCATAGCTCCTGTTTGTTACCCTGCTTTGTTTAAAAAATTTTTTTTTAAATCCCTATGTACAGGACTAAAAGCTACAAAATCTAATCAACTGCTCACAGCAGGAATCCAAAAGTGCCACTTACAGTGTACAGCAGACTGACATATAATCATGGCTGAAACAGAATTACAGTTCACAGCACCACATAACTTCTGTTGATCTCTGCTGGGGCTCGTGGGGGGAGGCAGGAGGAGGAACGCAGTCCAGCAGCCATCCCCTCATCAAATAAATAAAATGCAAAGCTAGCCTACTGCCAAACTGAAAATCTTATGGGGTCACTGCATATGGAGAGGCAAAAGCACAATTGTCCCACCCCAGGTGATCAATTCTTTCTTTTTCCCATTGAAATGGCTCAAACAAATCCCCCTCTCATCCACCTACTACTTCTCCTACGTATGATATTTATTGTTAATTAAAAAAAAGACCAAAGAAGGATTTGTTCCATAAGATACAAAGAACAGCGCTTGGCAGGGTTTTAAAACGCCGTCTTAAGGAGTAAATGCACAAATGCCTGGGCAGCTCTGACTCGCCTGAAAACATAGCCTCCAATTTCATTTTTCCAATAACATATTTGTGTCACGTTTTGTCACCATAGTCTTTCTGTAAAGTGCATGTGTTCACCTGACTTGGGGGCAGCACCACGACATAAAACCCAAGGAATCAGAAATGAAAGTTTAGCTAATTGTGTGCCGATAGAACAGGGCTGGAGCGCTCCAGCCCTTCATTAGACCTGCTCCGTTCACCGGTTGAACTGACGCAGCACAAAAGGGTGACGTTACTGCAATCGGGCAACACTCTCCACCTTGGTTTCACATTGCAAAAGAAATAGCACCACAATGTGGATGGCTTCTGTAGACCTTTTGTAGCCACAGAGAAGACTGTATGGAACAGGAGGACTTGGGGAATCAAGCCGCTGTTCAGGATTGCTACAGTCAAGGGCCGATGTGACCCCTGATGACAACACCACTTTATCACACTGCAGCAACACTGATACAGATGTTTTTACTAGCTAGGCGTACGCCATGTAAGGGCTGGAAATTCTCCTCTCAACCCTTACATAATGCTAGGCGATTCTGTTAGCAAAGCAAAGGGTGCAATTTAAGACCACAGCCAGATCTTTGTAAGAAGACTGCCATTTACTATTAGACAGGTTTCTCGAGTCCTCAGCACTTATTCTGTCAGTTCCTGTTCAGCCAACTCAATGCGGGCCAGATTTTCAGGATTACAGAGCACCCATTGGGCTAATATGGCTAAGCCATGCCCGTTTCTTTAGCCGGGAAATGCATGGGAGCAATATTTGGCTACTTCTCACTCCTCGAACCAAATGACAAGATGAGAAGGAGGGTGGCCTTTCGATTTAGTTTGGAGTAAGGCTCAAACTCTCATTTCTGCATCCATAGCAAGAGGCCTTAACCTCTGTGTCTCTGCGTCCCCGTATTAAAGATTAATGAGAAATGAATAGAACAGCAATGAAATCAAGAACATGTGTTGATACGTGGCTGGTATGAGACGTGGCTGGTATAAGCCTAGACCTTACAAAAAACAGAGAGAAGTCCCTCCAGACCAGAACTGCAAAGGGCCGAGCCATCGAGGCATTCGCACCTGGACTGTGAGAAACCAGCTACAAGATGTGCCTCATTCAGTCCTTTCCATTCCTAATTTGTTTGTTGGTAGTCACAAGACATTTATTTGGAAGAAAAGAACCCCACAATAATTTGCCATCAGTAAATCCTTCTAAGTTAAAAATGCCATGGTCGATAAGAAAGAGTCAACATTTGCCAAGTCATCACTGTCAATCCATGTGAGACACTGGCCTAATGCTGTTGTAACTCAGATGTATGTGATAACTGCTGGAAAACGCTGGCTTTGAATCATCTACCAAAACACAAAAGTCCATTTTTGCTTACCAGTGAATCAGCATTGACTATAATGGAGATTTGCCAGCATATGTCTGGTGTAATGAAGCAGGAAATAAAACAGACCCCAAACCTTCAAAGTCTATTGTCTCTTCTGCTAAGTCTTTTAAAAGATGCTTGAAAAATCATTCCAACTTTCTCCAACAATGTGTTTGGTCAGCCAGGAGTTTCTAGGTGTTATCCACTTGATAAACTGAGAAATAACAGTTTCTATTCTCTATCTATTCTCAGCCAACATGCTCTAAGTTCATCATTACCATTTTTACTTTAAAAAAATGATTATATACTTTTCCTTTATAGCAAGGGCTCAAGAGTGACAGATGATCCATCAGTTTATCTGCTGATTTTTAACTACAGCATTTTGCATTCATTATTCCCTACTTAAATCACTCTTTTAAAAAGAGGAATAACTTATTTCCTCCTCTTGACACTAAAGAAATTAAATGGTACACCATTAAGAAGAGTGCTTATCTGACAAAATGAAACACTGGTTATATATCTATGAAATCTGCCTGGAAGAAAATTACCTAACAGAAGCAAGGGGAAGGGGAATCTTAAGACCAAAACATCTTCACTATCCATTCACTGCCAAGTCGCTGAATTTCTTGACGTCCGTGCGCGCGCAGGCTGACAGCTCCCTGGGCAGGGACCGAGTCTGTGCTTGTGCAGCCCTGAGCACACTGTTGGTGTTTAGCACCCAGCAAAATAGCCAGCTACTTGCAGAGCTAAGTCACATCCAGCTCTGGCGTCTCAGTCATTGAGACAAGACTCCATCATTCCTAGGTGGTTGGATGTGGGCTTTTTGGCTTGTTAAACTGGGGAAATTCAGAGTTGTGTCAAACTCAACAGATTCAGGCTGGCACCCCCCCTTCCCGAAGCAGAGCTTGATGCTGGCAGAAAAGGTGTAGTATGCCCGACCCCCTGTCCTGTGTCTTAAAAGCTCTGTCTAATGTATTCGATGGAGTAGGAATATCATAGCGAGGACCACTGTATCCCAGGCCTTTGGGTAAGTTAGCAGAGATTGCAGCGTGAGCTGTGAGCAATCCTTCGAGACAAGGAGTAGAGACAACGCCCGGGACTTTGAGCAAGTGAATGGCTGGGGGGAAGCATTACAGCCTCCTCTCCGCATCCTTTTATGTCCCTGCACGGGGCTGTTCACAGTGTTAAGCGGCGTTTCCCGACGTGGGGGGCCAGCAGTCCCCATGACACCCTTCATTCCCCTGATGATTCAGGAAATCAGGCCAACACCTGTAATGATTAAAGTGAAGGCTTTATTGGGCCTCAGCCACTTGATGGTAACTGTCCCTGTGCATGCTCCCAGCCTGTAGTAAGCAAGAGCGAACACAGAACAACGTAGCCCTGTTTTATTCAGAAGTAGCTGTCTCCAGTTTGTTCTCACCAAAGTGTAATCGAGAGCAAACGGACAATGAATTACTGTGTGTTACTGCCTATCCTATGGAGCAGCTTGCATGGAGTTAAGTCCCAGTCCCTATTCACTGCATCCACATGGACAATTCCCACTGGGCTGGTGAGTGGGACTGTGCCTGTACTGCTCCATGGGAACTCTCCCTACGCCCCTGACACCCCCAAAGTGAGAGCTGAAGCCCAACAACCTACCCCTGAATGAACCAGGGTTAAACTGCCCCCATTCAAGCTTTCACTTCTCACAGGATCAGAGCGGACACATGAACAGCAATAATGGAACCCGTGGAGCTCGGTAAGTCACTGCCTCCTGCAACTATAGGCAAACCACCAGTGGTAACTGTGCATATGGGATTGTACTATGTGTGGTCACCAGAAAAGCTTGAGGAACCACTAGTTTAGGGATTGTCTAAAAGAAAACAAGAATTCCAGCATAAAAGTCTTAGATGGCGTGTAAAAGAGGGAATCCAAGCACCAAAGTTGTTTCCTAAGGAGATTTTACATCACAAACCCTGGCTGTACTATTCTTACAAAACTTTGGAGACCCAAAAAACTTTCAGAGCATCTCAGATTCGCTTACCAAAGAGACAAAGAAAGTCGTTTCTGAGGTCAAGCCTCTTGTGGTTGATTTTAAGGTACGCTTTCTTGCTAAAAGTTTGCAGATTGGTCTTAATGACTGCAATATTTCACAGCAAGCACCATAACAAGTATCATGGGAAAAGGCACACAGAACAAATTGTATAGAAAGAATGAACTGAAATGAAAGCTAGCCTTCACGTCCCTGTGTGCGAGTTCCCACAGGTTATATGTTCAAATTTGGTATAAAATACACATGGCAGCCTACAGTTTTAAGCATATGGGGGGGTCAAGTGTTTGTGCTAGTCACAATTTGTGCTCAACGATCTTCACTCGTCACAGGCTCAGTCTGTGACCCTCATTTATAATAAATCCTTATACTAAGTCCCACTGAAGCCAGTAGAGCTATCCTAATGAATAAGACGGATGGGCAGTGTAATCGTCCCCATAATGAACTGCAACTGCAGATAGCACTGTTTGGGTCTCAATGGGAGTGTCTACACATTGCCATATGACGACATTGCTACAGCACCGTGCTTTAGTACTACCTGTTGGAAGTACTAAAGCACGGTGCAGGATGGGCAGTTGCTGAGCCACGCACATGGCACATGGTTAGATTTTGCCACTATGTCGCTGTAGCGGCACACCATACTGGGGAAACACGCCACTATGGCAACATAGCTCCCGATCATGTGTAGACCCACGTGATCGCGATGTCACCGGGGCACGCCCTAATATCCCAAGCGCACTAACAGAAAGGAATCTACCTTTCTGCAAATTAGCTGTATTTTCCTGCACCACTGATCTCAACACTGGCACCAGCTGTTATTAATACCATGCTGGCTCTTCTTGGGAGGACCAAAAATAGACAAGGACTTAGCATGCTAGACAATGCATATATACAAAAAAAAAAGACAGCCTCTGCCACAAAGAGTTTACAGATTAGTGCTGAACTGACTGTTAGCATTAATCCAAAAAAAACCCTGCTCCTCAAAACAGCCCATAGGTTAACAGATGTGCACACATCCACATCCACATCCACATCCAATCTCTCTTTATCAGAGAGTCTGAGCACTCAAATTGGACTTTTACTTTACACTAGTTGCCTCACTGACTCAAACCTTTTAAGCTATAAACATATTTAAGAGATATTCACAGGGAAAAGAAGTGCAAATATAGCTGAGCAAGGTGAAAACGAATTTATGCAAAGTTAATGCTGAGTTAGTTTACAATGGATTTGGCACCAAGGTACCAAATAAATCAAAGGAACGCACTTAATGTTTGCCTGTCTAGCTACGGCACCCTGTGATAATAAATGCCTAATAAACTTGTTGTTAGCTTTTGTACTTTAATGCACTGATTATTAAGTAAGCAAGTCAACACATCTGTAATGGAAATCTGAACGTGTTCTGGGGCTTCCAATTGGCTGCATTACAACTCAGCTTCATAAATCAATAAGCTGGGCATCATAAGCACCTCTCGTTTTAGTTTCTATAGTAAATTGGGTTAATTCACTCCCCTCTTATTACAGTAGAGAAAAACCAGTTATGGCATCCATGTCCTTAAATCCCCCTACACCCCCCCAATACAGCTGCCAAACAGCAACAAAATACAAATTCAAAACTTTAGAAAAGTTTCAGTTCACCCATAAGGTTTTTTGTGTTATTCAAGAGTTTAATTCTAAGTTCTACAACATGTCCAGGTGTAACTGCCTGAATGTCTCTGGTTATACCTAATACGGCTCATTGTCAGGCTTTATATTTTCATCATGGCACTCTCTTTAATAGGATTTGCTTAGCTAATGCTGAGTACCTTCCTTATCATCATAATTGACATCAGTGGAATTTAATGCAGATGCTTAAAACCAAACATGCACTTAAGTGATTCTATAAATTAGGAAGCTTGTCTGAATCAAGCCCCAAGGCCCAAACCATAATGGTAAAGCTATGGTTTTTAAACTGTGACTGTATTAATAAGAAGGATATTCCTATAAGGATCTTTTCTTACCCTTGTACTTTTTCTCCCCTCCTCCCTTTAGTGCATCATCAGAGGATTTCCAAAGCCTGGAAATCTGCTGACCCCACATGTTTAGCAAGGTGAAAGGATGGTCATTCAAATGCCAGAGCATGCACAGCCCTCATCTCTGCCAGGCGTATGTAAGGGCTTCCCCTCAAGCCTAAATGCTTAAGGTACCAAAGGTAAAACCCCGTTAATCGAATCAAAGACAAAACTCAACCCATTTTTATCCCTTCTCAATTCTAGAGTCAGAGCGCAGCTCCTGAAGGCAGTAATTTCCATTCCCAGACTTACTGGGACATATTATTCAATTTCAAGATCTCAATTAAATTTGCAATTGGAATATGCAAACACAAATCTGCACTGGGGGAGTAAAATCTTTGACCTTTTCCAGAACCGTCTTCACCTCCACTGAGTCACGGGGCCTTCTGCAGCGAGTCAGATGTGTCGTGCTCACTGCAGTAGACTAGTGCAGGCTGAGAGGAGCCTGTTGGCTGCTGAACAGGTCATCATTCCCTGTTGGCACGTGATGTAGAAAAAAAGCATACAAGCTCCGCTGGGTGAATAAGCATCGAACAGTCATTCACTCTTCTGTGTGCATTTGAAATCCCCTCCTAACCTCCCTGCTATGTTCTCACAGCCCTAATTATGCAGACTACCGTACCCTGAAATTAAACTTTGCCGACTGTTACACCAATATTAGGATTCACTTGCAGGAATAAATGTACCAAAATGAAGCTAATTAGGCCAAATTAAAAACAGGGCTCATTTAGGGATGATTTGATCAATCATTCAAAATAAATGATCTTCAAAATAGCAGTTTTTAGCCTGATCTAAGGCCTGTGGGAGTCCACACAAATCTTTCCTTTTACTTTGGATCAAGTCCCCTGTGCGACACCTGTGAAGAGCCTCTCTCAGGCTAGTAATTTATTTTCACAGAAATCACAGAAAAATAGGGCTGGAATGGCTCTCCAGAGGTCTTCTAGTCCAATCTCCTGCTCAAGACAGGGTCATCCCTGCTTAAACCATTCTAGCAATGTCCCTCTACCGTGCTCTTAAAAGCGAGAGAGGATGGCAAGTCCATGACCTCTCTGAGCTATCTGTTCCAATGCTTAACTTTGGCACATTATTCCTTCCACCAGGAAAGAAACAAGGGCTAGAGACAGAAGTTACACAGAAATCGGTATAAGTGATCAGAAACCAGTTCAAATCTGTAACACAACAGAAGGTCAGTGCACATAAACCACTTTCAAAAGATCTCAAACTGGTTTAAGATAAACCTGGGTGGATATACTATCAGACTTAACTGATTTAGGTCAAACCGGTTTATTGAACTTCTGTCCCAGATCCTCTCAAGACTCAATTCAACTCACCGTCCCTCAGCATCCCAAGGTGCTTTGCACCTCCCCTGCAAACCCAGCTTGCAGGGTGGGTGGGCTAGCTTTGTCCCAAGCCGTCTGCTCCAGCTGAGCAGGGAACCATGCTCTAGAGACCCCCAGCTTCTGGCCTAGGCCGCTGCAGACATGTGGCTGCATTTCTGGAACAAAAAGTGAATGTCTGTTCACTTGCTTATTGGTTCAATCTACGCAGCTTAGACTAACCTGCAAAGTTTGAATCAATTCAGCCTCGGGCTTTTTGAGTGTCTGTACTTAGCCAAGAAGAACAGCTCCACCACTATTGTTTCCTTAGGCTAATTTACATTAAAGGATCAGTCAGATATGCAGTAGAGGCTAAGTTTTAAAACATCTGGCCTGCCATTTCTCAGTCTCCAACCTGCAGGTGCAACTTTGTACCTGCAGTTATTTGCTGATGAAATTAAAACCATTTAGCTATCTGACCACCTGTTCAGTTCGACATCTGGAGAGCCTCAGTCTTGCCCATGATTATTTTTGCTACCTAAACTACCAGCACAGGAAGGGAAGTTAAGATGAAAAGGCTTTAAAAATTAGTCTCAAAACCTGAAAGTCAGATCCCTTTTATAAATCAGAACCATTTTAGGGGTTGGGGAAGGGAGGAAAGAAGGGGAGAGAGAACATTCACCCCTATAAATATAGATTTCACTTGGATGTCAAGTAGCTTCTGCTTACATAGGACTTGAACCACCTCCCTCAGACAGAAAAGGTAGATCAGGCTCAGAGATGACACAACACCAGAATCCACCATGTAGGTTTGAGACTCCAATTGTGCACGTTACCAATGAGCAAAGCAATCCAGCAAATTTCTAACAAAAATTTAAAATCCAGCAACCTCACTCTGACATGATGCAAGCATTTTGTTCTTTCCTCCCTACGTACAGTCTCCTCCCAATAATACGGAGAAGGGAGGAAGACTGAACTGAGTACAAATATACTCTCTACAGCATAATTCCTGGGAGTTTCTCAGGACTCTCTAACCCCTCACATAAAGAAAGACCACATTTATGCTGTACTGGGTTCAAAGATATCTGCAATCTGCAGCCTCATCTATCCTGAAAAGGAGTTTGCCAGTGCATCTATAAAGCTCTGTCAACACACTCTTCATTTCATACAACCATTGACATGCTTTTGCTGGGAGGGCTTATGCATGCTCCACAAATGAAAAGAAGCTATAGCAACAAAAAGCCTATTTCACCTGTGTGTCTATACTTGCCTCCTTGCTGTCGTTGCTACATCAGATAGGGGTGTGGGGTTTTTTTCTTCCTAAAACCCTATAATATCTACATCAACAAAATTTAACCATAGACTATGTTGCAGTTTACTTTGTACATCCTAATTCCACTATTTCAGCTGCAGACGATGCTTTCTGAATATGATTAAACCGTGTTAAGCTTTCCGATGGCAAGCTGCACTCTTTTCTAAGTTTAACAAGATAAGCAGCGTATTCACCTCGCATGGGTTCCTGGGTGCACTGCTTGAGGGGCACACATTTCTTTCCAGCCATGAATGCTTTATTAGTTCATAAACCACCTTCTTCAGTCATAATAACATACCAGATCCGCACAGCAAGAATGGAGTAAGAAGTGTCACTAAGTTCTCGGACTGGTGAACCAGGGCCGAAAAGTAATTATCCAGACTACCAACCAGTAATCCCTGTGTCCCATCTCTACTGGAGACTTTATTGAAGCTGCTGTCAGCCTAACTAAATAAGAGCAAGAAACATCAGCCTGAAAAGACTGGCTGACCGGTGGAGAATTCATGTGGTTACCTGGCTATTAGATTCTCAACAGGAGATGGACAGACAATTTCATTGCTCCTAGACTAGAATGGAAAGTGTTCCAGAGCCTCTACAGACCCAGACACCAGCCGACCCCAGAACCAGTCCTTCATATTGCTCGTCACCCATCTGTTTTTGCAGGCATGCTCTACAGTACTATGAGATGTCAAAGATTTTATGTTACTCAAACACAGTTAAGTGCAGGTTTGGGCTCTTTTATATGTGAAGGCAGCAAGATCAGGCCATCTACATGAAAAATAAAGGTTAGTTAATGCCTTTAAAATGCAGGTTTCTTTTGTGAATAATGTCAGTCAGAACAGATAATATTGGAAGATGCTCTTTACAGAAGCATTTTTGTATACAGTGCTCTCCAGTGGAGCAGATGCCATTATTTATAATAGGTTGTAGCCCTCAAGTGTGATGTCAGAAAGGTAAAATCCACTTTACCAATGGATCAGGAGGCGTTTCTCAGTAGCTGTCCTAGATAATGGCCGTGCTGTCCCAAGAACTACAGACAGACCATTGCAAATCTCACTTCTTCCCACTCTTCAGTGCAAGACATTTTTTCTTGGCCATATTTCCTCCAATATAAATACAAAGAAATGTGTGTGCGCGCACACATGTGCATGGGGTATGTATATTTTACACATTCACACACACACACACACACACACTAGTTCTGTTGGTTCATGTACTAATGCAGGACTGTCCAACATCTGGGCAGCCAAAGCCATACGCTCTATATGGCCCCTGGGGCTGCAGTCCACAGGGTGTGGGCCACAGACCAAGAGCCACATGCTGCATGGGTAGCCCCTCCACCCTGGGCTCTCCCCTGCTGCCCAGGCAGCCAAGAGTAACCCCCCACCCCTCCTGCTGCACACAGAGCGTAGCAGCCCAACCCCCCTTTCCTTTCTGCCTGCATGTGCCATGCATGTGCACCCTCCTGAAGCACAAGAAGCCTTGCTCTGCCCCGCCACATGCACAGCACCCCCTTCCACTCCTGCCTGGCCCCTTCCCCTGCTGTGCACATAGCACAAATACCCCAGACCTCCCCCCCACCACTTCATGGCTCTGCCCCCAGGAGTGGAGGCAGTAGGTAGAAGTTGGCGGTGGAGGCCGGGGAGCCCACAGAACCCAAATTCTGTGGCGGGAGCAATAGCAGGAGCAAAGGCCAGCAGTGGCCATGCTGGAAGTCCTCAGGCTGCGTGCTAACCCTTCAGGGACCACAGGTGGCCATGGGCCAGCAGTAGGACAGACCTGCACTAGTGGAAGGCACTCAGATAGCATGGTGATGATCACAATATAAGGACTTAGACAAAACAGAAGAGAACCACAATAAACTTCTCACCCAATTTGCAAAGAGTCAGGGCAGTAGAAGAGACCTTAGGGCTTGTCTAGTCCAATGCCGCCCTCCCCAGATTTACTATTTTAAACCACCCCATGCAGACTCTTCTTGAAAACCTCCAGTGAAGGATATTCCACAACTCCCCTAGGCAGCTTGTTGCATTGCTCTACTGTTCTTATACGGAGAAAGTTTCCCCTGAGATTTGCTCTAAATCTACTTGGTGGTGGTTTTCAACCCCTCACCTCTTGTCTTGCCCTCTGTGGCGAGGGAGATCACTTTTTCTCCGCCTCATTTAGGGCTGCCTTTCAAATATTTCAAAATTGCCTGCATGTTTCCCTTACATCTCCCTTCGTTCATACTAAACACACCCGTGCCTTCCCCTGTACGGCTTACCTTCCAATGTCTTTCCCATTGTTGTTCCTTCAGCCTCCTCAAGAAAATGCTTTAGGTCCCAATGACTTGAAGTCATTCAAATTGGTAAAAAGTTCTCCAGTACATCCTTTTTACTCTTCATGCTCTGCATCCCTTCCCTTCTTTACTGATATTAAAACATGCTAGTCACCTGCGACCAGTTTTATATATTATGTGGTGAAAACTGGGCTTCTCCATCTTCATTGCACCTTCTCCACTGAGCAGCACACTCACATTTTCCCTAGACTCCTCCATCCATCTGGAAAACTTACAGAGCCTCCTCTTCTTCTTGCATTTGGCATATCTTGCCAGGAGAATGCACCTTTCTTCTGGGTAGTGTGTCCCTAGCTCTAGTCCCTTTGCAACTGAGGTCCTGAAAGTACAGGCCCTATAGAAAGCCTAAGTCCCTGCCCTGGTCCATGCCTGGCCCACCTTAGTGTGCTATGTCACCTACTTCACAAGACATGTAGAAGCTCCCTGCATCAACACTCCTCTTCAGCGATTCCAGTCCAAATGTGATCCAAAACTATTTCCATTCACAAGGAGTTTGCATTAGTGGCTGTTCTTCTTACCTGAACCCCTCTTCAGAAACTGAATCAAGCTACAAACTCAAGGCCCACCCCAAGCTGAAAGAGGCAGAACTTCCTTGATCAGGCTCAAAGAGCTTCTCTGCAAGTCTGGCTAGTCAATGCAGCTTTCATGTACACTGGACGAAATTCAGGGGTCAGTCAATGCAAGCTGGACTTAAGACTAATTTACTCACCACCGAATTTAGCCCACTGTGTTTTCCCCTCCCCACCTCTCTGGTCCTTTGTTCACAGCCCCTCTCCATTTGGTCTCCATTCTGCTGCACTCTTCATCTCTAGTTCTATAAATGTTATTCCCGCTGCTCCTTTCTCGTGCTCACTCTTCCTTGATGACATGTGAAGCTAACGGCCTCCGGCACACAGCACTAGCACAGGCTTGAAATCAGACAAAAACAAGGTTGTCTGTGTCTAGTTGTTCCTGCTCCTTTGGGTAGGAGCAACATGTGGAATTGATCTTCTGTCAGCCAGCTGCTATGGCAGCTCATGTGCCCAATGTCCCAGGGCTTTGCCAACCCCTTTCACAATAAGCTATGTCCCTAGGTACTTCAGTGCACATCCCAGTGAGTTTAGCAAAGGCATGGCAGCATGTCATGGCAGTATGTTGCTCCTCATTTATATCATACTCACAGCCCCTGTTCAGGTATTATGATATACAAACACCCTGAGAAAGACCATCCATGCCCTAAAGATCTGCCATCTTTGGGCACCTACACATGTGCTAGACACCTGCTCCAATACGTGCCAACTAGCACGTCGGAGCAGACTCGATCAATTGAGTCTGCTGGAGCGTGCTAATTAGCATACTCCCGCAGCCTCGGCATCACATGTACTCAGTGTCACCACACTTCAAAATGGTGGCAGGGGTGCTTTAACTCATTGAACAAGCTGTAGTTAAAGCACTCCCGCCGCCATTTTGAAGTGCGGGTCGCTAAATACACGAGATGCTGCAGGAGCTTTAATTAGAGCAGCTCCTGAAACCTAACGGCACCCCGGAGCATGTGTAAAGGCGCCGTTAGGTTTCAGTTAAGGAGAGCAAAGGCCTACGAAAGTGTAAGAGAACTAAGCGCTTCACCTTTACACGTCTATCACTAAGATCCATCGTGAACAGCAGTGGATTGTGTACTTGAGCATGTTCTTACATGCTCAAAGGGCTTCCCTAACTCAGGGCCTACATTACTCATCGTATTTGTAACACATGAGCACCCATCTCCCTTGCCCCCAGGTCCCATACTGTGAAAGCATCTTGCTATGGACCCAGAATTCAAGTCTTGCTCTGCAACTCCACTGAAGCCTGTTCCCCTTCTCCCAGCTCACTCGGCTATAAAAAGGTACTTGGCCATTTGGAGTGGGGAAACCAAGGCAAATCAGAGGAGACAGTGTTGGCCACGACACCTTCGCATGTGTCATTAACTTTAGAAACCAGCATAGTTTAACCACGCTGGATATACCACCTTGGTACAGGTGGAACTTTCACCTTTGACCATTATACTAGGGCAGTCAAGAGTAGTAGTTAGCCCAGCAACGTCACAGCTCATGCTACAAAAATCACTGGCATTAATTAACCAGAAGAGAAACTGCTGGACCTCAGCACTTCTAAAACCTGGCCATATGCTTTCCATCACAACTGCCAGCATCTCAAAGGACCCACAGTGACAGGCCCTAATAAGCAGTAGCATGTTAGCTACCTTGCCTACTTTTCCTTGAGTACACAACAGCAACGTTGGTCAAGACGAAACAGTACCCAACAAGGTGAGAAGTCTCTCCTTTGTATTAATTGCCTGTTAGATTCAAACTGGCTACGTCACCCTGTGGAACAATTTTAACAGTGCCAAAAATACTTAATTATTGTTTAATTATGGGGCAGGTGACTTAGTACAGTATTCATCCTGACTGATGAACAATATACATGAGAAACAAAGGCAGCTTGGTTCTGTCCCAAGTACACCAGATATTTAATTGACTTATCCCTTAATTACTCCAAAGTGAGATCAGAAGGAGATCCAAAGTTATCCAGTTAGCTTGGTAGCTAGTGTTTGTACAGTGCAGAGATTAGCATGATTTAGTGAGATTCAAGAACACCGGCCTAGGACTAGCACGGTATAAAAGAAAAGTTGTGCCTTTTCACTGAAGGAGTAGTCGTTTGGCCAATATATAGAACAGCGTCAGCACCATCCTCAGCCGTATTCTTCCAGCACATTAGTTATTACTGGGTACCAGAGGGGATTGGAAGTATGGGGGTAGGGGGACAAATAATGTACCCAAGAATAAGGTGTTTAGGGACCATCAAGACCCTTTTGCCAATACTAGGTACAGCAAGAACAAAACACTGATCACTGTGGCAGGTATAGTCAGGAAACAAAATAAAAGAGAAACAGCCGTATGTTGTTTTTGCTCAACGCAGATCAATTGTACAGATACTGAATGCATATGTAATAAACATATTTACATATACACAGGCACAGAGTATTTATAACATGTCCACCCAGGAATTGGCAGTTTTAGTGGTACACTCGAGAAGAGAAAAATCTTTCAAACTAGTGAAACCTTCCCAGATAGGATTGTCTATTTATACACACCATCTAGCCACTCTTAACCATTTCTTTTGGTGGGGGGGTGTTGGTTTACAGATTTATCACCCCAAGTGCTATGCTGTTCAATGGCTGAAGGAAGCTGACTCTTAAGAGAATCTTTTTAAAGGAGCCAAATCTCTCTTTCTCAGCTTCCTCCCACCAACACCCCTCCCCCACACACACAGAAAAATAACTCTCGATTTTAAGCTTTTATCCAAGTTTAAAGACAAATGACTTCAAATAATATGAACCCAGCCTAGCTGTATTAAATAAAACGAAAACTTCCAAGTGACAAAATAAATATTTCATGATGAAAATTGAAAGATCTCTCTGTAGATTTCACCCTGGCTATTTCTCCAGTTTGGCTCTCTTCAGTGTAAGTATGAGACCACACACACACACACACACACACACACACACAC
>NW_017729001.1:26235845-26239835 GCF_001723915.1 Gavialis gangeticus
TCAGGTCCCTTCTGACCCTAGAAACTATGAAACTATGTGCGTGCGCATGGACATATATGCATGTGTGTTCATACATGTGCATGGACATGTCCATGTACATATATGTTCATACATGTGCATGTACATGTGTACATATTCACCAGAAGGCCAAAACTCACCTGGAAAAAACACAGCCTTCTCAGGCCCTAGTACCAGATCATGGAACAAAACTAACTCCTAATTAAAGGCCAGTCTAACTAATTAAAGACCATCACAAATCTCACCACTTCTCCTCCAAATGGAGCCCGTGTTATTTTGACCGTGTTTTCTCTATCGCACACAGAAAACCACGGATGTATCTAAGAAACCATCCTACGAAAACAAAGTACATGGAAAAATGAGCATGGAAAACTGCAGTTAGGGAAAAGATAAGGGAAAACAAACCATATCTGACAAATATTAGTCACTTTGTTTAATGCACTACTGAGTAAAGCTCTCAGGGCCACATAAGACGCATGAACGTTCATTTTGTGTGCACACACACGTGTGTATGTGTGTGCACGTGTGCATGTGCGTAAATAAATGTCGCCTTTCATACTCTTTGTTAAGCTACATTATAAAAAAGAGGTTTTAAATACAAGCTTACAAGATGTGTCAGAATTACTAAAGAGGTGAATTTATGAATGTATTCCTAACAAAACGCACTCTGGGAAGCTTTAATCTATGAATTGTGACAACCTTGGACGAAATGGATTTTTAATAGAATATAATGTAAACCGCCTGAGACATGGTGATAAGGATTTTTTTTTAAAGTGTTGTAGAGAAAAGGCATGATGCACTTTGCATAAAAGAAGGAAAGGTCTTAAATTAAAATATTTTAATGAACACTCAATTTGCGTGAGGGATGGTGAGAAAGGGAGATGAAAAACTCATGATAAAGGATAATGTTGCACAGAGGAGGAGGAGAAAGATTAGAAAAATAAGTAAATCTGAAAGGGTTCTGAAAGATAACGCCAGCTGAAAGGAATGAAAACTGGATTATGAATGTGCTGCAATCTAAAGCCACTGTTCTCCTTGCAGTCGATGTCTAACTCCAGGGTCCTTTGTGACTCTTATCAGAGCCAAGCATTGGGGAAAGTAAAAGCAGCTGAAGTATAACCAGGCCTCTGAGTTAAGGGTACCCAAAAACAGTCATAGAAAAGTGAAGAGCACCTGATCCTGCAAACTCACTTGCATGAGTAGCTCTCAATTATCCAAGTAATTCCACTGAAATCAGCGTAAGTTCTGGCATGAATGAAACATGCAGCAGCATCGTCCCCTTTAATTGAAAAGGGATCAGTGCAAACATCATCAGACAGAAGAGTTTCCTCCTCACAGATGTGACTGTGCTTCCACTGATGCCAGTGCTCTCAGCTCTCTGGGCTGCTCCATCTTACCATGAGTGTCACAGCTAAGAAAAGCAGCAGCATAAAATTCAAAGAACCGACTTTCAAGACAGCAAGCTGGTTCCCTCAAGGAAGCAACTATTCTTCGAATATTTGCAGTTTCTCCTCGTTTCACAACTGATGAGATGGGTCTTGCAACTTTTAAGTGCTGCAGAAACTCCAATTAACTTTAACAAAGTTACTTGGGTTCCTTAAGTGGAGCAGGACCAAGCATGTATCGATTTAAATAAAGCAAGTCACAGAATCCTCCTATAAGCGTTCCAGTCTTCTAAAGAGACAGTGTGCCACCACATCCCAGCAAAAAAAAAAAAAACCCCAAACACCAATTAAAACAAAGATCAAAGTTAAATATTACTCTAAACGCTACAATATTTGCAAATCTGGAACTGATCTTTCAGAAGTTTCTATTTGCATACTTTAATTACTCCAAAAATATTAAAACCAATCTCACAAATGAAAGGGTCAAAGTATTAATTAACTTGAGATTCTTTGCCTTTTATATAATTTAACAGTTCAACACAAAGCACCAAAAAAAAAAAAAAAAATCGGTGTTAATAAAAACTAAGTTACTGTGACAGGTGTAATTTCATGGATTAGTGAAACATGCACAAGGCAAAAACATTCAGTGCTCTCTGTAATTTTCACTTAACTTAAAAAATAAAAAAAGCAACTTCAGTTCAATTAAACAGGTTCCTGACTAGCAGAGATTTATATTAAGCTTTCTGTTAACCTCCAAATTTGTCTTAATTGATGGCTTTCAATGTGGCTTTAAATGGAACATAGGTCACAGCTATTGTAATGGAAAACCTGAGCCTTAACATTTATTTGAGATCAGATATCGAGTAACCCTCTAGATGGCAAATCTCAGTTAACACAGAGGAAAGCTGCATGAACGCATGCATTGAGAATTCGCACCACGACCGTCGGCACATGGCCATGAGAAGCGTAGTATGGCAGTCGTGGTTCCCTCCGTCCAATATTCTGCACTGACGCAGAACTCGTCTGTAGCCAAAGGAACATGCTGGGTTTCTTTAAAAGCTTTGGAGTAAAAAGGAGTATTACTGAAAAAGACGTGAATCGGAAATGAAGCGTACAGTCCCCAAATCTAAAGTTGAGTTCTCGGTGAAAAAGAATGATACCTTCTTATAAAGCATCGGCAGAAGCAAACTCCAAAGAAACACTCACCGTGATACTCATGCCACAGCGCCAGAGCAACAGGTGGCTCTTCGACTTCTCACTGGCAGCTCTTTTCAGAAAAAGTCAAACTTTGGTGGGGTTTGGGGCTTTGTTTTTTGGGGGGTTATTTATCCTGCAGTTGTGAATCCTTTCCTGCGGTTGTGGATAATGCAACACATGCAACAGCATACAGGTAACCCTTGACATTCGCAGGGTATATGTTCTCGTATCCCCTGCGAATGGCAACATCCATGAACAAGGCACTGTGCTCATGGATGCTGTCTGCGTTCATGAACTCAGTGCACCCAGCAACTGGGGGCCTGGAGGGGGGACATTTGCTCCAGCAGCAGCGGGAGTCCGGTGGCGGGAAGCGTGGAGCTCCCAAAGAGCTCCTTTAATTGCATTTAAGATGTGGGTTCGGCATTCGTGAATATTTGAAACCACGAATGCCGTGCCTCTGAATAATGAAGGTTTCCTCTACCATGGGTTTTTCTTGCTTCTGAACTGGCGTGTGCATCAAATCCCCAACACTTCTATGTGTCGCTGTGGTTCTTTGGTTAACACTGGTCATGTCTACACGAGACACTGACTGTGCAGTAATGTCACATGGCATGAAGCATGGCACAACACTACTGCGCGGTAGTCATGAGCTACTGTGCAGTCAAGTGTCACCTGGGCAGGGCACCCCAGGGGATGACAAAGTTCAATGGTCACAAACTCCTGGAAGACCATTTTAGGCTGGATATAAGGAAAAACTTCTTTACCATCTGAGTCCCCAGGGCCTGGAATAAATTCCACCCCCAGAAGTGGTATGAGCACCTACTCTGGACACTTTCAAGAAACATTTGGACATTTATCTTGCTGGGATCCTTTGACCCCAGCTGACTTCCTGCCCCTTGGGCAGGGGCTAGACCCAATGATCTTGCGAGGTCCCTTCCAGCCCTAATGTCCACAAAATCTATGAAACCTAAAAGGTGTGTGCTGACGCTACTGCGCAGTGACTCCGGTTACTGCACAGTCACTTAGTACTTGTGTATGCAAGTATTAAATGACTGCTCAGTAACTACTGCGCGGTCACTGTGTCATGTAGACATGGCCACTGACAGGTTAATACACGGCTTCTGAGCTAATCGGGACTGAATCCTACATAGGACCCCAGGCAAACAGGTTACAAATTTAAGTTTTGTCTTCCTTTTTTTTTTTTTTTTTTTTTTTTTTTAACTAGACGTGGGAAAGAAAGCGATGAAAAGAGAGGAGAGGAATTTAAGACAAATGGGGTTATAAGACCTTTTTTTTTTTTTTTACCTGAAGTTATGCACTAGAAAACTCAAGTTTTTATCTTTCCAAATACATGAGAAAAAAAATGTAAAACTGGCTGAAAACAAAATCT
>NW_017729001.1:26244835-26248631 GCF_001723915.1 Gavialis gangeticus
TTTTTTTTTTTTTTTTTTTTTTTTTTAACTAGACGTGGGAAAGAAAGCGATGAAAAGAGAGGAGAGGAATTTAAGACAAATGGGGTTATAAGACCTTTTTTTTTTTTTTTTTACCTGAAGTTATGCACTAGAAAACTCAAGTTTTTATCTTTCCAAATACATGAGAAAAAAAATGTAAAACTGGCTGAAAACAAAATCTGAAATCCAAACATTTGACAGTCATTTCTCTTGGTCTAAATAGGTGTAGACATCTGCTTTAAAAGGGTTTTATGGGAAGGACAATGCAGGAGAAAGATTCCTGACTTTAAAAATTGACGCAAGTCTTACATCTCACTAAGTATAATACAATTACAGGCTAAAAGTAACTGCAGTGTATTCTAAGTGTTCAATAACTGCAGGATAATAGAGAGCAAGCGCTCATATTGGAAAACAAATTACTCTAACAATTTAAATTTCTTATTACTTTTGATATATTTTGCTAATGCACTGCTATAATAAATATATGTGGTATTCATAAGAAGTCTCAGACACCCACAGGTGTTTTGCAGGGGTAATAAATAATATTTAATAGCTATTACTTTATAGCTTTTCAAATAAAAAAAGAGGACACCATTGTCCTATATTGCCCTAAATTATTCCTAGTGCTTCTTCATTTTAATCTTCTTACTGTCGGCTCTTTTGCAGCAGACACTTCCCCAGCCCCCTGGAGGTACCTGACAGACAAATCTGACTGCAGAAATCTTTGCTGAATCAAATGTAATTAGATCATTTACCTATGACGCAGGGAAATAAAATAAAATAAAGCTCTCATAAGATAACAGAGTTATGATACAGCTTTCTAAGGAAGCTAAGGAGGATAAAATATGGCTACACATTAAAAAGTAGCACCATTTATAAAAGGAGCATTTATATTTCTTCCTCACATTGCCACCAGGATGATATGCAACATAGTTTGGATGTCTTACCTGCTCTCTGCATTTGGATCATGATGTGCACAGATAACAGTAGCTGTGGTCCCTTCATTATCTATTTCTTCTTGTATCCCCCACTGGTCTGCATCACTGACTCTGATAGCCATTATCTTCACACCTGGTGCTGCCTTAACTCTGTTGGGAGACAAGAGTTTGGTTTACTTACAAAACACTGAGAAATAAATGCAGAGAGGTAAACAGCGGAAATAAAATAGGGAAGCTTCCTCCTTGCATCAATAAAAGATTGATATATGGGAACTGTAAGTTACTCTGCCTTAAAAAAAATAGAACTGGTCCAATTATTTTACAAGAGATGAAGCATGAGTTTCATTATGTGCAAAGCCAGTTAATTTTCAGCTTGAACAATGTGGAGCGAATAAGAGCACTTTCTGCTTCAGTGGCACCAGTTTTTTATAAATGAAACAGATGTGACTAAGCATAAGTTGATTTAATTTGCTGCGTCTGTGTTGCACTTTAAAATTGAGAACCACAGCAACGTGGTATAAATAGACCCTCGTGTTTGTCAACCTTTGGAGTAAGGTGCTTCTAAACAAAAGGGAAACCTTCAGGGAGGAACATGCTCCAATGGTCAAAGCTCACAGTACAGAGAAGGGATGCTGGGGAGGAACATGCAACTATCTGGGCATAGACACTGCACTGAGGAATGAAACCATTAGTTTCACTTAGATCTAGGAAAGATTGTATGCTACCTAGTGGGTTACAGGATTGAAAATGTGTATGCATACACACTACGGGTGTGCAAAATGCGTCATTTTCAATTCTGATTTGCCCCGAATCAGGGATAGCGATTCAATTCATTGATTCGAATCACTGTCCCCAATTCGATTAGGCCAAATCTGAATCTGAAGATTCGATACGGTTTCAAAGAATCAGCGATTCAGCCATAGACACAGCTTGAAGTGCTTTTTCTGCATACCTCGAGGTACCAGATGCAGTTCATGAATGCCGCAATGCTGGGGCACACGGAGCGCCCCACAGGAGCGCAGGAGGCCCCCCAACATGCTCGGTGGCAAACCTGGAAGTACTTCCGGTCCACTTCCAGTTCCAACGCCGAGCGCGCAGAGGGCCCTCACTGTGCCACCTGGCTTGGCAATCGGCCACGGAGGGACCCCAGGTGCCCCCCCAGACCCAGCAGGCACCGAGCTGGGGGAGCATTGGGGGCCCCCCTGCACACTCCCCAGCGGACCCGGAAGCAGACTAGAAGTGCTTCTGCTCCACTTCTGGGTCTGCAGCCGAATGCACTGGGGAGCCCCCCACGTTCCTGTAGGACACTCCATGCGCCCCAGCATTGCAGCACTCATGAGCCGCCTGGTACCTCGAGGTATGTAGAAAAACATTTAAAGCTGTGTCTATGACTGAATCATTGAATCTTTCCTAATCTCTCTGAATCCATTTGGAGAGTTCCGATTCAATTTGGAGAGATTAAAGGGTCTCCTGATTCGATTCAGATTTGGAGATTCAGCCACCGAATTGGACTGAATCTCCGCCAAATCGAATCAGGGATTGAAGCTTTGCACAGCCCTAATACACATAGTCACACACACACAGACCTGGCTATGACAACAAAGGCTGAATTTTATCAGCTACAGACTGGACTATAGATTCATCGTACTCCACACATACCAAGGGGGAGGGGAGGGGAGGGGAGGGGAGGAGATAGGGAGTGTCTATCTGTCTGTCTCCTTGGCCCATATAGAGTACGATAAATTTATAGTCCAGACTGCATTTGACAAATTTTTTAGCCTTTTCTATCAGAGCCAAGAAAGGACCCTACGTAGCACTGGAGTTCCACGCTGGAAAGAGGTTGCCAAAGAACTGAGAATAAACCTTGCTGTTGGAGCAGGGACTGCATTTCTACTGCTCACGTCCTGCAAAACAATCCTGGGATTTCCAGAGGAGTGCTGCAAATATGCTAGCAGTACAATTAAGCTGAAAGCTCTACTACAGAGCTGCGTGTGCCACTGCTGAGACTTAATTAATTAAAGCTAATGCCAAGAGGGACCTCTTAGTCTTATAGCAGAAGGAAATAGCTGCGCTGAGACTTGAAATGTTATTTAACAGTGAATTGTGATGGATTTGCCCCCTGATGCCTGGCGGTGCTAGCAGTACACTGAAAGCTATATAAGATTCTCCTTTAAGGTCTAGCAGAGTTCACGATTTGGATCAAAGGGTCTTCAAGAGTCAGTGGCAGTGGTTTCCTTTTAGACAGCATTAACTCATTCTGCTTTTACCTTGCCCCTGCAACCTCTGACACGACTATTTGCTTCTCATGCTTTGCGACTAGTGTCAGGAAGACACTTAGGCTAGGGACAGAATTTTCACATAAACCAGTGTAAGTCATCAGAAACTATTTTAAACCTGTAACAGAACAGAAGCACAGTGCATATAAACCAGTTTCAAAATGGCTAAAACTAGTTTAAGATAAACCTGGCTGAATGTAGTACCAGACTTAACCGATGTGGGTCAAACCAGTTTATGAAACTTCTGGCCCAGACCCTTCCTGGTTCAGCTTAAATCACAGGCCCCCCAGCATCCCGGCATGCTTTCAAGCCCTTGGCTGGGCTGTGCTGTCTGCTCCAGGGAGCAGGGCTGGCCCCGCCCCTCTGCTCCCTAGCTGGAGCAGTGAGGGTTAACTGACAAGGGGGTGGGGAGAGTAAGCCCAGCTGGGGATGCAGCCCAGTCTATGGGGCAGGGTAGGTTGCCCCACCCAAGTAAAACCCCAGTTGGGGTCTGGGGCCAGGGAGGGGGGTTAAGCACCCCTTCCCCCGCTCAAATTTACTGCTGGCTGCGACTATGGACTACAA
>NW_017729001.1:26258819-26259673 GCF_001723915.1 Gavialis gangeticus
GGGATGCAGCCCAGTCTATGGGGCAGGGTAGGTTGCCCCACCCAAGTAAAACCCCAGTTGGGGTCTGGGGCCAGGGAGGGGGGTTAAGCACCCCTTCCCCCGCTCAAATTTACTGCTGGCTGCGACTATGGACTACAAATCCCAGAGGCACCTGGAAGCAGGAAGAGGAAGTGATGAGCAACCCTACAGAGTCCTGCTGCTGTAATTCTGGACTGCAAATGCCAGACACCTTGGGGGCAGCAGGAAGAGGAAGTGGACATACAGCCAGAGAGTCATCTTCTAGCACCCCCCTCCCCCCGGCTTTTGGCCTGAGCCACTGCAGGCATGTGGCTGCATTTCCTGGATCAAAGGTAAATGTCTGTTCATTTCTGTTTCAATTTAATCTGTGCAGCTTAGACTAACCTGCAAAGATTTAACTGAATCAGCCTTGGGCTTTTTGGCTGTCTGTACTTAGCCTCAGAGGTCGAAACAGCTTCTCATGGAGCCAAGATGCCTCTCTCTAATCCTCTGTGTATTTTTCTCTGTTTCAGAGGAATCCTAGTTTATTTTGTATTAATTATGCAGAGCCTGTTCCTTCCCTTAGGACTACATCAATGCACCCCTATAGACTTCAGTTCAATGGTGTTCCTGCCTCCTCTTTTACACCTGGAGAAAGAATTAGTGAAACCGAGCCAAGAACAGATTTTTGCTTCCTCCAGAGCAAACCAAAATACAATTGTTTCAGATTGCCTGAAATACTCTATTACCTGACAATTTAACTTGTTACCCCTTTCTTTTTTTTAAAGTTAGGACTATTTCTGACTGAAATTCACAGTTGAAACAAGAAGTTGAAGGGTTTCATGGGTTCATTAGAG
>NW_017729001.1:26259852-26276048 GCF_001723915.1 Gavialis gangeticus
TGATGCCAAGATGAACATGGACCGGCAGTGTGGGGATGTAGTCAGGAAGGCCAACCACACCTTGTCATGCATCCACAGATGCATCTCAAGCAGGTCCAAGGAGGCGATCTTCCCCCTCTATGCGGCACTGGTCAGGCCGCAGCTGGAGTACTGCATCCAGTCCTGGGTGCCGCACTTCAGGAGGGATGGGAACAACATGGAGAGGGTCCAAAGGAACATCACTTGCATAATCAGGAGGCAGCAGGGCAGGCCCTACGAGAAGAGGCTACGGGACCTGAACCTGTTCAGCCTCCACAAGAGAAGGCTGAGAGGGGATCTGGTGGCTGTCTATACACTTGCCAAGGGGGATCAGCAGGCAATGGGAGAGTCCCTGAGCACTACTGGGAGTAACCAGGAATAACGGCCATAAG
The DNA here is from genome assembly GCF_001723915.1 of Gavialis gangeticus. Classification (NCBI taxonomy): domain Eukaryota; kingdom Metazoa; phylum Chordata; order Crocodylia; family Gavialidae; genus Gavialis; species Gavialis gangeticus. The sequence continues at coordinate 26,260,263 of NW_017729001.1, forward strand.
CTGACGGAGAGTAGATTCAGACTAGACATCAGGAGGCACTGCTTCACAGTCAGGGTGGCTAGGATCTGGAACCAACTTCCAAGGGATGTGGTGCTCACTCCTACCCTGGGGGTCTTCAAAAGGAGGCTAGATAGACACCTTGCCGGGGTCATTTGACCCCAACATTCTGTCCTGCCCATGGCAGGGGGTCGGACTTCATGATCTGCTCAGGTCCCTTCCGACCCTACCAACTATGAAACTATTCAGGAAAACATGACGAGATTTAAACTTTGCTGATTTTCTCTTTATTTTCCTACCTGCAATTGGGTTTTTCTTTTGTAAATTCCCCAAGAGAAGAGGCATGCACCAAGCAAAACTTGCCCAAAGCCTGGGTGCATTCAGTTGAGACCCATCTCTTACAAATACTGTTGACATGTAGCATTAACCCCTCATTTTGTTTTCTCCTTTTTGTAGCTTTCCCAAAGAGATTGTGTCCACAAAACTATGACACCCCCATCTGACTAAACCTTAACTGCTGTTGCCTACTTCTTTGAGTCAGGAGACTGTGCCACTTACTTCTTTTGTATCTAAACAGAGCTATGATACTATTTTTGATCATCTGGGCCACAGACAAGGCTTGCTGATGACTCTGTCTTGTTGGCTCACCATTTGTGTCTCCCTTAGGGTACTGTCCCTTAACAGGAAGCCTTCTGGTTTTTGGCAGTGCTGCTTTGTTGACTGCGACCGCAGATTTCACTTGCTGTCTTAGAAAGTTAGCATCAGGTAAACATCCACTACTGTCTGTTTTCTATTGTTGCAAATGTCTCAGAATGCTGCATTTTAGGAAACTCCCCAGTATAATCCCCTACAGTGCATCTGCTCTGATGGGCTGAGTCAAAATGTCATTCTGCATTTTTGGATGTCAGGGGAGCCAGGAAGGTTGGGAGAGGGAGGAAATTGAATTAGGTTTCTGACTTGGAAAAGCAAGACGTTCAAATCACACTGGGCTATAAATGAATGTTCTGATCTTGTTTTTCCATCAAACAGTGACTCATTGCTTCAATTCTACCCCAAGTTCTACAGACAAAGAAAACCTACCTCAGGGCTCTGAATATGAAGAACGGGCTATTCTTCTCAAAGTTGACACTACCCCAAGACGGGATGGTTTAATGGTTTCAATGCTAGTCTACGACTTGGCAGATCTAATCCCTCTTCCATTGCAGACTTCTTGTGTGACCTTGGATAAGGGGTTTAAAGGCAGATCAAGTGGGAGTTTAGACACACAAACACGTTTCAGGATCTGGCTCTTGGTCTTCTTGGTGTCCCTCAGTTTACCATCCATAAACTTGTCTCACAGGGGTGTTGCAAGGTTAAACACTAGAGCTAGGGACAGAAGTTACACACAAATCAATTTAACTGATCAGAAACTGGTTTAAACCTGTAACACAACTTTGATGCATATAAACCAGTTTCAAAATGGCTGACACTGATTTAAGATACACCTGCTTGAATGTAGTATCAGACTTAACTGATCTAGGTCAAACTGGTTTATGAAACTTCTGTTCCAGACCCCTTCCTGGTTCATGTTAAATCAGAGTCCCCCAGCATCCCAGCATGCTTTCCAGCCCTGGCCTGGGCTGGGCTGGGCTGTCTGCTCCAGAGAGCAGGACTGGCCCCACCCTTCTGAAGCAGTGAGGCCTGGCTGGGGTCCCCCAGGCAAACACTGGCTGGGGTCTGGGACCAGGGAGGGGGTTTTAAACTCCCCTTCCCCAGAGTACAGATCTGTTCTGCCCTGTTAAAAACTTACTCCCGGCTGCGACTGTGGACTACAAATCCCAAAGGCACCTGGAAGCAGGAAGAGGAAGTAATGAGCAACCATGCAGAGTCCTGTTGCTGTGATTGAGGACTTCAAATCCCACAGAACTCAGAGGCAGCAGGAAGAGGAAGCGAACACATAGCCCATGCTAGCTCCATGCCAGAGAGCCGTGCTCTAGCACCCCCTAGCTTCTGGCCTCCGCCACTGCAGGCATGTGGCTGCATTTCCTGAATCAAAAGTGAATGTCTGTCCAGTTGTGTCTCAGTTTAATCTCTGCAGCTTAGACTAACCTGCAAAGACTGAAGCAATTCAGCTTTGGGGTTTTTGGCTGTCTCTACTTAGCTCTGAGCTGGCTACTAAATGGCACTCCTGCTCCATTTGTGACACTGACCCTTACTAAGAAGTGAAAGTTCTGAAAGAGTTTGTTCTGAACAACAAGAATGATCTTACTGAAACAGCTGCACTTACACTGGGCTCATTCAAAATAATTCCATTGAAAATTTAAGTTAAATTCACTCTCATAAAATTCCCTCAATTCTGATAAGATACAATTTACTAATGGAAACACTTTTCTGATGAAACCTCTCTGACCTGTTTCAAAACCCCCAAAGAGAGCCCTTAGAAAAAGTAGTCTACAATGTGCCTCCATCAAAATACAACCCACATGTGGCACATTCAACATTCGCTATCTCCATCCTTATCTTCACTGAATTTACTACTCACAAAAGGCACCAGAGCTCAAATGGGAGACTGCTCCAAGTGTATTGCAGCATTTACCCCGAGTGACTGAACACAGGAGTCAGCGCATAAAAATCAGGCTACATATAGCCTGGGAGCGCAAGTTAAAAGCAGCTGACCTTCCTGACTCCTTCTGCCCATGAGCCTAAAAACCAACAATTTGGAAGCAAATAGGAAACTTTCTGAAAACTTAAGTTTTGATTTCAGCTCACCTGTACCTCTTACTCTGCCTGACAAAAATTAGAAGAGAGCAATGGAAACAATGGCAGAGGCCAGACAGATAAAAGAGTGAGAGCTGCTCAGTGCACATCACAGACTGCTGGTACATTCAGGCATTTAAAAGGGACCTTTCCTGATATGTGTGAGCCCATAAGGGGACAAAGGGAATATCATAGATGCTCAGATCGTTAAAAAACATTATAACAACTTCACGGAAGTGCCAGCAAGATGGGACTTGCTGGAGACCTAGGCCAAACCTCTGTGCAGATTCTTCCCTAGGAATGAACCTGGCGCTCTCCTGTAAAGTTGTTCCTTTCCAGCTATACACATGCTAAACACAGTTTATATGGTAGCCACCTGAGAGCCTTGACTGTGCTTTTTCTCTGACCAGCACCTCTTCCGCATATCCTGCCAGGCCAGGCTCCACTGAACAGAGGGGGAAAGCAGAAGCATCTGACCCCATCCATAGACGCACACTGGTAAGAAAATATTTTACAGTGCAATCTTTCCCCAGGAATGTGTCACCCCTGTTTGAATTCAGCAGCTCTAAACCTTTTCTCGCCGCTCTCACAGCAACAATAGCAGAGGAGATTACTGAGGCTGGGAGAGATGACTCCAGGACTGAGAGTAGGATTTAAACCAAAAGGAAGTGGTACAACAACTTCTACTGTGCCCCATTCAATTGACTGAAAGCATCTGAGAAGTGGATCCCTGCTTGAAATTCACCCTGACTAGCACATTGAGCAGCTATAATTGGGATGTAAAATCTTGACAAAAAGAAATTCAAAATAGAAACGGAATGAAAAGATATTTAGAAAATAAAACAGGAACGTGCTTGGAGCAGATGGGACATGCTTAAAATGATGAGAAAGGAAAGTTTCTAAAATAGTGCTGTAAAAAACCATCACTTCTTCCCCCTGCTATTATACAGAAAAGAAAAACCTCCATCTGAATTGACTTCACCCTCGGTCACGTCATAATAATAATGGCTAGAATCATAACCTTCTGATGGAGCAGAAAGGACTTTACAAACATTAATGAACTCTGCCTTACAATGCCCCCTTTTGCCCCAGTAAAGAAAGAATTATCCCCAGCTCACCAATGAGGAGTTGGAGCCATAGGGAGGTTGAGCAACTTGCCTAAAATTACTCTGGGAGTCCTAGGCAGAAAAAGAATTAGAAGTCATATATCCTGATTCCCACTCCTATGCTTCTGCCGCCTTCTCCTCCAAGACTAAACCAGATCACAGAAATGTTAATTGTGAGCCCTTACAGAGCACTTTACATGTTCAAAGAACTGTACAAATACAAACTAATTAATTCTCAACTATGCCCTTGGGTGGCGAGTTTATATTTACAATATATGCATTTTAAAATGTGTTAAACCCCAAACAGTGTATTAAAATAATAATTGGATTCCAACATGAGCCAGACAATACAACATGGGAGTTTGGGACTGACTGACTGAGCACAGCTATCACGGGTCTTCTGCACGCAGTTTGTACATGCAAAACACTAAAGATATAGTACACTATTATTATGATTATTTTTTATAATAAATACAGCAGTCACAGGCCTCAATCAGGACGGGGATTTGATTGTGCTGGGCACTATACGCACTCCTGGTAAAAAGAGTTGCTCGCTGAGGAGCAATCCAGACTAACGAGACAAAGAACGGAAGTATTCATAACACCAGGGTTAATGCAAAAAGGCAACCAAAGGAAATTAAGTCCAAAATCATGGAGGAAATCAGTGGCAGAGATAGGAACTGAACCAAGATCTCTAGAGCAACAGTAGTTCAGAGACTCTGGTACAAAATCAACCTGGCTTCTCTGTAATAGGGACTAACTGATAAAAGGTGGTATGTCCTGCAGTGCCGAGGTACAACAGGCTGAGTCCATGGTTCTGCGAATGTCTTCATACTAGCGTTATTTATCTACAAAGCAGAGGTGGTGCTAAGTCCCTTCTACATGTACTGAGCCCACTCAGCTTATGGTGGGTATTGAGATGCTCAGTAACCCACAGGATCAAGCCCTGACCTTAAGAAACCATTTCATTTTTAAGTTATAACGGCCTTGCTGCAGACTACCCCGATTATCACCGAAGCCTCCTGAAAATGGTACTATGACAGCGATTCTCAGCCAGGGTGCCACAAGATCCTTTGAAGGGTTTCGCACAATATTAACGCTGTTAGGTGCATAAACACCTACACGTGATTCACAGGATGAAGCACAGAGATTTCAAATAAGAATCCACAGTGTCAAAACCAGTCTGACCTATTGTGGTCTTTCTGAGTTCTTTGCAAGAGAAAAACTTCTCTACTATTTTTCTGTACTCAAAAATAAGTAAAAGCTAAGAGCTGGCCTTTTCTGAGGGGTCCTTCGAGCCTAATGAGAGATGCCTTGAGCCGAAAAAGGTTGACAAACCACTGGTCCATATCAAATTTCAGTGTAAATACAATGATTGTTCTAAATGCACACAGAAGTAATACAAGCAAGAAAGAGTATGATGGTAGAAGCACAAATAGTCTGCTCCCTAAGTACATAAGTTAAAAACAGGCAGCCTACAAAGCCAAGAGGAAAGATAAAGATAGATGGCAGACAGATGGCAATGTGGAACAGAGGGCGACTGCAATGCATTGAACAAACCCCCAAGGAATAGGATCTGAGTAAGGACATCAGGGAAAAAAAAAAAACCTTAACATGATCTTGAGCTATTCCCCGTGGAAACAGGTGTTACCAGCAAAATAAGACAACAGGGGATGATGGGACAAAAGCAGATGTTTGCCCTTCGGGATAAAGAGCGATCAGTAATTAAAGACAGAGACAGCAGCTTGCAGAGAGAACTGGGGTTTTACCTGAAGTTGCAGCATTGCGTCTCATCCACACCAAAAAACAATTCCACTCGCCCTCCCCCTGCTTCGTGGAAATATCCTTTCTGTATCTCCACTTTACACCTCCACCCTGTCCCATGTTCCAACTGCATCTGTAAACACCTTCCTCCTTATTGCTCACCTCCACTTGGTTCTGCATCTGCTATTTTTATGTAACCTTTTGTTCCTGTGTTTTTTAACCCTGTCAAGCACAGGCAAGACAGTTTGCACAAAAGCAGCTGTTACTGTCTTGCACAAGGATTTCTCTGGTCTAAATCAATAAAGGTAACGCCAAAACATTCGGCGGAAAGGAAAGAGGAAAAAAGGTGCCAGCCAACAACATGCACAACAAGAACAAAATCGCTCTGTCAATGTGGTGGCTGATACCTGAAAAGAGGTCAATGGATCGTGGACTCGTAAAACTGTTTGCAGAATGTATCGAGAACAGGATGCTAAAGGAGAACAATGCAATTATCAGTCTTGTACACAAAGAGGTAAAGCTATCAACCCGGTTTTGTTTTTTTTTCAGCCCACCAAATGTTTCAAAATATGCTAAGCATTAAAGCTCACTAGCATATTGGATTTTGAATAATGAAAAGAGTAAACAGGATTTTAATTTGGATTCTGGCAGGGAAGTACTTTCCACGTGATAAATTAACTATTAGAGCAGACAAATTAGAACAACTTGCCTTTGAGTATGATGGCTTATGATTCTAAGGCGGCTTTAAAAGACCTAAGATCAAAATAGGGCAGGCTGAAAAATCTTGAATATTTTATCAGAATTCCTCCACTGGAAGTGAAAAAAAAAAAATGGAGTCATCTTGAGGGCTGATCAAAACACACAGGCCCCCCCCCCTTTTTTTTTAGTAACAAAATACAGGGGATTTCCTCCACCCCCGCCTGTATCTATTGTTTTTAATTATTCCGAAATGTTTAAGGAAAGTCCTCAGCTACTGTAAATTACCAAAAGCTTCGTTGGCTTCAATGGATTTTCTCGACAGCTTTAATATTAGAGCTTTATTTTACTTTTCTGAAGCACCTGTGCATAGGAAACAGTAAAGGGAGACAGAGGCAAAATGAGAAAAGGTGTCACCCCCTTGGGTATCTTCTTGGTATCCCAGAAGCATTACAGCCAGGTTATTAGGCTGCATTTGCAAAAGTAAGAGAGAGCCCTTGAAAATGCTTTAAAACATTCAAACACTACCTTGCAACGCTTCCAAGTAGGGCTGTTCAACATTTTTTCAGAGAGCAGTTCTCTACTGGAAAATACCGGTTCAATTAAAATTGGGACATTTCATTGGGACCGATTTTGTCGGTATCTGATGGGAAACAAGGGGGAAAAAATCCATTTTTAACATTCAAGTGAGGGTCAACCTTAAAATATGATAAAAATTTCAACCTTATTGAAATAAAATGTTTCAATCTTAACTCAATAAACTGCTTCATTGCAGTAATTTTAAAATATTCTGCTCATGAAATTCTGAGATTCTGACTTCTGATTCCAATTCTTTTCAAGACATAAATCGAAATCTTGATGTGACGTGTTGAATAGAAATGCTGTTTTTCAGCCAGCTCTATTTCCAAACCAGAGAGGTAGACAAAGGAGAAATCAGCCAAGACTAGTGAAACACAACCTGAATGACTTGATGGTAGAACCACTAACTTTTATTTGTGAATATTCCTATCTGAAAGCTGAATCTTTTGCACTGGTTTATAACAAAAGACAGAAGAAAAAATAATCAGAAATTTAACTCATGCAGCTTTTTGCAATAGGCAACATTTATATTCCACTGACAAGGCTCTTTTTAAAACTGCATTTACAATGGAATATACTACTTTAAAATGGAAGCAGAACGATTGTCTCTACAATGGGAAGACGGGTTATATTCCATGGGCTCACCCCACCGCCTATGAGTCACTTCACCTCCTTGGGTCTTGGTTCACAAGGGAGATAATAAAGTTTACTCAACTTTCAAAGATTCTTTAAACTCCATGAAGAAATGGCAACATTATTGCGGAGACCTTGTCCATTTGCTCAGTTGAAAGCTGACGCTGGGTTTTAACGTATTTCCACAGGTTTCCAAAGGGTCTAAGGATGGTGGATCAGAGTCATTCAGCAATTGGCATCCTCTTAGCACTAAATGCCAAGACTCAATCCACCAGAAGACATGGTTGGGCTTTTGACATACAAATTACTATCCTCACACTATGAATAAAGGTGGATTTGAACTGTCCCGCAAGCTCTTACCTATACTGCGCTCCTGACAGCAGGAGCTCTCCTCTCAGCTACACCAGCTTTGTACTCATGTTGCCTCCTCAACTCCTGAATTACACCCTCCTAAGGGAGAGAAGGACCAGGCTTTTTCCTGCCACGCAGCTTGTGATTTACAAATGAACGATTCCTAGTTTGGTATTTCACATGTTCAAAGTACTATACAAACAGTAAGTAATTATTGCTACTGTAGAGAAATTATGAGTCAAATGAAGCCAGTAAGCTCAGTCCCCTATCTTAAATCCTGCTTGTGCAAATAATTCATAACAGTCTTCATGTTCAACACTTATTCTTCTCTAGTTACCATGAATATGTCTAGGGAACAAGTTCATGGCTCTGCCTTCACTGAAGGAGAGCCAGAGAGAGATTTTATTTTTCCTCCATGTATACAAATACAAATAGGTTGCTTATCGTTAGTAAAAAAAAAATAAATTATCAATGCCTGCTCCTATTGTCCTCTGAAGCATCTCAAAGACTTCAAGTGTATGACCTCTCACTTCTTTTCTCCAACAAAACAGGCTATGGTGTGCTTTCTCTGGATAAAGAAGAGCTAAATGCTGAAGAGGCTGTGTACATCACAAGCCTACAGGACAAAAAAAAAAGAAAAAAGAAAATCAAAGCCTGCAATCTCTTCAGCCTTTCTCTGAAGGATCTGAAATGCCTGGTCTACATCCTTTACCTTGAAACTAATGCAATGATACAATGCCACACTAAATGAAACTGTTCCTTAAAGCCTAGAAGTACAAGAGGGTGATGTGTTATCAACTCAGAAAGTGTCCAAAGTATTTGAAGAGGAGGTTGCTATAATCATGAAGAAAACACAGCTTTGAAAACCACGATGAAAATATCAGTCAGGCATAGGTTTCGTCATGTAAAGACAAAGATGGTTACAGGCTTCCTTTTATTGAAGAGCTACCCTTTAGAAATATACCCTAAAAAAAAAAAATTCTATCTTACTTTTACAGCCCGAACACACTTCTGTTCTTGTAAGAAACTGAAAAAACTAATTAAAAGGGTCTTTCTCTAAAGTTGCTCACCATTACAGAGCTGCATCTGTCATAAAGGAGGTAGATTGTTAGTTATACTTGACAGAGCTAAGTTTTCTTTTGCCATGCATGCGTACGGCAGGGAAGGGACTGGTTTGTGTGTCTGCAGCTCTTGTGGCACAGACTGGGCTTCTGCCCTTCAGTTCAGTTCTTCACCACTTGCATGAGGGTAACATTTGATTCCCAGACTCGAACAACAGGTATTTGCTATCAGGGCTCATAATGTAATAAAATATGACTTATTATTTTATATCATAGCCCAGCGCACAACTTCACGCATATACACTTTTCGGAAACTGCACGTAACAACAATGACAATGGCAACTATAACAATAATAATACCTACCTCTTATCTGGACTGTGGTAGTGTGGAAAGGAAGTTGTAGCCATGATGGTCCATGAAATATGCACAAGACAGGTGTGTCTACATGAGGCACTTTACTGTGCAGTAGGCTAATCTACTATGCGGTAAAGCATCAGTATGTACCCGTGTGCTACTGTGCAGTAATGCAGGCTGTGTCATTTTCTACTACCTGTAAACACACGCAGATTTACCGCACAGTAGCTACTGCGCTGTAGCACAAGGGTAGACAGCCAACCAGGAGCAATTCCCCTCCTGCCACCAGGCCCCAGCTCCAAGATTGGAGCCAGGGCTGGGATACTGTCCCCTGCACTGGCAGCAGGCAGCTGCTGGGCCCCGGCGGAGATGGGACGCTGCACAGGGAGAGCACTAGGGAAGGGGCACTGGGGTCAGGCCTAGGCCTCAGGGAGCAGGGGGAGCTGTCCCACCTCCCGGGCAGCTGTCTTCCAGCCCCGCACCTCTACCCTGGGCAGCCATCTGCTGCCCAATCCCCACTCCAAGATCAGTATGGGGGCTGGGGCATCATCCCCTGTCCCAGCAGCAGGTGGCTGCTGGGCCCTAGCTCCTAGTATTTTACTGAACAGTAAGCTTTCTGTGGCAGGGGTGGGCAATTAATAGCACATGCAGACACACCCGGCAAGGATATTTTTGGTGGGTGATATCTTTTATTGGACCAATACAATTTTAGACAAGCTTTTTGAGCATATCCTTAGCTCTTATCTAGCCTTTTTCACCAGTAGAGATCAAAACACACTTTACAAAAGTGGGTCAGAAATAATTAGTGACATTTTAAATACAGGGAACTGAGGCACGAGGAAAGAAGTGATTTTACCCAAGATCTCCCAAAAATTAAGTAGCAGAGACAGGGACTGACCCTCTGTCCACAGTGCCACGCTGGGAAGCACAGCTTAAAATTCATGTAGCCCCAGGGTGCGGCCCGCCAGGCCATTCTGTCCGGTCCATGGGGCCCCTAAAAAATTTAGAAAATTTATATTAATCTGCCCTGGGCTGCCTGTCATGCAGCCCTCAATAGCTTGCTGTAACTCAGTAAGTGGCCCTCTGCCCAAAATAACTTCCCGCCCCGATGTAGCACCTTAAAATGCTATTCCAAAATTGTTACAATTGGTTTGGGATAATTTAGAATCTGCATCTTCTGGTGTAGTACAAAGATACCTTCCCATCTTCAGGTCGTAGTACAAACTCAAATTTGCTCACTGATACAGCCCATCTGTAGGTATGACTGTAGGCTAGAAACTGAAAGAGAGAAGGTACAGGCTAAAACGAAAGAGGTTGTTAAAACTATAAGGATCTATAATATATAAAAGTTAGAGAACATATTTGAAAAGGGAATCTGAATGCATCTTTACTGCTACTTACAGCTGCATAAGTGTGGAAATGTCAAAACTCTAGCAACAGAACATGGTTGATGTGGATTACCCCTGTGTTGACTAGAGGAGGTTGGCAAATGCCTTTGTGTTTGCTGTATTAATCTGACTATTTACAGACTAACTCAGAGAGCCCACTCTAAACACAATGCAATTCCAGTGCATCCTGTTAAGCAGCTTCTGGGGCAAAAAAAAAAAAAAAGCAGATGAGGTCACTCAAGACAGGCAGCCTTTAGCTGAAAGACTGTTTTCAAACTGCAGTAGGAACCACAGATGGATACATTAGAAAGTAAAGGGACAGATTTTAAAGTGCCAAATTCTCCTTGGTTTCTAGGGGCATTTGGCACTTATATACATTTTTAAAAATCTGGCCTTTAGTGCTTAATGAATTGCCTGCTTCAGGTGGTCTTTCAGCAAATGTTTCATGCATTTTACATCACTGTTCAGTGTACTGCATTAAAATGCAAAAAGGAAGTGTTGTTAACTGGCAGTAATAATGATACTGTTTGATATCTAAGGAGAGAAAGAGAAAACTTTGAGCACCTGGGCAGGAGTTTTCATAGAACGGGCAGGCAAAACATGGCCCACAGGCCAGTTCCAGCCCAACAAGGGATTGTATCCAGCCTGCAGAGGATCCCTTGGCCCTGCCCAGCCCAGGCATGGCGCATGCAGCCAGTCCCACCACCCCGGGAATGCAACACGTCAGGGGCTGGACTCAGCTCCCTGGGAGCTGCGACAGCTCCTTCCAGTTCCCGCTGCCAGTGTCACCATCAGGCCAGCCCTGCTGCCCAGCATCCCAGCACGTCCAGCCCGCAGCCACCGCCAGGGGCACCAGAAAAAGCAGGCAGGCCAGCTCTCTGTGAAGACTGACCAGGACCCAACCCAGCCCACAACAGCTCACCAAAACTCAAGTGGCCCTCCAGCCCAAATAACTGCCCACCCCTGCCATAGAAGTTATCTGGAGAAAGAGTAAAACAAGAGAAAACTGGGTGAGGTGCAGCACAGCAGTGAAAACCCTGATACTTTTTAAGGGGTATAAGCAGTTTGTCTGATCCAACTATTGCTGTTATCAAATTCTGATATAGGGCTTTATATGTTGTTTAATCAAAGAAAAAACGGGGACCACAAAATATGCACCATTAACTGGGTTGCAGACATTGCTAGGAATGACATTTTGCCTGTACTGTCAAAAAATATATATTCTTTATATATCCTTGTCACATGTAGCAGCCGTCTTATTGCATTTGCTGATCAATCATATCAGTGTGCCCCTTCACCTTGAGGAGTTGGTGCGAAGAAGGTGAATAAGCTGAGCTCAGGAAGCAATCTCCCTCTCTCTCAACAAGATGGAATTCAATATCCAATAAAGCTCCAGACCTGGATTTTTTCTGAAAAGACAGCACCATATATTACCCCCCAAAAAGAGGATATTTTCTGCTCCTAGTGCGAACCTTAGCAAGCGCTATTACTATGTGGTCTGTACTGCAGACACTGGGGAGATGAATCAAGTGATCACCCAGTGGGCAAGTAATCTATGATTTCCAATGGGAACCAGCTCTCTGGCTGCAATAGCCTTGGGTGGCAGACAAACTTCTGAACAGTCTTCTCAGCGAATAAACACTTCACAGCAAATTGTATCCACCTACATTGTCACCCACGTTGGATAAGGCCCAGATAAGCTCACTACAAAACCATCGTCTTTGGTTAATAACCCAGTGATCTCCGATCTCCAAATGCTTCACATGGAGCCTCCCCATCGGTTGCTTCTGGGACCCCAAAGACCCCAAAGAACTGTTGCAGACGACATGACTGCCTACCCTCTAAGCCCTCTCTCTCATCAGGGTTGCTGAGATGCTCAAGCCCTGGGGGGACGATCTCTTCAAGCAAGCCTTCTCAACCCCAGCACCACTTAGACAGTTTCTCTCCTGCAGAAACCGAGCGCAAGCCCTGCTCTTTCCACTCTTCCCCAGTTTTTTCTGGCAAAGCAGAATTCCTGCTCCTGAAAGCAGTTGCCCGACTAAAAGATCCACCTTGCATGGAGAAAGAGGTCAAAACCATTCCGCCCTCTGTGGCTGCCAACTCAAGGCCCGGCATCATCTGCGAATGCTTAATCCAGCCCTGCAAAACTGTCATGAAAATTTACCAGCCCTGGCACAAAAGCTGCTTGCCGTTCACCATGACGTTTGATGATAATGCAAGAAACTAATGACATTTTACTTGCCTGTCAAAAGAAATTACTCACCCAGGGCAACGGGAACTTTGTAAGGTTGCTCTAATCCTTGCAGCACTTTTAAGATGAAGCTCTAGCATTCGCTGCTGTGTGCTTACAGGGCTGAGGGCAAGCAGGACAACCCCTGGTTTCACAACGGACTCAAACATGATACAGTACATGAGAAGCTAGGTAAGGCAAGAGCTAAATGAAAGGTGCCTGATGAGCCCTGTGTGTCGTCTAAGTAAAAATGCAGTGATTTCAGGGAACCAAATCCATTCCCACTTTCCCAGTCTCAAATGAAGCCCTGGGTGCTGTTAACTGGGTGGGTTGTGATTAAATAATTCAGATATTTGGACATGGGCAGAGTCAGGTGATGATTACACCTGATGATAATGATTATACCTGTCTACATCCTGGAAAATGTTGAATATTGAGCAAGTCTGGGGACTCCAAAGGGATTTTTTTTTTGGACCATATGCACACACCCACGTACTAATGTACACACACATCCCAAACTCTTATTCCAGCTGGAGAAAGCAGTGACCAGAACAGAGCAACATGGGATGGGTTCAAACTATTCAGAAACTCATGGACAGTAACCGCATGACTCTGAGATGCAAAGCCCTTATTTATCACAAGTAACCGCCATGTCGAGAAAGGGAAGACTGCAGAATCAGCCAACTGATGCTTGCTGAGACTTTGAAGCCCTCAAAAGAAAATGACCGCTGTTATTCAAGGTGATCATACATATGCCGCTCATGTGCAGGAGGGGTTCAGTCTGGTATTATCCCTTTGGCTTTGTTTCTATTATCAGCCGTCTTCCTCAAATTCCCCTTCTTGTCATCAGAAATAAAATATCTGACGTCTCCCTTTTCTGTGCCAAATCCCCCATCCATTTACTTATCGCTCTGGTTTTCTCTAAAGTATTGCACTTCCCCCTGCGTCGCAAACAGATTTCTAGTGGCTATTAAGTGAGGAGCACGGCCTGCTTGTTAACATGAGTCACTTCCATAATTTGAGAGCAGCGGACCTTCATGCATTACTGATTTTTATAATGCACTATTGAAAACTCATTCTTACAGTCGAACAAAATGAGGCTGCAATATCTCTTAGGGCTTTTGGAAACTAGAGTCAGGCAAATCATAAGTCGTGCAATCATTAGCTCATGGTGCTAATAACACCAAGGTTGCAGCTTTGATTCCTGGTTGGATTACATGATCTCTTGAGGTCCCTTCCAGCCTTACTTCTCTATGAAAAGACTACTCTATTTTAGGACTAGGAATATACAACAAGTGCACCCATTCTGCACTGCTAGGATTTCAGTTCCATTTGGCATCTCTGTTTCCTCCGTCATGGTATAAGCACCTTCCATTTCCTTGATCAACTTTTGTGCTTCACCTTCTGCACCTCTTCAGCAGATCGGTTAAAAAGCAACTTTGCAAAATATCACAAACAAAAAGCAAGGAAAAAACCCCAAGAGATTTAATTAAGGTGACACATTTTTAGACACTAACTACCTGACAAATAGTTTAGAATCTCAGAGTATACGCTGTACTTAAGGTAATAAACACTTTCAAATACAGGTTTTCACTCGCCGGGGAAAGTGTGGGTGACTCAACCCTTGCTAAAGAGGGTACGACAACCCTTTATAATATATTCAGATGTTTCCAGCAAAAGCAGCTCACAGTAGGACATTGTGTCCCACTGAGCATTAAGCACTTTCATTCCTATTCTACAGGCTGCTTTTTCAATTCTAACCAGTCCCTAACCCTGTTAGTCATGAATTTGCAATTAATGAGCCTTGTTTAAAGGAAGTGAATACTGAAATTGTTCTGAGATACAGGGTGTCTAACCACAAAAAAGACCAGCTAATTCAACAAGGATTTCTGTACTGCTTATGGGGTATTCCCTATCTTCAATAAAGGAATTCAACTGTAAAGTCATTTTAACAAGGGGCATCACAGTGCACTCAGCTCAGAGGTGCCAAGTGATGATCACAGCTTGGCACCTAGGGACAAAATAATCTTCATATGCATGGGGGATTCTTAACATCTTCTAGTAAATTTAGAGCAAGTAAAAAAAATGGAAATGACTACATGAATAGAGATAAGGGTGATTTTCTACCGCAATGCCCAACTTGAAATATATATATATTACACACATACACACACTTATTTATTTATCTCCCCCTCTGAGTTTATTAAATGAAGCAACATTGACCTAAGGATAAAGTATTTGAGACTGGTGGGAGGATTCCCACTTGGTTCCAGTCATAAGCCTGGAATGGAAAGAGGATTTTCCCCTTCAGATTTTTCCTTTCCCAGGTCTCTAAGGAAGACAACCCCAACAGCAGACTCTCTCCTCAACTTAGAGGTAGGACAGCTCACCACTTTTGCATATGATAACAGTCCCTACAGATACATCCCTAAACCAAAATATGGACAAAATACAGCCCACGGGCTGGATCCAGCCAACCCCCGGGGAGCCTAAATAACTTAGAAAATTAATATTTCTCTGCTCCTGGCTGCCTATCAAAGATGACAGGAGCCAGGGACAGTAGGACCCAGGGTGAGCCGGAAAGAGCCAGCACCAAGGCTGGCCCGGCCGTGCCCCACTCCTATCCCCGCCCCCGCCACCCAGAACCTTCTGCCTGCCCTGGCTTTTACTGCTTCCCTGCACGCATGCTCCAGCACCATGTGGCCCCGAGCTACATCGCCAGACCACAGGAGCACAGCCCCGCACCGGTATCCCAAGGCCAGGAACGGAAGGCGGTGTGTGTGTGTGTGTGTGTGTGTGCGCGCGCGCGCACACACGCATGCAGTGAGGGAGGCACAGAGTGTGTGTGTGCAGTGAGAGACGGAAAGAGACAGAGTGAGTGTGTTCATAG
>NW_017729001.1:26281048-26290483 GCF_001723915.1 Gavialis gangeticus
AGGCTGTGTGTGTGTGTGTGTGTGTGTGTGCGCGCGCGCGCACACACGCATGCAGTGAGGGAGGCACAGAGTGTGTGTGTGCAGTGAGAGACGGAAAGAGACAGAGTGAGTGTGTTCATAGGGCAAGTCCCACAAGCATACACCCCGCCATGCACACAGACTCCCATACCCACATGCCCTCTCACACCACCCCAGCCACCCTCCCCTGCACACAGCCCCCCACAAACTGCATACCCACCCACACTCCACATAACCATGTTCCCTCACCCTACACACCCCTTATCCCCCCACAAAACCCCCACACACCCACACCCCACATACCCACAGCTCCCCACAAACTTATACCCACCCCCTCATGCCCTCTACCCCCACAATATACAAAAGTAAGGTTTCATTTTAAGCTATTGTGCAGTCACCTCTATGTACACTACACAAATATATGTAAATTAGGACAAAAATATTTTTTGATATCAAATTAATGAATGTTGTAGATGTTTGATTTTTAGAATATAATTTAATATTTTTCTGGTTCTGAGATGCCAAAACCCCTTGCTGAAAGGAGTACTCCTGGGGGCAATGGGAGAGACTTCTGGTGGCAAAGGTTGGGGGTTAGGAGGTGGGACTTCTGGTGCCAAGATGGTGACCAGGGGGTGGGGCACCTGTCAGGAGGTAGGGCTACCCATGTGGCTATCAACAGCTTGCCAAAACTCAGTAGGCAGCCCTCCACCCAAAATAATTACCCACCCCAGCCCTAAGCTAATCCACAAGTCCAGTCCTGGCAGACCTCATTGGTAAATGGATTGTCCAGCTCAGCCAAAATCTAAGATTTCAGCAATATTTATTTTTCATACCAAATGGGGGAAAAAACCCCAAATTTCAAAATGTTTTACCCAAGAGCCTCCAACGCAGCACTTCAGTGGCAAATGTTTCATTGAAATAAAACTTTTCAAAATTAATGTGGATCTTCCTGTATAAAATATATTTTTAAATAAGCTATTCCAAAATGGAAAAGTGATTTTTTTTTTAACAAAGACAATGACATTTTGCCTTATCTAAATATTTTTGCAAATGAAAATTTTGTTTAAAAAAATTAGGAAACTGCAAAAATTCCCAGTTTTGTCAAAATGCCGTTTTCTGATAAAGAACGTTGGCCATTTTTTCTCTGTAAAGCTCTACTGGATTGCTATAGGCATCCTACTTATTTTATACCCCCTAAATCCCTCTGGTCACAGAAATGGAACCCCTGTTTTTACAAGTAAGCCTCTAGCTTTCTCCACTACAGCAGTGACCTTCAGACATATCCTGTGCAATGGCTACCCAAAGAGCTTTCATTTCCTTCCTCTATCTGATCTCTTCAAGGCTGGCAATCAGACCTACTTTCAGCAATTTTCCAAGGGAGCATCAAGTTTAACAATCATTCTCTTCCAGTGTGGTTCTACCTTCAGGAAAACAAGCACATGTCCTGCCTACTCTTGCAGCCACAAGACCTAGGGAAACCCCCATAGTCCCTTTCATTGTGAAGCCAGACTATTGGGCATTAAAAACCATCAAAGACCATCAAAAACCCTGAGGCTGAACCCATTCAGTCTGTGCAGGTTAGTCTAAGATGCAGAGATTAAACTGAGAAACAACTGGAAAGGCATTCACATTTGATTCAAGAAGTGCAACCACATGCCTGCAGTGGCTCAGGCCAGAGGCTGGGGGTTACATGTAGCCAGCATGGGCTGGCTGTGTGTTTGCTGCTTCTTCCTGCTGCCCCCAAGGTCTCTGGGATTTGCAGTCCACAACCACAGCATCAGGACTCTGCAGGGTTGCTCATCACTTCCTCTTCCTGCTTCCAGGTGTCTCTGGGATTTGTCGTCCACACTCACAGCCAGCTGTAAGTTTTTAGCAGGGCAGAACAGCAGTGTACACAGGGGGAAAGGAAACGTAACCACTCTCCCGGGCCCCAGACCACAGCCAGGGTTTGCCTGTTGGTGGTGGGGTAGTCCCTGCCTCCCACCCCACCCCACCCCCAAACCTTCTTTGCTGGAGCGGACCAGGGCTGCAAAGCATGCTGGGGGCCTGTAATTTAACTTGAGCCAGGAAAGGGTCTGGGACAGAAGTTTCATAAACCAATCTGACTCAAATCAGTTAAATCTGATACTACATTCACCCAGGTTTATCTTAAACCAGTTTCAGCCATTTTGAAACTGGTTTATGTGCACTGAACTTCTGTTCTGGTACAGGTTTAAACCAGTTTCTGATCACTTAAACTGGTTTGTGTGTAATGTCTGTCCCTAGCCTGGGAGACTGTACTGAACACAATGGAAATTAATCTTCTTTGGGAAAGTGAAAAGATTTAAAACTGGCCTGTACTGTTTGTAGAAAAATAAGAAGCTACTCTGAACAGGAGCTTGACCTTATGTAGCCAAAGACTTACTCACATGGAATCCCTCATGCCTTCAGTTCTGCTCCAGCAGCAGCTGCCACTGAGATTGGGAACAAACCTCTTGATTTACACATATCCACTCTGGGCATAGGACTAGATTATTCTACTCATGCAACAAGGCAAGGGAGGGGAGTGCCCAAGAAATGAAGAAAAATAAAAATTTGTATTAGGAAGTTAGATAAAGCCCAATTTTCAAACCTGACATTTTCACAGGAACAATTTTGCACTTGCAAAGATAATTCCTTTGCGCAATTTTTCTGCCATTTAGAGTTTAACTTTCAGGCCTCCCTATAGTAAAATTTTCATTGTTGCTGCAGCTGCTGGCACCTGCAAAACTGCAATTGCAATCATTCCCTCCAACAATACTCTCGCATCATATGACTACATCCAAAGTCACGTACTTAAATATGAAACAATGGTATCTTCCTGGGCACATTATCACGAGTGTAAAATTGTATCCTCAATTATTCATGCCTACCATTTGTGTATTAAAAGGGTTGCGGGGAGGGCAGGATTTTTTAAAAATCTGGCATTTAGACTGTTAACTACCTGATTTGCCAGTGAAAAGGTACAATTCTAAAACCCTATTTGAAAGCACTTAACTTTCAGCACATGAATCCCAGTCTTGGTAAGCAAGTCCTCAAGTGTTTTTTCGCATGTGGAGGAGGTTCCCCGATTCTATTTTTTGTTGCTAACATGTTGCTCTGCAATTAATTGCAGGCACAACTATTTTCAGGCACAAAATTGCATCTGCAAATATGATGGCTGTCTTTGAAATCCAGCCCTTTAAACCATTGCCTAGGGCCTTTCTGGTCCAAAATAGCAATGCAGAAATTCTCCTTATTTTTACAGAAGTGCAGCACCTCAGAGGTATATTTAGTTGAACTTCAACTCACAAGTGAAAACATTTTATCAGCCTTCACTGTCAACTGTCCTTCCCATAGAATGCATTTATGAAGTCGTGATAGCTTTGCTTCTTTGCATGAAATTTAGTTGCTGAAAGCTCATGCTCAGCAGAGCAATAGCAAGCCATGATAAAAAGGGAAGTCGCTGTATAACTTTCGCACATGGAACTGGTGAGATATATACACTGGGAGCAAAGTGAGGTTGGAGAATGTAATATACACTAGCAGGTGGATATAAAATATAAATGCAAAATGCACTTCCTCATATTTATTACATTTTTTTACATCTATATCAGGAGGATTTCATTTCACAGATTGAGACTCATCTGAAGTAATTTAATGGGAGGCTGGTAGTTGAAACACATAATCGCATTTTTAGAACAATGTAATTACATTGAATTTAATGCGATTTCCTGCCATTGGTTTAAGAGTGCAGCCTGCTCCACATTCTTGCTTTTGCATTGAACACGACAATTCAAGCAAAATTAGTTTTACGTAGCCGGATACAGCAGTTGACGGGGGGGAAATGGCATTAAGGTTTTGCAATGGCCCTAGGGAACTGAAGGAAAGTTGCCAGCCACAGACCGCCACACAGAACTTCAAGGAGCACACATACTACCCATTTTACAGACTGAAATGCCTGGGAAGAGTGCATCTCATAAGATGCTGCTTGATATGAGGGTTGGCTTCTATTACAGGTCTGACAAAAAAGGAATTTTATTGATCATTAGAGTAGTGGGCAAGAATTAATTCTGCTGCCCAGGAGGAGAGAGCTGATGCATCGATGAACTTTCATCCTTATCAATTTTTGTTTGCTAAAAATGTAAGTGCAAAGACAAAGGACCACATTTTTAAAAGGTATGTTGGCAGCTAACTTGTACTGAATCAACTGGCGTTAAGGTGCCTAAATTGCTTTAAAAATCTGGCTCAAAGCGGTTTTGTTGTTTGGACAAAACAGGTATACGGCCATTGGGCAAGAAAAGTATGTCTTGCTGACTTGAAAGTTCTTTGTAAGCACAGAAGCTATCCAATCACAGAGCAGAAACAATACCAAATGTGCAACATGAATAACAAATATTTAAAATAACTGTCCAAATGAATAAGCTAAAAGCCTCCAGGGAATGAAAAATCAAGGTATCCCTTTACTGAATAATATGAAAAGGAATTTAAAAAAAATGCAGTTTCTAAGTCTGTTTGCAAATGACTAAATTAATCAAAAGTAGCATTTACTTCCAGTAGTTCACCAGTTTTTCTGTAGAATGGCTCAACATTCATATGTTTCTGCTAAGAAAATAGGCTTTGAAATGTAACTGGTAATAAAATAGATCTTAAGGGACAATAAAAGTGCATGGGATTCTTTTTTTTTTTTTTAAAGAAATATTGTACAATATAGCTCAATGAAATAACTTTAAAAGCAGATTTTAAAGCTATGCCCTTTTATGAAAAGTAAACTAACAATAGGCTTAAAGCAGTACAATTATAGATGATTCACAATTCTCTGGAAATTGACTGAGAGAAGTATGAATACTAAATAGCATCTGTTATTAAAAAGATGCATATGAGGGACAAGTCCTGCCAGCCTTACTCATTAGCATTCCTTATCTGCAAAAGTAGCCCATCTTCATAGGGAAAGTCACGCAGGGATGCACAGATAAGATTTACAAGACCGAAACTGCGGTCATGCTATTGCTTCTCAAAAACGTTTTCCAGTTGGTCTCTAAGGGACCACCCTGCCCTACCTGCTGTCTAATTATTTCCGACTAACACAGATTACTGCCTGTGTTTTCAGACTGGAATATTTCTGAGTACCAATCATGAGATCCCTCTGCAATTTTCTATCCAATTATTAGTACTGCGACCTGCCACTGAAGTTCCCTTGAGCAAGAACTGAAAAAAAAAAAAACCTTCAAATTTTGGCCCATAATGAGAAATTGCTATTAGAGACACCGAGAGCAGCAACCGTGCCTTCCTAGGGGTTTGTGCAGTCTGTTACAGCAGGCCACTTACGGCAAAACTGTGGTTAGGGCACCTGAGTGCAATGCAAATAATGACATGTCAGTAACTTGGGGCTCCTTTTACGGCACGTAAAGACCAGCATCAGTAAAGGTCCTACTGGTTGTTCTCACAGGCGATTGTGCGACTTGAAGAAATGCTTCTTCTCTCTGAAACAGGGCATATGCACAACTGAGCACTGAAACATTGTGCAAAACGCTTACACAACCAGGTGGTGATGAGCAGAAGTGTAAGCAATGATTGCAAACCTGTTACAGAAACTGACGGGGAGAGAGAAATTGAGACGTTCATTTGTGAAACGGCCGTCTGTGCATTATTGATGATGATTCAGAAGCTCTCAAACTTGGGTAGAGGATAACAGATTTGTCATCTTTTTCACAGGAAGAGACTCAGAGGGTTTAAGTACTTCGATTCCCCCTTCACCAAACTATCCTGCCACTTGACTTTGTGATGGCACAACTCACAGGGATAATAGTGGGGAATATCTGTACAAAGCAAAAATGGGTTTCCCCAACTTCAACAATACTAATGCACTCGTTGTTATAACACGCAAGGTGGAGGCAAGCCTTCTGGGCTTTTTCCTGAGCTAGACAGGCCCCGCAACAAACCAACTTTGCAGATTTCAACACCTCACCATTTAATAGGGGATGCTTCAAAAGAAAGAATTGGCAAAAATTATTTTTGGACTGCCGCTTCCCTAAAGGTACCCATTTTTACACCAATCAGACAGATTAGCAGCGCAGCCAGCTAGGCATCACAGTCTTAATCAAAAAACAAAAAAAAATGTACAAAGCAGATTTTCCCTTTTGTTTACTGAAAAACCTACTTTTTTCAAGGTGACTCGAGACAAGAGGCGGTTTGCTTCAACAATGAGAGATCTGCTGAATGCCAGGAGGCCCTGTTTTCATCTCGAACTGTATTATTCTGTGAATAGTAAAAGACTGAGGGGATAACACAGATACTTTAAATGGAAATCGTTGAACTCCCATTACGCTAAATTGGGATGTTAGGGGTTATGCTGATGGTGACTGATCAAAAGGAAACACCGTCGATCCTACTCGGACAAAACCAGGCACGTTAGCTTTTCTGCAGTGGCATACCTGTCAATGGACGACATCCTTCCAGCTACTGAACCGGTGTGAATAACTCGAAACACAATGATAATGGTGGCTGTTTAATTACTCCATCCAGCTAATGAGTTATGAAAAAAATCTTACTCTTCCCATTAAGACTAGAAGAATTTTACATTAAAGTCACCTTCTGGATAAAGCAGGTATCAGGCAAAATTCCCAGTACGCATTGATGATGATACCTCATAAAATACGGAAATATGATTCTTTTACAGATCCAGAGAGAGACAGAAGCTTAGTGTCTTACCTGAGGTCGCACAGGAAGATTGTAACAGAATTAGGAAGTGGACACAGGTCTAAGCTGGAGGCTACTGCATTAGCAACAGGACCCCGAACCCAACCTCACCGAAGACCTGTGAGTCCTGGATGGTAGGATCCCTGCTGGAAAGGGACTTTGCAAAATCGTTTTCCACCCACAATCCTCTTCTATAGGTTTTCCCAATGGGATGAGATAGCAGGCACTTTCCCTGCTCTTAGGCTAGGGACAGAAGTTATACATCGGCCAGTTTAAGTGGTCAGAAATTGATTTAAACCTGGAACAGAACAGAAGTTCAGTGCACATAAGCCAGTTTCAAAATGGTTGAAACTGGCTTAAAATAAACCTGGGTGAATGCGCTATCAGACTTAACTGGTTTGGGTCAAACCAGTTTATGTAACTTCTGTCCCAGACCCCTTCCTGGTTCAAGTTAAATCAGAGTCCCCGGCATCCCAACATGCTTTCCAGCCCTGGGCTGGACTGTGCTGTCTGCTCCAGAGAACAGGGCTGGCTCCGCTCCTCTGCTCCCTAACCAGAGCAGTGAGGGCTGGCTGACGGGGAAGGGTGGCGGGGAGGAGACGTTAACCCCAGCTAGAGATGCATCCCAGTCTGCTGGGGAGGCTGCCCGCTCCCCCAGGCAAACCCCAGCTGGGGTCTGGACCAGGGAAGGAGGGTAAACACCCCTTTCTTCCCTTGCTCAAACATACTACTGGCTGCGACTATGGACCTAGATCCCAGAGGCACCTGGAGGCAGGAAAGAGAAGTGATGAGCAACCCTGCAGAGTCCTGCTGCTGTAATTCTGGACTGTAAATCCCAGAGATCTGAGGGCAGCAGAAAGAGGAAGTGAGCACACAGCCAGAGAGCCATCCTCTAGCACCCCCCAGCTTCCGGCCTGAGCTATTGCAGGCAGGTGGCTGCATTTCCTGGATCAAAAGTAAATGTCTGTTCACTTCTGTTTCAATTTAATCTGTTCAGTTTAAACTAACTTGCAAAGACTGAATACTTTCAGCCTCAGGCTTTTTGACTGTCTGTACTTAACCTTAAGGATATAGCTTATAATAAAACTAGAAGCCTCCGCAATTCTTTCCATACAGATCGACATGAAATGAACTTGAAAGTGTTCAGTTGTATACCTGCAACATTCTCCACACAGGAATTGTGATTCTAAACCAGTTTCCCTCCCACTTTAAAATCAGCAGAAAGCCATGGCTCTTTAATATTTAAACCATTAAGTATTTTTAGTTTAAATATTTAAACTTGTCCCGATTGTTAAAGCAGCAGCTTCTGCACAGAGATCACAAATGCTCTAATTGTTTTTGCAATATGGTTGCCAGCAGCTGGAGGCTCCAAGATGCCCATTTTAATCAGCAAATCTTCATTTCAAATGTATTTGGCAGTTTGTTCGTGGTGAGAAGTGATTCTCTACATGTGAACTTTCAGAGAGCTGCAACGAGTGAAACACACGCAGCTTTTCTTAAAGCTTGGGTCAAAGCACAATTTCCCAGGTTTCTGTAAACACTCCTCTCTGAAAATGTACTGTGGCTTACTTTCTGTGCCCCTATTATGCAGCTGTAGGATTCCTTATAGACCAAGCAAAGCCTTCAAACAGTCGATTTTGAAGAATATTCACAATCCAGAGTCAAAAGAACAGCAGGAGGAATTGGCTTAAAGTGCACTCAGTGTACTTACTTTACTTACATTTTTTTTTAAGGAATTAATAAAATGCAGCAGTTCATCATACTGCTGCAAACGCCACCACTGTTAACCCCTGGTTTGCTGTAGTACTTTGACCGACCACACATTTCAGCTACCAAATGACCTATAAGTGATCAGAACACTGCATTTCACTATGGGCCTAACTCAAGGTCCTTTTTCAGATTTTGACTTTCTTATGTTAGCTAATTGTAGGATCGTTACTCAATTCAGCCTTAAGTGGCAGTTCCATGCAATTAACCATCATGGAATTTGGCCCCAAGTAACATCTGAGGAAAGACCACAGTATTTGGCCTTCATCATCATTTGAATATTTGAAAACATTCCAACATCATTCAAAAGCCAATGGGAAAATGACATAGTTTCATAGTTAGTAGAGTCGGAAGGGACCTGAGCAGATCACCAAGTCCGACCCCCTGCCATCGCAGGAAAGAGTACTGGGGTCAAACGACTCCAGCAAGGTGACTATCAACCCAGTGAGACATTAGAAACTGTCGTGCAAACTCTGCCAATTTAGTTGTGTTGGAAAGCTAATCGCAAAAACAAGGAATATTTGAAATCAGCATTGTGAAGGAACAAGGAGTTATCCTTCCAAACAATCTTTGACGTGGGCGCTTGTACATGTGAGGGGGTTTAGTTCCCCTAAATTGAAACGGTAGGTTTTTAATTTCAATGTAGGGGCTTCCGTCACCAGGACGAAACAGTGACGGCCTACTGCGAAAAAACAAAATAAAACAGTGATGGGCCCAATGATTTTTTTTTTTCCCCTGGTGCAGCCAGGGGCCGAGTTGCCAGTGGCTCCTGAGCTGCAGGGGGCCCCAGTCCTTCCCTCTGCTATGGCAGTACCCCCCGGGCAGCACCCACCTACTAGCAGCCCGCCATGGAGAGAAGGAGCAGGCCTCCCACAGCTCAGGGGCTACGTGACCCCAGCGGCTGCTCGTGTGGGCAGGCTCCTCTGAGGGGAAAGGAAAAAAAAAAAAAATAAG
>NW_017729001.1:26290567-26301520 GCF_001723915.1 Gavialis gangeticus
GGGGGAAAGAAAAAAAAAAAAAAAAAAAAACAACCCCAAAAGCAACGAGGGTCCTAATCCTTTTTTTTCTCCTCCTGGAGCCTGCCTGTGTCTCCTGGGGGTGAGCTGCCAGCACGCCAAGCAGCCCCTGAGCTGTGGGGGGGCCCCGGTGCTTCCTTCTGTGGTAGCAACAGCTCCTGGGACTGCCCAGGCCGAGTGCTTTCTGTGAGGGTGCTGCCCCAGCTCACAGGCAGCACCCGCCGGATCCAACTCTCCCCGGAGCCAGCATAGGGAGCAGCGCCCGGCAGGCTTCCAGTGCACAGGCTCAGGGAAGAGTTGGATCTGGCAGGTGGTGCCTGCAAGCTGGGGCATCTCCCATGCAGCTAGCACCTGGGTGGCCCCAGGGACCACCGCTGTCACGGAGTGAAGGACAAGGGCCACCCACAGCTGTATGAGAGGTGGGCCCGCCAGTCATATGAGAGGTGGGCATGCAGGCTTGGTAGGCTTCCAGTGCCCCATGCACCATCCCCACTACCTGGGACTGCCCAGGAATGGGCTGACTTGCCCCTGGGGCAGTGCAAGAAAGTGGCAGGAAGGAAGCTGGGTGTACTGTCAGCCAGAGGGGGCAGCAGGGGACGGTGCATGGGGTGTTGGAAGCCCACCAAGCCCAAGCTTCCTCAAGCATACCCGGGCTTCCAGTGCCCCATGCACCATCCCACCACCTTCTCCAGCCGCCAGACATCTATATGTGCATGACTATCCACAATGGGACAGCTTGTCCCAGTCAAACCAAAATACATCAGAGGTGGTCTAAGCTGCCACACTCAAATAAATTTTTACATGAAAAAGAATCATGCACATGTACACGGTGATGCCATTACGTTAGACAAATGAAGATTTCTCGTCACTTTTTGTCACATGTATATGTCCCCACTATCATGTGTACAAGCGCCCATAGATTCCACATTCCATGGGTCATATTCATCTTTAGAACAACTCCACTAATGCCAACATGCCCTTTGCCTTTAGGGTTTTTGCCATAAAGAGGTGGCTTCCACTCCATTGGCAACAGATAGCAGAATCAGAGTCCATCTCTGTTACTGCTTTGGGTTCTTTCTCTATGCTGGTGCCACCAAAAATGCTGCAGCAAAATCTAATTTTCCAAATTCACTTCTTGGCTCTGAACCACAAGGCCAGCAACTACCATGTGTTACAGGGTGTTCATCGGAGGATGTCAACTTTCTATTTATAGTACCTAATTCTTCCCCTCCAAGCCCCCACGGCAAACCCACAACAACAAATCAGACAGCATGAAGTAATAGGGTTATACAAGTGACCATTTGCTGCACATATGCTCTGCACCCTAAGGCCAATGCTCATATGGATGTTTATAGCCAGGAAGGTGGAATTCTATTTGCAATGTAAAATGTGTAGACTCAGAGACCCTTTAGTGTCCTGGCACTGTGCTACAACTCTTGTCAGGAAACACGATCAGCTGAGCTGCAGCATAAGGAGCCAGGAGATCTATGGTGAAGTCATAGCAGCCCCCAGACATGATATAATCCTGGGCAAATCAGCTCGTTTGGTCACGGTTCCCTTCACCTATAAAACAGGGCCAATACAAGCACTAACTGGAGCACTTTAATTCTATGTGGCTGCCACTCAGGCTAGGGACAGGAGTTGCATATAAATTGGTTTAAGTCATCAGAAACTGGTTTAAAGTTCAGTGCACATAAGCCAGTTTCAAAATGGCTGAAACTGGTTTAAGATAAACCCGGTTGAATGCAGTATCAGACTTAACTGGTCTGAGTCAAACCAGTTTATGAAACTTCTGTCCCAGACCCATTCCTGGTTCAAGTTAAATCACAATCCCCCAGTATCCCCAAAAGCTTTCCAGCCCTGGGCTGGCCTGGGCTGTCTGCTCCAGCAGAGAAGACTGCTCCCACCCCCCACAAACCCTGGCTGGGGGCTGGGGCCAGGGTGGGGGTTAAACTTCCTTTACCCCAAATACAGAGCTGTCCTGCCCTGCTAAAAACTTATTCCTGGCTGCAACTGTGGACTACAAGTTCCAGAGGCACCTAGAAACAGGAAGAGAAAGTAATGAGCAACCCTGCAGAGTCCTGCTGTTGTGATTGAGGACTATAGGTATGTGGCTGCATTGCCTGAATCAAAAGTAAATGTCTGCCCCATTGTTTCTAAGATTAATCTCTACATTTTAGATTAACCTGCAAAGGCTGAATCGATTCAGCCTCGGGCTTTTTGACTGTCTGTTCTTAGCCTCAAAGTTTCAGATTTTGCTTTTGTTCCACAATGAAACCAAAAACAAAACAAACCCACTCAAGCCTTTTACTAGCACAAACATATTGTAAGATGATGTCAGGCTAAGATCTTAAACTAATCCTTTTCAATCCATGTGTAGGTAGCCTATTGGTTAGGGCCTGGCCTGAAATGGGAAAGACGTTGGAATCCTTCTTCTGCCTGATTCAGAGCTAATATTTTGCATCCCAAGTCAGTGCCTTAGCCACTAAGCTACAGAGCGTTCCTCCATATTCATTCCACTAAACTCACACCATGAGGGTTTGGAAGCTCTATATTCATTAACATTTATAATGCCTTGACAGTCAGGTTTGAATTAAACTAATTCTGCTTCTCCATCCCCTTTTTGTGCTTTCTGCATGTTGCTTACATCTTTTACTAAAAACAGCAACAAAGAGAATTTCTTTACACAAATAATTGCTAAATAGACTCTGGGGCATCTTTGACTGGGCTGAATCAGCATAACCTCTGACATCTCAGGATCCATTAGTTCTATTAGTTCTTAGACACAAAACTATCCTATGCCTGTATTATTTTCTGCCCATCGTAAGCCACAATTAATGTACAATCCCACAGCAGGTGAGGGAATTCTCCTGCACAAGGACTCCTCATGCCTTCTGGAGATGGCTTAGATACCTCACAATTTCCTCCTCTGTATATCCTTTAGAAGCACAGTATGTCTCTTCTTTCTTTGTCCCACATTCTAAGATTTCTACCGCTCCAAATTTGGCAATTTATAGATGCTCAAAACAATGCAATTCACACAGGGATTGTAGTTCCTATCCCCAGCTGGCTGCTCACTATGGGCTCCTGGCCATGTCTACTAATAAAGTGCTGCTGCATGGGCACCATGGGCACCCTGTTTTCACTTTAAGTAAACCTAAGCAGCATTTCTTGACTATTTACTGTAAGTATTTTAGAGCTTCCAGTAGTTCCTGAGTTGGACACAACATGGAGAATGATTCAAAAAATGTGCTTGGGTCACTCTACTACATGTCTCTTAGTTCTCTTCTGAGGCAAAACTGTCACCAGAAACAGTCAAAGACATGCAGATTGGCTAACAATGGTTCTTAGCCTTCATCTAAAGGCCTGAGGTTGCCAGAATAATGAACCTTCTTGACAGTCACATATGCAAAACAAACAGCCCCCTCCACTGGGGCATGGTAGGACATTAAAATACTCATACTTGTTTTAGGGATTCAAAGAATTTACATTTTTAATGGCCGGGGGGTGGGGCTTGAGACATTAAAAGCAAATATTACAAACAGTGAAGAACTTTTAGATCTCATCTGTGTCACTGATGTCTTTCACTCAAATTTTGTCTCCTGCTGGTTCTCTTTGCAATGGCTTCTGGGTATTGCTTTTGGATGACATCACCATTTCACTCTTTGATGTCTCTAAACTATGACAGGACATCAGTACTATTATAAGCCAGTTTAGTCATCAGTCTCCTGAATGTCATTGGATCAGCTCTCTCAAATCCAGTTCTTGGCTTCAGAGTGCAATCCTATTCTGACCAGCTCCTCTCCATTTTCCCCATGTAACCACAGATGTTTGGTCTGACTCCCACCTCCCTTGCCATGCATAGCTGATTTCATGTTTATACTGACAGAAGGTGGATGGAGAATCAGGCTTCTAGAAAAGGCATCAGAGAAAGAGATTTCAATGTGTTGAACCAGATTTAGATAAAAAAAGATACAGAGATAAAGGACATTAATAATACTACCATTTTTTCTTTTGCCTTAAATTGCTGCAGTAAGTCTAAATATGTACTAAGACTATTTTTATTAGCATATGCAGGCCCCCAGACCTACAAACCGAGTGACTTTGGATTTTCTGTATTGCAAGGGGCAGAATTCAATCCAAATGGTCCTTTCCTCGAGAGGCAGCGTGTAGTCTGGCTGGAGAATTTCTCCAATCCAATCAGCTTTGCTTCAACCATTTGAACTACCTGAATCCCAGATTATTTAAGATTATCACAAGGATCCAGGAAAATGATTAACACCAAATGTAAGCACAGGGCTCTGTTCTGTGAGGTGCCAAGCTCTTATCAGTTGCTGGGCAACCTCATCGCCTAGTGAAGTCAAAGGAAGTTGATGATATGCCAAGCCGGAATTGCGCAGACGAAGCAACAGTAATCTTAGTGAGGAATGAGTTGTTTTCTCCCCCATTTTATGGATGGGGAAACTGAGGCAAAAAAAAAAAGCTGACAAACCAAAGGTAAAGCCAGGCACAGAGCCTAAGTCTTTCCATTTCCAGTTCTGCATGTAAGCCACAGGACACTCCACAGCTTTACCACAAAAAAAACCATCTATACCTCTGCTTCATGCAAACTCATTCAAAATAAAAGTCTGTCCCTGCCTTCGGCCCCCAGCCAGATTACAACAGATATATTAGTAGATGGTTGACAATTCCATAATCTGAGCTATGTACAATAGGGATATGAGAGGCTTTAAAAGAATTAGTCCATCAGACATCATAAATTATATCAGCTCATTCTCACATGTAATTGTGCAATAGGCCTACTCTCCGATATCTCACTCCCACTTCCCCAGGCTAAATCGTTTCACGTCATTTTAATGGCTGCAAAGAGAACGATGATGAGACACACTGGAGAGCAGAAATTACCTTTGTGCATCCAGATCAAGTGTCAGAGATCCTCTCCAGTACCTTGATTGAGAATTACATATGATAGATTAATTGGGAATCTTTTATAGAAATCCAAGGAACATACACAAGTGGATTTTCAGAGCTGCTGAGCACACATAGTAGCTCCCATGGAAATAAACCTCAGCTCCTCCTTAAATCTAACCTGTTCTGCCTTTGATAATCAAGAGCAGAAGATAAAATAAGAAGAAAGAAATCACTAGACTTTAACCTAAAAACTATGCACAGCATTCCTCCAATACACTACTTACACATCTTTTGTGGGGGAGGAGGGGGGACAACTTCCATACAAAATGAGTACACTTGCTTAATCCATGATTACATATTTGAACAGACTTCATTTCCCATTGAATACAGAGTGAGCTTGTTTAGTCATATACATACAACTGAGAATATTTTGGGAGCACATTTAAAATATTAATGAAGATTCCACCCCAGCTCACTGCTAAAAGGGTCTCCTTGAACACGTCCATAATAGGCAACATTTATTAGCAGAATATAAATTTAAAAAAACAATCCTCGCTCTGCTCAAAATTGATGCTTATGGGCAGCAAACCCAATTAACTCCTATATTAACCTACTTCTTGACAGAAATGTTGCCTGTTTTCAGGACCACATCTGCTTGACACAGTTTGGCCCAAAATGCAACTTAGCTGATTTCTTTGTGCATCTTCAATGCCTTAAATTAGTTTCTCCTGTGTCAAACGGGTTGCTGCATCTGCCACTCTTAATTTCCCATTCCAGCCACAAACTTTCATCCGCTCTCCATAGCACTTAAACAGCGCATAATTATGACTAATTATTGATCACTGAGGGATTACCAGTTGACAAATCCAATTTTCACACTGTTATCGAGCATGACTGACTATAGACCAGAGAGGATAAAGTGTACCTTTGCTGTCTTAGAAATCTGCTGTTGTATAAAGCTGGGTGAACACTGGCATTGTTTCTGTGAATATGATTAATATTTAACAACTAGAGTGCAATTGCACCCATAGGTCAATGAGGACAGGACCTCATTGTGCTAGTTACTTGCTATACCTTTGTATAGGGCTAAGCCCCTAGCCTAAAGACCTTTCCAAATCTAAAAGAACATTCTTTTAGGTTTGTAAACACGTTGGCTAGGGACAGACATTCAAAAAGCCTGAGCCTGAATTGCTTCAATCTTTGTAGGTTAGTCTAACCTGGCTAGGCTGAACTGGTTTGTAACCACTGAGACATCCCCTCTGGACTGATAAAATGCAGGCACATGCCTCCAGTGGCTCAGGCTAAAAGCTGGGGGGCTCTAGAGAAGCCCTCCCTTCCCTTCTAAAGTGCTGAGCTGAGTGGGGCAGCATAGCCAGGCCCTGGCAGGACACTGATTAGGGAGGGGTTCCCCCCACACTGCCTTGCTGTTGATAACAGAGCATTGAGTTATACAGCAGGGACTTACACAGGGAGTTGTTAGCATTTATCAAACAAAACAACAGCCTTCAAGCTCTTCTTAAACAACTTTTTTCCAAGGAAGGAATGGAGGGACATTACCAGCTACCTGTTGATTAGCTCCAAAACACCCTAAGTGGACACAGTCCTGTCTGCCTTTGTCCCATCTCCCACAGCCTGGACTGTAGCCAGCATGTGGTCTGCTAGCTAATGCTGAGAGGTGTCTGTGTAGGACAGAGGGAAGAGGGGAATCCCTGCTTGAGCACGGAGTAGTGACGGGGAGAGGAGGGGAGCAGGGAAGAGGAGGAGAGCAGGAGGAAGCCAGGCAGTCCCTGCTGTACCTGCCAGAGCTCTGGCCAGGGAGCAGAGGGGAGGGGCCAGCCCTCCCAGCCTGGAGCAGACAGCAGAGCCCTGCCCAGAGTTGCAAAGCAACTGGGATGCTGGAGGACTCTGATCTAACTTAAACCAGGAAGGGGTCTGAGACACACCTGGCATAAACCAGTTTGACCGAAATCAGTTAAGTCTGATGCTACATTCAACCAGGTTTATCTCAAACAAGTTTCAAACTGATTTATGTGCACTGAACATCTGTTCTGTTACAGGTTTAAACCAGTTTCTGATCAATTAAACTGGTATATGAGTACTATCTGTTCCTAGTCATTCAGTTCAGCTGTGTTCACACTCCTTACATGACTAGTTTCTGCAGAAATCTTCACAAGCAAAATTGCTGGGCATGTCTTTGGAAGCAGCTAGCTTTGCGTATATGCTTTATAGCTATTCCCAAAAATTGTGACCTGTGTATTCCTGATGGAAATCTGATTCTAATGCATTGGACCCATACAACCAAGGAACTGAAGCATATTGTGTGACCCATGTACCCAACAAACCACTCAAACAGTTTTAACATTTTTCTCTACCTCCAATAGCTCAGTTACCTGCCATCCCAGTTCATGGACTTACTGGAACAAATTACAAGCCAGTGATTGCTCAGTAAAAATCCAGCAAAAAAAAAAAAGTTCCCCTCAATCTGAGAATACGAGTTGTTCATCAAAACTTCAGTCAGTCGCAAACTTTCCCTACAATTTATTTGCTCTGAATTATTTGCCCAATTTTACTTTGTTAATGTTACTTGCGTGTGATTCAAGTAGAAAAAAATCCCAGTGAAAATATTTCCACATTCAGTGTACCTGAATGGTGGCACTTACAGCAGAAAATGCGCTTGCAGGCAACCTGGAATTTTCTATGACATTTTCTATGAACACTTCAATTTTGTCCATTAGGAAAATAAAGTTCAAGGATTTTGTTTCTTGTTAGTTCCACATTGAAACACATGTCGCTGTTGGACCACACAGCCTCATGGGAATGGTAAAACAGACCTCCAGTCTTCCCGCTGGGCTGGCTTCCTTCTCACATGTTGCAGCACAATCTCTCCCCTGGCCACGTTCCATGGAGTCACGTAATTCTGGATGCTTCTTGGAGTCGCACTTTTTTGAGTCACTTATTTGTGGCTGCATCACGAGAAGTAGTATTGGCAGGGGGCCTGGTCTCTGTAAGAGAACAGGAACACCAGGCTCCAGAACTGAGTTCACATTGAAAACGGCCTGAAACTGAACATTGGGACATTTCCATAATAATTTTGTTTCCCAAAGTTTCTGTTCAAAGGAAAATTGACTTGTCATCCTGACTTGGGACAAAAGCAAATATTGAAGACAGAAAGGCTGCCCTTTGTTCAGTGCTGATGGGCATGGTTGGGCTACTAGAGAGGAAGAAGCAGGACTAATCTCCAAAGATCACATCTTCGTTGGAGGCGGCCAGAAGCCTACACCTGACCCCACCACTTGATACTAGCATAGCCAGAGCACTAGGCAGGCCTCTTTACAGATTTAATAAAATCACTCCTTACTGAGTTCTCCTCTGCTTCCTGAGCCCTGAGGAGGTCACGTTGTATGAAGGCAGTCTCCCCTGCCCATCACCTCCCTTTTAAAGCTAATCTTTTAGCACTTACTTAGCTTGATGATTTCAAAATGCTTTATAAGCCTTAACACAGCCACACAACCATCTTGCAGAGTAGGCAAATGAATTTGTTGCCAAGTGGCACAACAGATGTTACGAGAACACCGGCACCTCCTTTAAAGGAGAGGGAAAGCAATCGCGAAAGCCTCCTTGCCACCCCTGCCAACCCCTTGTATTCTGGCCACGCGGTCTGAAGGACCTGTCTCACTTCATAAATCCCCCTTCCATGCTCCTGCCTTCTCCAGACAGTCTCCTTTGCATTGTGCCAGGAGGATGAGCCTCACACTTTAGAAAATGCTGCACTGAACTATGCTGCCTCCCAAAATGTACAACTGAGTGAACGCGACACACACAGGGACCACAAGTGACGCCCCTAGGTCTTTATTCATCCCAAAACCTCAGCCCTATTTTGGTTCTGCTTTATGGAAGTGGGGTCTGTTTTTTACTGGATTAAGATCTTGATGTGTACAGTCAAACTCCTTCCTGCCAAACGTTAACTGTACTAGCCCAAGAAGAAAGTTGTACAGAACAGAGCCAAGCAAGCCAAAGGTATCCGAACGACAGACCAATTCAAATGTTTAAAACAACTCATAGTGCTAAAGCACACAAGAGCTGCCGTTCATTCACAGAAAGAAAAAAATATGCTGCTTTTAATTATCTCTTAATGGCAGCAAAACAATGCTCAGATTTCCACTGTAGTCAATGAAATTCCCTCAAATGTGTCAGTAAACATGAACATCCTCTCTCTGCTCAAAATTGATGCTTATGGGCAGCAAATCCAATTAACTCTTATATTAACCTACTTCTCGACAGAAATGCTGCCTGCATTTTCAGGACCACATCTGCTTGACACAGCTCGGCCCAAAATGCAACTTAGCTCTGTTTTCTGTGTGCATCTTCAATGCCTTAAATGGAGTTTCTCCTGTGTCAAATGGACTGCTGCATCTGCCACTCTTCATTTCCCATTCCAGCCACAAACTTTCATCCTGTCTAAAGCATTATTCAGGCGCATGCAGGAACAGGTACCAACGACCACAACAGAAGCATTCCTTGTGGATTCAGACTCACACTGGATTCCTGCCAACTCAATGGGACTCACAGCTCCATTGCTGCCAGCAAAGTTTTAACATTATGACTCTAATGCCAGTCTCATATGCATGGGTGACTTCAATACAGTTGCCCAAAACCTGCATGCGATTAAACAACAGCAGATTCAGGCCCAGGAAGGAAGTCCTAAAATGACTCTTACAACTCAGATAGCTGTCATTTAGAATGTTTCGGTTCTTTTGTAGAGACATCTGCACTCCCATTGACATGCAAATACATCAACGTAAGAGTTCGTCTTCAAAAAAATAAATCAATATCACCATATGGCTCCATGTGCTGTATCCAACGTAAAACAAAAGAAACCTTTCCTCATTGAAAGCAAGCTGATGAAACGGTCACCACCTCTTTGCTCCAGACAAAATGATCGCAATAAACCGAGATGATTGAAAATGTGAGGTGTCCCTTTGAGTCCCTTCAGACTTGTTTAGTGCACAATTGAGCTTACCAGCACAGAAGAGGCACATTCAACAAACTCTTTCATAAGCCTATTACAGAACCTATACTCTTCACGTAATTGTTTTTTAAATGAAACATGTTAAAGCAAGTGTAAGTAGACTACCTGTCAGACGGAGGCTGAAATCCACATGAACACACGATGAGGCTCTCCTCAACAACGTAAAAAATTACTACAAACATAGATGGTTTCTGAATTAAACTCAGTTGTGCCTTGCACACTCCTCTCCCCCCCCCCCCCCCCCCCTTCATCCCCCCCACAGGTTGTTTTCGTTCCGAACCAGAATTTAATGACATTCTTCTCTTGCCGTCCATCTAGCTGGATTTCAAATGACTCGGCAAAGTGATTGCCCAAATGAGTGAACAATTGGATTCACTTCACCCACCAATGAAGGGCAAACATCTGAGATGAGGTGGAGCTGATGCTTTAAACTAATACAGCAGGGATTTTTGGTTCAGACACCGGTTTCAGAAACGACAACGGCAATGAGATTCTGCATTTGTAAAACATTTTGGGAGGCACCATGTCCATACCAGTAACCTCCTGGGTCAGGTGGTGCCATACTGAAGCACACCAGGTTGCTCCATGGATGCTACATGCTGAATGGGAAGCAGAGCAGATAGCTTAGTTCAGCACTACGCAGAAACCACTATGTTACTGGTTTGCAAAGAAGCATGGTGCTTCTCAGTACCTCACTGCTCAGCAAGGCAGGTTAGCACTACAGGCCACTGGTGCTCGAACTTTTCACTCAGTGTGCCAGACAGGCAGTGCCCAGTCCATCTGCAGGCTGGGCCCTGCTGGTGGTCCCAATCCCGTGCTAGGGGTGGGCACAGAGGGGCCCTGTCTGGCCATGTTGAGGGAGGTGGGGGGGGAGCCTAGCCCCAACCTGGCCCCATGGGGTAAGAAGCATGGCCCAGCCACACAGGAGGAGGGGGGGCTTAATGTAGCCCCAACCTAACCCTGTGGGGGGGGAGGGCTGACCCCAACCTGGTCGT
>NW_017729001.1:26302005-26306226 GCF_001723915.1 Gavialis gangeticus
GGGGGGGGAGGCCTGACCCACCCCATGCAAGGGGACAGGGACAGAACCATGGCCCAGCCCCAACTTAGCCCTGTGGAGGAAGGGGGCCTGGTTTGGCTCTGACCCTCTGCAGGCTCGGGGTTTGGGAATTCGGTAGCAGGAGGTAACTGTATTAATGGCCACCACTTCCTTGCTGCCAACATTTCCCAATTCTTAGGGAGCTCCCCCAAGCTGGATGCCAAGGCTCCACACAGGCCACATTGAGCCCCTGGGCCGGAGGTTGAGCACCCCTGCCACAGACCATTCCTTTTGCTCTAATCTAATCTTCAGTTTTAACACTTTAGTAAACAGTCACTGATCTCCTATCTGCCTCACTTTCCCCATTTATTACAAACATACTAAACTTCTGGAGATGAGCACTTTGTCATCTCCTATTTGGGCAACATCTTGTGTGTTATGAATACAACTGGAATGCAAGTAATTAAAATGGTTTATGAAACAATGGCAATATTTTATAAAATGCTTTGGGATCTTCTGGATGAGAAGTATTAATACCACCATTCTTTGCAAACAGCAAGATAAGGACACACAGTGGTTTAGGAAAAGTAGCAAAAAATAGGATATGGGATTGAAAAGGCAGGCAGCAGTTAAGTAGGCACATTTTAATTACTGAACTTGGCAGTTAGCCAGGACACCAGGTTGAATGGCTCTACTCTGGTGGAAAGTAAAATGGAAGCTTTAAATGACCAAATAATTAAGATCGTGACTTAGCTCAAGTGGGGCCACCATCCATACAACCCCGATTCCACATGGGCATACTATTCCATGATCATAGAGAAGAATAAATCACTAATGCCAATAATCTCTGCCTCACCTATGAATCTGGGGGTCCCCAACTCAGTATGGACCTGGCCCACATCTGTTAAGCCTAGGTGAACCAATCATTTTTCATCCTGAGGTGGATGCAGATTCCTTCCAGCCGTTCTTTAGCTGCGACACCTTGTGAGTTTCTAATTTCTAGTCAAAGAACTATCACTCATCTATTTTATGGTCCCAGAATGCAATGATATCTATCCAATTTCCCAAGAAACATTAATATTAAAAGTACTGCTTTCTCAGCCCAAACCATGCAGGCTGAACAAAGTTCTCCTGACGTTTCATGACAATGTGATTAATAAGCATACCAAGAAGAAGAATGAAATGATACCTGATTATCAACTATTGTAAATCTTTCAGTCGTCCCAGGAATAATGAATGTAGATTTCTTAGGAGAGCAGTACAGATTTCAACAAAACTCATCTTAGCTTTCTTGTCAGTCAAGATGCTGTTTATACAATAGCAGCAACAGACAATGAACCAACTCCAAGTCATACAACAAAGGTGCAGAGAGAGATTTTAGGGACTACTTTATAATATTTTAAAACATGCACAAAACATACATACAATACAAATATTACCGTAAACTAAAAGTTACACATTTTCTAAACAATTTTGCCAGTGCAACCATAATTTATACTCACCAATCCTTTTGCTGTAACTATCATTAAAATGCATACTCACCAGACCTATAGCCTTGAACCCAAGGCCTACTGCCTGACCAGCACAACCACTGACTGCAATGTGCCACCCTGTCGCTGCTCTTAGAGGCTCTATTTGCCCACTCCCACTATGACTCCAATCTTGATCCTCAGTTGGTCTCCAGATCTGGCTGTCCATGTCCTGGTGCTGAAACCACTCTTTTATGGAAACTTGGGGTGAAAAGATCTTCTTTTTTACAAGCAACAATGTAAAACAAGTTTGGGAGCAACACTCCAACCCTGCTAGCTAGGTTACCATTTCTTTAAAGCCTAGAACTGAAGCTCAGTGAGGGCATGTCTACACATGCTGATTTAAGGTGTATTAGCCATTTTTAAGGCACATTAAGGTCATGGGTCTACACGTGCATGCCCTTAATGCACCTTAAAAATGGCAAATTTAAGCTATTTATGCCTAAATTTGATAGCTGCAAAAGCTGATATCAAATTTAGGTGCAAATAGCTGAAGTACCTTAACACACATGTAGACTCAATAAGGCGCATTAACTCTGTGTATTTTGACCGACTTGGGACTAACTATCCCAAGTCCATCCGCACACTGTGTTAATGGACCTTAGTGCGTGCACGTGTGGACACGTGCCTACATCATCTTAGTGAACATTACACAAACGCACATTAAAATTAGGTGCGTGTAAAAGCACATGTAGACATGCCCTGATGTTCTTGGAGTGCTGGACAAAATGTGGTGAAAACAATCTGGAAAATATTCGTAGAATTCAATGTATATTCATAGATTGTAGAGCCGGAAGGGACCACAAAGGATCGCTGTGTCCGAACCCCTGCCCCTGGCAGGAAAGAGGACCAAGGTCAGATGACCCCAGCTAGGTGTCTATCAAGCCTCCTCTTGAAGACCTCCAAGGTAGGGGGTAGGAACACCACTCTTGGAAGCCCATTCCAGATTCTGGCCACCCTTGCTGTAAAAAATTTCTTCCTAATGTCTAACCTGAATCTACTCTCTACTAGTTTGCATCCATTATTCCTAATTACTCCTAGGGGTGCTCTGATAAATAGCACATCTCCAATTCCCTGTTGTTCTCCTCTGATAAACTTATAGGCAGCTACAAGGTCTCCCCTCAGATGTCTCTTGTGAAGGCTGAAGAGATCCAGATACC
Source organism: Gavialis gangeticus (assembly GCF_001723915.1). Taxonomy (NCBI): domain Eukaryota; kingdom Metazoa; phylum Chordata; order Crocodylia; family Gavialidae; genus Gavialis; species Gavialis gangeticus. Next base: position 26,304,692 of record NW_017729001.1, read on the forward strand.
CCAACTTCCCCTCATAGGGTCTTTCACGGAGGCCACTAATCACGTGAGTGGCCCTCCTCTGGACCCTCTCCAGATTCTCCGTGTCCCTCTTGAAGTACGGCACCCAAAACTGGACACAGTACTCCAACTGTGGCCTGACCAATGCCACATAGAGGGGGAGCATCACCTCCTTCAATCGGTTGGTCATGCATCTGCTAATACATGACAAGGTCTGATTGGCCTTGTTGATGGCTTCATTACATTGCCGGCTCATGTTCAACTTTGAGTCAACTATGACTCCAAGATCTCTCTCAGCCTCTGAGCTGCTGAGAAGGACATCCCCCAGCCTATAGGTGTGCTGGGAATTCCTCCTCCCCAGGTGGAGTACCTTGCATTTATCTTGGCTGAATTGCATCCTATTTCATTCTGTCCAGGTTGGCCTGTATCTGTTCCCTGCCCTCCGGTGTGTTAACTTTGCCCCATAACTTGATATCATCTGTGAACTTGGAGAGGGTGCTCTCCACACCCTCATCCAAATCGCTGATGAAGTTAATAAATAACACTGGTCCAAGGACCAAACCCTGCGGGACCCCACTGCTCATCTACATCCAGGCCAAGAACAACCCGTCCACCACCACTCTCTGAGTGCAGTCCCTAAGCCAGTTGGCTGCCCACCTGACTGTGTAGACATCTGCTCCACAGCCTGCTAGCTTCCCTATGAGACTAGGATGTGAAACTGTGTCGAAGGCCTTCTTAAAATCCAGGTGGATAACAGCAGCCTCAGCTCCTGTGTCAAGGTAGTGTACAACCTGGTCATAAAAGGCTATAAGGTTTGTCAGGCAGGATCTACCTCTGATGAACACATGCTGGTTTCCTTTCAGCATCATTGCCCCTGCTGGGCCTTCACAAATCTGCACTTTGATGATTTTTTCAAGTATTTTCCCAAGGATAGAGGTAAGACTGACTGGCTTAAAGTTACCCAGCTCATCCCTGCTCCCCTTCTTAAAAATGGGCACCATGTTGGCCTTTTTCCAGTCTTCAGGGACCTGGCCAGAGCACCATGAGTGCTCAAACAGCCGTGCCAGTGGCTCAGCTATGACACTGGCCACTTCCTTCAGCTCCCGTGGATTGAGGTCATCCAGGCCAGCTGACTTGTGCCCATCCAGCCCCTCCAAGTGCTCCTTAACTAAGTCAGCACTAACCACTGGCAGTCTAACCTTTTGGACATCTGTCTATGTTCATGGTGGGAGAACTGTCTTGGTCAGTATTTAGGAATACTGAAGCAAAGAACTCATTGAAGAGCTCTGCCTTTTTCCTTGCGTCAACCACCACCTGCCCTGATTTGTCCTGCAGGGGCCCTGTGCTACTCTGCAGCTTCCTTTTGCTCGCTGTGTATCTGTAGAAGGACTTTTTGTTGTCCTTAATTGTTGCAGCCAGCCTAAGCTCCAGTCCTGCCTTGGCCTGCCTAACCAATCCCCTGCAACAGCGCGCCAGGGTGGCGTGTGCCTCCTTGGTAGCTGTCCCCTGCTTCCATGGCCTATACATCTCTTTCTCTG
>NW_017729001.1:26311226-26324892 GCF_001723915.1 Gavialis gangeticus
AGTCTTTCCTGAAGCTCCCTGTTCAGCCAAGGGGGCTTTTTATCCCTTTAGCCCCTTTCCTGCGTAAGGGGATAGACTCCTTTTGTGCCCCAAGGATCACTCCCTTGAGAAACCTCCAACCCTCCTGGACCCCCATTTGCTCGATGCTCTTAAGCTCTGCCTTCTAAGTTCACTAAAGTTGGCCCTTCTGAAGTCTAACACTTTAGCCTCACTGGATATTTTTCCCACCCTTTGCTGGATAGTGAACTCTACCAACATGGAGCCTTATTAGCTTGAAAGCTCGTTACATCAGAGACCATCATTTCTCCAGGTACCATACAAGCATCACAAAAAGAAGTCTTGCTTTGTGGTGGGCTTCCAGTGGATACCATTATTCAAATAAGAAATAGCACACAAATTTTAGCTTGATGTGTTCATACAATGCTTCCAAGCGAGCTGAAATCTTCTGTATGAGCAGATTTTTGTTGTTTTTGTTGTTGCTGTTATCATGAAGAAATAGAGTTCTTATTTGTAGAACAAAGCTGTCTCCATTTTGGGGACTGAATAGGTGATGGGGGTGTATTGCCAGTTAGCCACTGAATGACTTTAGACCATGGCATGAGATCCATTGCTAGGGCCAGAAGGAGCACTGATTGTCACTTCTTATGCTGTACTTTGTTCTGGTAAACAGAAAAGTCTTAGTATCTACAGTGCCAATCTGGCACATCTGAAAAGATTTTAATTAATTTTCAATGTTAAAGGGAAAGAGCTCTCAGCTTTAAGACATAAACTAGTCATTGCAAAAGAGTTCCTTTGAATTTATTTCAGGTTTTAAGAAACAAGCAGTACTGGGAACTGCAGAAGTTTTCTCTTGGCAAATTTACATTTAATAGCTACGGTAGCTTTGAATAAAATCGCAGTAGGAGGCACTTTACCAGATTTGTATGTGTGGATAGGATTTGATATGCATATTCAAATCACAATCAGGACTCATCGTAGAGATGATATCTTTTATTAGACCAACAAGATTTTTGCAAAAGAAATTCTTTTATGGCAAGCTTTTGGGCACAAACACCCTTTATCAGGCATTGGAGAAAAGATTGTAGAAGTTCTCCCGGGTAAAACTCTACCCAGAAGAACATTTACAATCTTTTCTCCAGTGCCTAATGAAGTATGTTTGTGCCCAAAAGCCTGCAATTAAAGAAATTTTTTTGCAAAAATCTCATTGATCTAATGAAAGATATCATCTCTACTATGAGTCCTGATTGCCTTGTCCTCTAGACCAGGGGCAGGCAATTATTTTGGGTGGAGGGCCGCTTACTGAGTTTTGGCAAGCCATCGAGGGCCACATGACAGGCAGCCCAAAGCAGGTTAATATTAATTTTCTAAAATTTTTAGGGGCCCTGTGGGCCAGACAGAATGGCTTGGTGGGCTGCACCTGGCCCACAGGGCCCCATTTTGCCCGCCCCTGCTCTAGATCAATACGGCTACAACCTGGACACCTATCCAAATCGCAGGCAGCCACATTTGGGTTTTTTTTCAGGTAAATCTGCCTATTGCCTGCCTGTGTCCTTAGACCAACGTGGCTACAACCTATACCCCTGTATTCGAATCCCATACACTAGAGGATCACCATTTAGTATCTATGTAGCAGTGAAAATGTAGAACCCCTCTCCCATAAATCTCCACCAGTCTAATTCAGGTACAGGCCATAACAAAGGTGACTAGTAAGCTAGCAGTGAATAAATGAGCTTAGAAAACACTCAGATAAGGGAATGAATGTGAAACTCAAATCATAACTGGTACAGGGGAAGCAAGAGACCGGACTGTTCTGAGCACAGAAAGTGGCACAAAGGTTAAAAGATGATAGAGCAGCCCAATGCAATAAGCTGTCGGGTGCTTCTATGACTTCAGTGAGATGGGACTTCAGCAGCTTGTAGTACTGGGAATCAAAAGTAGGATGCCACAAAGCAAAGGGGAGCTGAGGAAAGAGGATAAGAGGAAACGAGAACCAGAAGGATTAGGGTTGCACATGATTTAACAAGGAGCTTAAGCATCACGTAGAAATGAGAGAGGAAAGCCGATGAAGGGAGAAGAGGAGAGAGGTGATAGGATGAGAGATTGTTTTTAGCACCAGTATTATCTGTGAAGTGGAAGATGCAAGATGAATATGGATGGGTGCCAGGGAGGAAGCTGGGGTAAAAAAGAGATGGAGTATGAGCAGATCTTTTTTTTTTCTTTTGTTATCAAGAAGAAATAGCATCCTTATTTGGGGGGGCAAAGCTATCTCCATTTTGAAATGGAAGGGGACTGAAGAACAAGGGTTTTATCTGTAGTAATGGCAAGGAAAAGAGAAGGTTTTACAGATTTATAGCAGAGGGACAGGACTTAGCAAGAGCTTGGAGGTAGGTGGAAGAGGAAGGATTCAAAGAGAATATCAAGTGTGCACATCGACGGAGGAGGGAACTAGCAGAGGAGAAAAGAGACGGTTCTGAAGGACTGATGACAAGCTCAGTTGTGGCAGCACTAATGTGGAGGCGGCAGTGAGACAGCTACAAAAAGACGTCAAAAAGCAGGCAGAGAGAGAGAGATGAGTGGGTAGCACAGAATATTTTGTACTTTGCCCACTGATCACCGTGAGCCAGATCTCAAGGCAGGAAACCACTGCCTGCCATCCTTTAGATGAAGTAGCCTATTCTCCACTCCATATGGACTCATCAAAAAGGGAAGAGGCCCCTCACACGACACACATATTTCATCAATAAGCAGAACAAAATGGATACTATTTGAGAAGAAAGTTTAGTGTTTCACAGGTCCGATGCCAACAGCAAGAATGTCTTTGACCACCAAAAGCTGGAAGTTGACAGTTAGAGCAACACGAATCAAGCATCAAACATGCATTTGAAGACACACTAATACGGGTGACTTGAGAGGGAATCAATGCGCCCCTTTGTAAAATGGGGGCTCCAGCGTGGTTTGAGGTTTACTAAACTAGGACCAGATTTAGGATGACCACGGCCACGTCCATATGTGATGTGGATGTTTGGTTTCCCAGGGACAACTAGCGGTGGCGCACCTTGTCCCTGGGGAATACCTGTGCTGCGCGCTTCAGGGTGTGGCAAATGGGGCACAGTTGGCAGGTGGGGGAGGGGAGGGGAAGTTGCGTCCAGTTTTGGGCTCCACAATTCAAAAAGGATGTGGAGAAGCTTGGGAGAGTCCAGAGAAGAGCCACACGCATGATCAGAGCTCAGGAAAGCACACCTTACGACGACAGGCTGAAAGCCATGGGGCTCTTTAGCCTGGAAAAGCGCAGGCTCAGGGGTGATCTGATGGCCATCTATAAGTTTATCAGGGGTGACCACCAGTACCTGGGGGAACGTTTGTTCACCAGAGCGCCCCAAGGGATGACAAGGTCGAACAGTCATAAACTACTACAAGACCGTTTCAGGCTGGACATAGAAAAGAACTTCTTTACTGTCCGAGGCCCCAAGGTCTGGAACAGCCTGCCATCAGAGGCTGGTCCTGGCTGACTACTGGGAATTATAACGGGTGTCCAGAAAATGCAGGAGTGTGCGGCATAGTCTGGCCAGGACCTGGAGCAGTGCAAAGAACTTTGCAAATGGGCAGGCATCATCTGGCACGTAGCCCTGCCTCTGCCAACTCGTGAGAGCATGTGGGGGGGAGCAGTGTCCTGGATTTCCCTGACCACGTCCCAGATTTCCAGGATTTCCATATGGTCAGCCTACCCAGATTTGACCATACTTGCAACAGCAAATTCTCCCCTTCATTCTTATAGGACTACATGCCAAGGTAGATATAATTCAATGTGATTGAGAGTGACCTTTAATCTTTATACCTTTCTCTGAAATTCTCAGGTGAAGTGTACCATGCCGAAAAGTGCTAAGTGGAGCATTTACTTTAGTGAGCTACAATGTGTCAAATGTTTCATATTAATATAAAGCATACATATTGATGCCAGGTTCCCTGGTTTCTCCCAAATAAGAGTCTAAATGAAATCATCCAAAGCATTTTAGCAGAAGTCCATTGCACAATTCGTGTCAGAGTGAAAAAATTATAGCCACTTTCAGATGAGTAGATTGGCTACAATTAATAGTTCCTGCAGCATTTCAGTGCTGCGATGTCTACTGCTTCCACAGCTCGCTATAAATGAAGGTGGGTTTTTTTGCACAGCTCTGCTAGTGCTTTTTCTTTATCGCATCAGAAAAAAAGGTAGAGCCCATCACAAAGGTGGCAATGTCTGTTCTAATATAGATAAATGAATACAATTAATAGGTGAAAGCCACACTAAACTTTACTGAGCTGACTGCATATGCTTACACTAAGTTATTCAGGCAACAGTAGCAAACTCAATAATTAAGATGGCATTTGATTTACTATGCTATGCTGTGCTATTATGTGCCTTTAAAAAAACATAATGCTCAAAAATGAATGACCCAGCTCCACCAAGAACACAAGGCCATCCATTCCCAGACTTAGCGTATTTTCCAGCAGTTATTAGGTATATCAATTTATAATGCACTGTGTGTACGGGCACACGCTTCTCTCATATGCAGCAAAATATTGGTCAGAGTCCCAAGTCTGCTGGAGTCACGACATTATGCTGATGTAACTTTGGCTATGCTACATGAAGGATGGGCCTGAGCCAAAATCCTGAACCCAAACCAAACTAACCATTTCAAATCTTTGTGGCTTCAGATCCAGAACTTCCCAACTCACCTTCTTCCCACCCCAAGTTCCAAATCTCTGAACACGCCTGAGTTTAAGAATAATGATCTGGTGCATTTCATTATAATCATCTGTGATTTCCTTTCTTTTATTTAAAAAAAAAAAAAAAAAAAAAAAAAAAAAAACCTTTTGAAAGTTTTTTTTTTTTTTTAAAAAAAAAAAAGAAATCACAAAAAGTTTAAAAAAAAAGATTTGGGGCATTTTATTTAAAACATCTGTGATTTCCTTTCTTTTATTTAGAAAAAAAAAAAAAAAGCCTTTGCAAGCTTATTTCCTGTGGGCCTGATCCTACACTCCTTCCCCAACATCCTCATCAACTTTAGGAGACATTTCTGAATCCACATAAATGCAGAATGAAACCACGTATTCTCCCCTCTTGCTTCTCTTCTTTTCCCATTTGCTGCCTTCTAGAACTGGTGCAATTAGAGACGGCTCTTCAATGCGAGTTCGTTCTAATGACTCTCTTTTACTAATCCCACATAAAGGCCTGGACCACACAGAGAGAACACAAGTGGTTGGAAAAGTTATGGTAGCAACAACAACAACAACAAAAGTGAGAGGGAGGGGGAGGTAGTTTTGTCATAGTGTTCAAGTTAAAACAGGGCATAACAGGTGGCTAGTTTGCTACATTCACACTCCGTAATTTAAAGCTATCTGACAGGGATGTCACGGGCGCCTCTATCTGTGCGCATTTAAACCTGATCAGTCCAAAGGTAACTTTGCAAACGATGTGGATTATAGCGATTGGCATTTGTTTGGGCACTGTATATTCAATCAACTCCTTGAAGATACATTTGTCTTGAAATGGTTCCCAGCCTGCTGAGAGTACCTGGTTTTGGGCCAGGCTCAGCATCTCGACTGACAAAAGATTCATCTCACAATGTTTTTGCACTTCTTTTAATAAAAGACAAGGCACTGACTGCATAATGGTGCAGTATAAAGCACGGAAACTTGGACAGTGCCCAACCTACTAAGCAAGGCTGTGGCTCAGAGGTCGTGGCTGTGCACGAGGGCGTAGCACGCTTGCACCCAGTGCGACTCAATGCGCAGGGAGGCAGGGGTGAGCAGTCTGCCTCATGTGGATGCAGCACAGTAATCCCCCACCCTGTGCTTTACTTCTGCCCTTCCAGGAGGCCTCTCTGCATTCATGACCCTGTGAGAGATCCCCCTCCTTGCCCACTGGGGGTTGCGGAGCCAGCCACAGAGACCACGTAGTCTTCATGTTCCCCTTCCCTCCCTGACTGTCTTTAAAGATTTTAAAAATGCAATGCTACCAGAAGTGAAGAAACTTTAATACAAGAGCTGTAGCTGCACCTCAGAATGTCACCACCATTTGTCATCATTTTCTTCTCCTGTGGCTCTCTCCATTCATCTGGGATCCAATAACTTTGCTAACGTTATTTCCTTCATCCGGCCAAGTTCAGCGTCTGAAGCGCATGTGCCATCCACTTCAGCTTTCTCCCATCTACAGGCAGCATTATAAATTTATTATAAGATACCAAGCCTTCTGCCTGCTTTTTGCACACCCACAGAGTCATTCTTACTGAAACAAATGAAGAAAAGGAAGGGGGGGGAGGAGAGAAAATCCCCAAGCAAAAGCTGGGTTTTAAAAAGTTTCTGTGGTTTTTTCAGGCATTAAGAGGACCTACAGGCTACAGTGAACAATAAGCTGAATACGTGCCCTTGTAAAGAAGGCGAACAGCAGACTGGACTACACTAGTAGGAGTGTTGCCTGCAGATTGAGGGAAGGGATTATTCCTCTCTATTCTGCGTTGGTGAGGACACATCTGGAGTACTACGTCCAGTTCGGGGTTCCCACTGCAGAAAGGATGTGGACAAATTGGAGAAAGTTCAGCAGACAGCAACGAAAATGGTTGTGGGGCTGGGGGACAGGACTGATGAGGAGAGGCTGAGGGAACTAGTCTTATTTAGTCTGGAGAAGAGAAGACCGAGGGGGGGTTTAATAGCAGCCTTCAACTTCCTGCAGGCGGGTTGCAAAGAGGATGGAGCTGGACTGTTCTCAGCGGTGGCAGACGACAGAACAAGGAGCAATGGGCTCAAGTTGCAGCAAGGGAAGTTTACGTTAGATATTAGGAAAAAACTCTCCGACTAGGAGGGTAGTGAAGCACTGGAACAGGCTATTCAAAGAGGCTGTGGAAGCTCCATCCTTGGAGGTTTTTAGACCTGGCCAGACAAATCCCTGGCTGCAATGATCTAGTTGGAGATGGTCCTGCTTTGAGCAGGCGGGTGGACTTGATGTGATCTCCTGGAGGTCCCTTCCAGCCCTGATTTTCTATGATTCTATGATTAAAATAAGCTTACACATTACCTAAATATTTTCCTTAGGAATTCTTAGGTGTCCCACAATGTGAGTGTGTGCATGCGTGCATGCATACACACACACATGCACGCATATGCATGTTTATCCTCACAGTACCCCTCTGTGGTTGGGAAATATTATTACACCCATTTTACACATGGGCAACTGAGGCACAGAAAGACTACAGTCCAAGAAGTCACAAAGGTGAATGTCTAAATCCCTATTTGGGCATCCAGCTTCCACCAAATCAAAATGTAAGCCTAGCCTCTGCTGTGTTGAGCATTCTTCTCCATGCTGTCCTGCCCCAAATCTTTCTCACACACCACGAAACCCATGGGAGTTCAGTGCTTGGACGACTTCTCCAAGGTTCACAGATGTTTAACAGCGAAAAAAGCAAGGTTCTCCACCTTGGGAGGAAAAACCTGCACCAGGCTTATGCTGGCTAGCACTACAGAAGAAAGGGACTTGGGGGTAATGATTGACCACAAGGTGAACATGAGCCTGCAATGCGATGCTGCGGCTCGTAAAGTGAGCAAAATGCTGGCTTGCATCCATAGATGCTTCTCAAGCAAATCCCGGGACGTCATTCTCCCCTTGAACTCGGCCTTGGTGAGGCTGCAGCTGGATTACTGTGTCCAGTTTTGGGCTCCTCAATTCAAAAAGGATGTGGAGAAGTTTGAGAGAGTCCAGAGGAGAGCCACGCACATGATCAAAGGTCAGGAAAACAGACTTTACAATGACAGGCTGAGAGCCATGGGGCTTTTCAGCCTGGAAAAGCGCAGGCTCAGGGGTGATCTGGTGGCCACCTATAAGTTTATCAGGGGTGACCACCAGGATCTGGGGGAGCGTTTGTTCACCAGAGCGCCCCAGGGGATGACAAAGTCGAACAGTTATAAACTCCTCCAAGACCATTTCAGGCTGGACATAAGGAAGAACTTCTTTACTGTCTGAGCCCCCAAGGTCTGGAACAGCCTGCCATTGGAGGTGGTTCAAGCACCTACTTTGAACACCTTCAAGAGAAATCTGAATGCTTATCTTGCTGGGTTCCTTTGACCCCACCTGACTTCCTGCCCCTGGGGCAGGAGGCTGGACTCAGTGATCTTCCCAAGTCACTTCCAGTCCTAACGTCTATGACATCTGTGAAGTCTATAGCAGGGGATTTGACCCTCAGCATCTAAAGCTGCAGGCTAGCAAACTAATCACTAGATCAGCATTTCCCAAATTGTGGATCACATCCCCTGGGGTGGGGAGGATGCAAAAGTTTCCTAGGGAGGACGCAACTGTCCACACGCATACATGCTGCACATGCATAAAGGCATGAGTGACATGAAAGTGGCCAATGTCACTGGAGTGGCCTGAAGAAATTGTGGCCGAAAGCAATGCAGTCACTCCACATAATACCTCACAGACTTCCAGGGGCATTGCTCAGCATTTATACCTGGCCCAAAAGATTTATCTTTGGATAAAAGCAAATTTAAAGGAGGATGCATTTTACCCTTTTTTCAATACTACTCATTAAACATAAGACCTATAGCAATGCTTGAATCACTGTTGCATCTGACTTGTTTAAATAAGGCTGTGATTTACTGCCTTGTTAGCTAATGAAGAACTGTACTGGGACTTGATCAATGCAGCCATTGTCTAGCAACACACAATAAAGAAGTATGCAACATACTGCCCGAAACAAAACACCCCATCCTAACACCCAGGTGGCCGAGTCATTAGGGCGCACAGTTTGTAGGAAGTCAGCAGTTGTTCTGCAGCGTAAAATGTTCTCCCACAGCTAGAAATCCTTCCTACCCACCTTCATAAGTCACAACCTCAGAGCTGCAAAGCAGAACTTAAATTGGGTGCATAAAATTTTGACCTCACAATCGGTTAGCTTTATATACCTCTGCTAAGTATTTCAAGCAATTTTGTCACTTGTGAATGTAACGTTACTTCCCCATTTCTAGTGACGGTTGAGCTCTGAGCCAGCCATGCATGTACACAACTCAGCAACTAGTCCCCTCCTCTATGGCTTCTAGTATCCATTATTATTTAACCTGAGCTAATGCTCCCAGGCTATCTTCAGCTGCCGCATTGTGTCAGGTGCTGTACAAATTAATAAAACAATGATGCCCCAAGCATGAGATAATCAGAGTTAGGAAAAAAATCACAGAAAATGAGGGTGGGAAGGGACCTCAGGAGGTCACATCTAGTCCAACCTCCTGCTCAAAGTAGGACCAGCCCCAATGAGATCATCCCAGCCAAGACTTTGTCTACCTGGGTCTTAAAACCTCCAAGGATGGAGAGTCCACCACCTCTCTGGGTAGCTTGTTCCAGTGTTTTATTACCCTCCTAATGGGAAAATTCTTCCTAATATCTAACCTCAACTTCCCTTGCTGCAATTGGAGCCCATTGCTCTTGTTCTGTCATCACTGAGAACCGTCCAGCTCCATCCTCTTTTGAACCGCCCCCCACACAGTGCAGGGCAGTGGGGATCGCCCCCCCACCGAGCAGCACCCAGTGAGTGGGGGCTTTTTTTTTTTTTTTTTTTTTTTTTTTTTTTTTTAAGAACCAGCAGCTGGGGTGGATGGGTAGTCTAGGGAGCAGGCAGGGGATGGGGCCTGGCAGAGATGCCCCATGGTCCCCTCCCCTCTCCTGCAGGCCCCCCATCCCCACCCCTAGTACTTACCGGCTCCAGCTCCCTACTTTTCTGAAGATCCAGAGAGCTTTGCATCGATTTGGACCTTTCAATTGGTCCCCTGATTCAGACTTGGAGATTCAGCCACCGAATCAAGCTGAATCTCCTCCGAATCGAATCACCTTCCGAAGCTTCGTGCAGCCCTAAAAATCAGTACCCCTCTCCCCAAATCTTTTCTATTCTCTTCAACCTTTCCCATCTGCACCCAACTGGCTTCCCACCTGGACATTCCCCTTGTCACCTCCCTGCCAGGCTGGATGCAGAGGAACTGAGCAAGTGAAAGCCACTCTCCATCAGTCTTACACAGCCCTGAGTTCCCCACTATGGCGGCGGGTGGAGGACCAGAGAGGCTCTCCAGCCAAGGCACACCTACAGTGTACAAGGAGTCCGAGGGACTTAGCAAACCAATTATTCGGGCCCATCTTCTCCAAAGTGATCTCCATCTAATCTCACAACAGTTCTCACATGGCAGTGTGATGCATTCTCATCCCAGCACCTCAGGCAAGGCTTACCAGGACTAAAAAAAGCTTTAGAAACTAATCATCCCCTCAGGAGCACTGCAACTGAAAACTGTGTATTCCATTCAGCGTGTTCTCTGTCATGTGCGCTAAGCCACGTACGCCTGACATTGTGCTTGACATCTTTACACATTATCCAGCAAAAAAAAATTTTTTTTAAGTTTAAAAATTAAAAAAAAATATATCAAGATAAACAGATGCTGCCTGGAGATAATTAGCCAGAGCTGTCATGGTGTAATTCTAGGAGAAAAGGATGGGCCCAAGAGTGGGCTTGTAAAATCCAAGCTACTTAAAAATGTGAAATCTCATTCCATTACTGTCAACAAGACCAAGTTTGTGTCAAGTCACGTGGCAGATCGGCACCTTCCAAATACACAGGAAATGTTTCATACATCAGCTCTTTGTTTGCTGATTATAACACCACCGCAGACAGGAGATTGTCAGTGCTTCCATACTCATTTTACACTACAGTAACAAGTCACCAGCTTTAAAGTGCAGTCCCTGATGCACTGTCTGAGGTTTGCTGCTGGGGCTTATCCAGGGCCCCAGTCAACCTACTCTATACTGAAGGGGCAGGTTATACATTGGTTGCTTTTCACTCAACAAATGGTCATCTCGTTCATGCTCAAAGCAGGACCATCCCTGACTAGATCATTTCAGCCAAAGCTTTGTCTAGCCAGGTTTTGAAACTCCAAGGACGGAGCTTCCCCCACCTCTCTGGGTGACCTGTTCCCATGTTTTACTACCCTCTAGGGCTGTGCAAAGCTTCAGTCCCCAATTCGATTTGGCAGAGATATGGCCCAATTCGGCGGCCAAATCTCTGAATCCAAATCGAATCAGGAGACCCTCTAATCTCTCCGAATCGAAATCAGAGAGATTCAGAAAGATTTGGCTATAGGCACAGCTTTAAATGTTTTTTCTACATGCCTCTAGGTAGCAGGGGCTCGTGAACACTGCAATGCTGGGGCGGATGGAGCATCCCACAAAGGCACAGGGAGCTCCCCAGTGCACTTGGCAGCAGACCCAGAAGTGGACCAGAAGCACTTCTGGGTCTGCTGGGGAGCATGCTGGGCCTCCCTGCACCTCCCCCCCAGCAACTGGTGCCTCCTGGGTTTGGGGGGGGCACCTGGGGTCCCCCCATGGCCAACTGCCAAGCCGGGGGAGGTGGAGCCCCCCTGTGCGCTCCCCAGCAGAGGACCGGAAGTACTTCTAGTCCACTTTCAGGTTCGCCACCAAACACGCGGGGGCCCTCCATGTGCCCCAGCATCACAGCATTCACAAGCTGTGCCTGGTACCTCGAGGTATGCAGAAAAAAAACATTTAAAGCAGTGTCTATATCCGAATTGCTGATTCTCCAAAATCAGCATCGAATCATTAGATTTGGATTTGGCCAAAGTGAAATCAGGGACAGTGATCTGAATCAATCAACGAATCAAATCACTGTCGTTAATTTGGGCTGAATCCGAATCGAATAGGGCCCATTTCACACACCCCCTACTACCCTCCTAATGAGAAAATTCTTCCTAATATCGAACCTAAACTTCCCTTGCTGCAACTTGAAACTGTTGCTCCTTGTTCTGTCATCTGCCACCACTGAGAACAGTCCAGCACCGGCCTCTTTGCAACCCCCTGCAGATAGCTGAAGACAGCTATTAAGTCTACTCTCAGTCTCCTCTTCTCTAGATTAAATAAGCCTTGTTCCCCCAGTCTTTCCTCATAAGTCATGTCCCCCAGCCCCCAAATCATTTTTGTCACCCTCTGCTGGACTGTCTCCAATTTGTCCACATCCTTTCTGTAGTGGGGGGTCCAAAACTGAACACACAACTCCAGATGTGGCCTCACCAGTGCTTAATAGAGGGGAATAATTACTTCCCTTGACCTACCGGCAACACTCCTACCAATGCAGCCCAGGATGCCATTAGCCTTCTTGGCAACAAGGGCACACTGCTGGCTCATATTCAGCTTATCGTCCACTGTCACCCCTACGTCCTTTTCTGCAAAGCCGCTGCCCAGCCAGTCAGCCCCCAGCCTGCACCAGTGCATGGGATTGTTCTGTCCTAAGTACAGGACTTTGCACTTGTCCTTGTTGAACCTCATGAGATGCCTTTTGGCCCAATCCTCTAGGTCACTCTGAATCCTAGCCCTACCCTCCAGCATATCTACTACTCCCCTCCAGCTTGGTGTCATCTGCAAACTTGCTGAGGGCATGCTCTTTGCCATGTTCCAGGTTGTTGATGAAGACATTGAACGAAACTGACCCCTGGGGCACTCCACTTGATACTGGCTGCCAACTAGACATCGAGGCATTGATTACTACTCTCTGAGCCCAATGCTCCAGCCAGTTTCTATCCACCTTACAGCCCATTCATCCAGCCTGTACTTCCTTAGCTTGCCTGGGAGAAGTTGATCTTTATCTAAAATTCCATCAAGTGACATTGCTAACCATGGTACTGTGAGTTCTTTAAGTTTTTGCAGAATTCGCTGGGTCATTTATGTTATTTTGGACATCAGTCTTTTTTAAGGACTGCCCTAGCTTTAGGAAAAAAAGTTATTTTAGGTTTCTTTCAGGATTTTTTTCCCCTTTTTACTGTTGCACAAACTTTTGTTGCAAGGGAAACAGCTTCTACAAATTAGAAGTGAAAACATCCCACAGCCCAAACAAAATGTTTAAGGAACTCTCTGACTTTTCAGGTTTGAGTACATAACGTGGAAATAAGTGTAATCCGGGCGGTACTCCAAGAGGTACGTACCCCCTCTCCAATTGAAGGGATCAAAGCAGGTGCACAAGTGCTGTGGGAGGTGTAGGGACTCTCCTCCCCTATGGAGCAGAGCCAGACCACCAATGGGGACTTAACCATATACCTTTAAATACAGGGAACGTAACAGGCATAAATCAGAGGGTATAGTGGACACTACAACGCCCCAAGGGGGCAGGAGTCAACAAAGGTTGGACACTTACAATCACTGACAGAACAGGGTTAACAAAATATAAAACTCAAACAGCAGAACAAACAATACAGGTTGGTGAAATATACAAAGGGCACAAAATGCAAAATGTCAAATGACAAGGAAATATAGGGCCTTGGGACCTGGAGGGGGAGAAAGGGGGGAAAACACAATGGCCCCTTTCCACTGCAAGATTTACTTTTTGTTATCTCACTCACCCCAAGTCACCTCAGCTAGGACTTGAACCCAGAGCTCCCATGTGGTAGGCAGGAACACTGCCACACAGCCACCACTGGTGGCACTGTTCCAGCCTGGTAGGGGTCTTGACCTTCCTGGAACCCTGGCCTCTGATTGGAGGAGCTGGAAGCAGAGCTGGGAACCTCTCAGATCCTTCCTCGAGCAGGGGGAGCCTCTCCTGCTGGCTGCAGCCTCTCCTGGGGAATCCTGGAGTCCAGTGGGGGCCTCTCCTGC
>NW_017729001.1:26325154-26329807 GCF_001723915.1 Gavialis gangeticus
GAAAGGGAATCCCAAGTCCTCCCATCATCTTTTACCCTTTCAAAACCCCTGGGCCAGGTCACTGCCAGCCAACCCATCACATAAGAAATGCTGTATAAGTGCTTTGAACTGAATCCATCCCCAAAATAAAGAGCCTAGTTCAGTACCACTAAAACAATAAGAGCCACTCAAGGCCTTTGATGGATATAGGATGAGGCCTCAAACCTTCGTGCCACACCATTGTAAGTGGGAGATGTGGGGGACACCAACCATAACAATGATCAATGCTTTCCATTAGAACACCCTCTTTCCAGTTGCTTATCATTTTAACCATTTTTAATTGTTTAGCTTAGGATTCTCGATGTCAGGTCTCTACTATAGGCAAAATTCCCTTTCCTCCCCGTAATTTTAGCCCCAAGAATGTAGCTATCTTCAGAAACAAGTCAAGAAGCAAAATATTTTACCCACGTGAGATGCTGATGACCTTTATGTACAGTCTAGCACCCACATAATTTGGAACAGGGATTTGATGGGGGGGGGGGGAAGCAGGATCAATTATGTGTTAAGGAAAGAAAATAAAAATCAAAATATTGACTAACTCCTTATTAAGAGATGCCATCCACCCTGTGCACTAAAAGAGGCATCTGTTCCATCAAAAAAATAAGATTGCGTTTCATAATGCATTTATCCTGGAGGCAAAATTAAGATCAAGTGGGGAATTTTTGACATTTCCTAACTTCTGCAACTTCAACAATATTTTTAATACAGTTGTTTTGTATTTGTACAAACACAGATGCAAAATGAAAACTAAAACGTGGCTCGGTTGTCACTGTTGGCATATCTTTAGAAAAGATGCAATTTTTTCCCCCATGTCTCCAGTAATGGTTTAGTTCCATAAGTATTCATGAATGCAGTTAACATATCTGATTAATTCAAGACCACTTTTGCCCCATTCCACTGCTGCAAGATTTTTATCCTCTGGTTTGCTATAGCCATTTTTTTTCTCTAGACAATATAAATAAACCTACCTTGCTGCCTGCTTCATGATTTGGTTTTAAGTGACAAAGGGCATGTTAAGCTTGTTCCTACTTGACCACGCTGGGCTCCCGATGGTCTGCACTTTCATTTTCAACAGACTTCTAGGTTTAAAATCTGTTTAGTTTCCCCTTTATCTCTTGGCAGCTACTGCCAGGAGACAGCCTCCTAACAATCTTTGACTGGCCCACCATTAAATACGATTCATGTTTCCACATATCTTTCATTATTAAACACTTAAAACTTGTAAGCCAGTTTTAATGCCTTGTACAATTTGTTTCCTTAGTACAGAGACATAACCTCCTCTGTATGGATTTATGTTTATTAATATAAATTCTTAATATCATTTCTGCTGGCGAGAGTAATCAGTAAAAGCCAAACACTCATGTATTACACCTTGTACTAACTCATCCAAAATCAAGAAGTCATCTCTGCTCCTGCAATATGTGAAGCATGACAGAGAAATATATAATTCCTTTCCTTTAATTTGCTTAGGTAACAAATATCTAGGGGGCATGAGGTTCCCCCTCCTGCCATTCCTCTAAACTCTAGAGTGGCTACGTCTTCACTACAGCCCGTTTCCTCAGTCTCATGTAGGATTTGTTAACTAATCTCAGCTTTTTAAGGCTACCTCCAGTCTATTTCCACGCTGCTAATAGATTACAGAATGACAGGCCATTTCTATGAAATGTGTGCGAGTATATGCCTACCTTTTGTCTATGAACTCGACATAGTAGTACTATTAGTACACAGCCTTAATTATCATTATATTCTGGCTGACATTTAAAAACAGGGAGACCTGGAAAGTAATACCAATACTGCATGCATTGTTAAAAAACAAAGGGTCATGGTTTCTTAGGTGAGACTATTTCTTTTATTAAAATGCTCTTCCTGCAGTAGCATACCTTCATTTTTCTTTTAAATTTGTCCTTAGCCTCTCAAGATGGAGTTAAATAATAACTGTGCAGTTCAAGAACAAAATGTTAAAACATCCCCAAGTGTGAATGACTATTTGATGAGGCTTCAGTCTTTTCTAGTTAAGCAAAAATCATCCTAGCATCTCTCATTTTTAATGAGTCCTCCACCTATATCAAGCAAAACTCTTTGCCAAAGTTGATAACAAAATACGCGCGTATTTCTGCCTCGCTCCTTCAGTGTTTCCTTTTTTTCCCCTCATTTTGTATATATGAAATTCTTATGTTAGCTGGTGTTAAGAATTGTGTGCGCGCATCACAGGCAGAAATTCTCCTATCCTCCTTAATTCCCATCAGCTTTGTGGGATTTAGTGCAGTGGTCCCCAAACTGTCAATCACGATTGACAAGTCGATTGTGGAGACTCTTATGGACTGGGGGGGAGGGACTGGGCACGCATACATCCCCCCCGCCCCAGCCCAGCAGGTCAGTCTGTGGGGGAGGGAAGGGGCAGGGGACAGATCGAGGCCTCCATGGTGAGGGACAGATGGTGAGGTCCAGCCAACAGCAGGGGAAGGTAAGTGTGGCCCCAGCCCCTGGTGGGTGGTGGGAGGATTGGAGCCAGAGGGGCTCCTCTAGGGGAACCAGTGGGGGTGGGGGGACTCCCACCACTGGGCACACGCCAGTGGAGGCCCTGGGGGCACATGCCCCCCCATCTCTGCATGGGCGGAGGCAGTGGAAGCAGCTGCTACTGTGCCTCAAGCCCTGGTGCAGCTGGCCACATGCAGGTGCAGCTTAGCAGCAGGACTCACGTGAGGTCAGGCCTTGGCCCAGCCGGGTCTGCAAAGATCTGGTCATCCAGGGGCACATGGGGTGGGGGGGCACTCGTGCCACTGGACGCAGCCCAGAGAAGGCTCCAGGGGCCTGTGCCCTGCCCCCCACCTTTGTGCTCAGGGCGCAGTGGACAGCCCACAGCAGCAGCCATCTCCATCCCAAGCACAGGTGGCAGGGGCATGCACCTCCCCCCCTCCCCACCGCAGCCTCCGCCAGGCTGCGTTGAGCAGCAGAAGCCCCCCACTTTGCGCTCCTGGATGACCAGATCTTCCCAGACCCAGCCAGGCCAGGTCCCAAAACCACTTCTGTGCCACCACTGCCTTGACCTGCATCCACACAATGGCCGGATGTACATGGTGTCAGGCCCTGTGCCAGCCAAGTCTGGGACTCTCCACAGTTCAGGAGAGCGTGGGGGCGCTCCTTGGAGGCCTCAGGGGCCCATGCCCCTCAACCTGTGCTCCAGGTGCAGCAGGCATCCTGCAGCAGCAGCCATCTCCGCTGGGAGCACAGAGGGGGGGGGGGGGCACACACACTCCCAGGGCCTCCGCTGGGCTGTGTCCAGTGGCAGGAGCCCCCTTAAACACCTGGATGAGCTGCCCAAGCTCCAATCCTCCTACTTGCCCCTGTCTCTGCCCTGCCCCTGCCCCACTCCCTCCCTTACCACGGGGGCCTGACCTGCTTGGTGGGGGCGGAGAGTGGCGCCAGTAGATCCTGGGTTAGACTAATTCAAAAAGTGTTCTCGTACTTCAAAAGGTTAGAGACCACTGATTTAGTAGGCATTTCTACACATGTGCTTTAATATGCAGTAGCCTATTCTACTGCGCATTAAAGTGGCATGTAAAAATCCATGTTAATACAGTAATGCACAGTAGAATAAGCTACTGTGCATTAAGTGTCACTTAAATAAATCAGTCTCTGCAGACAGTTTAATAGCCAGAGTAAAACAGAAGCCCTTAATCAATCATAAATTCCATTTATTGAGAGCGTACTCCAAAACCATTGCTTTTCTCTATTATTTACAAAAAAATTATAAGAAGTACATTAACTTGATCTGGTGAATGACTGAAAGCAAAATGAAAGTGAGTGACTGAAAGCAGTGTCCTTCTCCCACCTCCAATGACTTCATGCTTAAGATTACCAAAAAGAGGTGGGTTTAAAAAGGACATAATAGCTGCAGAAGTGGTCTCTGTGGAACAGAAATTACAATTACAACTGAAAACAGAAACTCATTTTCAAATAGCCATTTTAAGAGGGCCTCTAAGAGGAGCATCTTTTGGATGGTAAAACAATGACAGAGAAAAAAAAAAAGCAAATGGTTTTGGCTTTTGAAAGTTTTGACCTTTCCAGGTTGGAATTGGTTATAGCTTTCTTTTGGCAAGGCAGATATATTTTAAGCAAACCTCACCAGAAATTCTTTGTAAGCTGATTTATCAATGAAAAGTTTGATAAAACAAAAACAAAAGAAGTTCAGAGGAACATACTGTACTTTAACTAAATGTCAGTCTGGAAGGAATTTCCAGTCAAACAGAGAGAAAACTCCTGTCTTTCTTGTCCTCATGAGCCACCAGTACCCTGATGACAAGCAGCACACAGTGCTATGATGCAAGAAACTCCAGATCAAGCCCCAACTCAGGAAGAGAAGAGACTTGAACCCGTATCACCTGAAAGCCATGGACGTGTCGTGACCGCAGGGCTATAGGCTCTCTTGGACTCATGTAGTAGTCCAGGCTCGCAAGCGGGAGAAGTACGCCCCGCTGGCCGACACCCTGAGGGGCCGCGGCTATGATGTGACGGTTGACGCACTCATCGTGGGAACGCTCGGAGCCTGGAACCCCAGCAACGAGAGCGTCCTGCGTGCCCGCCGCATCTCCCGCCGCTATGCCAAGCTGATGC
>NW_017729001.1:26329940-26334189 GCF_001723915.1 Gavialis gangeticus
AAGCTGATGCACTGCCTCATGGTGTCCGACACCATCTGTTGGTCCCACGACATCTACATGGAATACATCACAGGCCACCGCCAGTACTCTGACCCCCACTAGACAAGCCATCGCCAGACCGGACCCAGAGGGGACTGCCTGAACTGCCTCCCCTGCACCAGACAGACCTTCACTTCGAGAGGGTTCTTCAACCACGGACGACCCCGCTCCACCCAAAGAGGACCCCCGCAATGACACTCTATATGGACTGAGACACTTCCTACGAACCACTTCCTCCACCATTGCGGACCATTGTAACAAGTTTGTGTGCATCTATCTCCTTTCTCTCTCAGCTTCGCGAATCCCCTCTCTCCCCTTCCCCATTCCCATTCCCTGCATCCCCCGCCCCCGGACTTAGATAGCTAACTTTGTATCTCCTGTAACCTAGTTGCGTTTCCCCTCCTCACCCCCATCCCTCTATTGTTAGTCCATCACTCGGGCAATTTGTATTTCCCCATCAGCTTTGTCATCTTTTTTGGATTCCCAATCCTAAACATTTACTAACAAAAGTCAGTCTCTCATTTTTCATGACAAGCTTTGAAAGGTCTCTGTTTCATCCCAACATGGAATGGGAGGGGGAAAAAAAAAAAACAAACAACTTTTGATCACTCCAAAGCTTTTCTGCAATGGGAAAACCATTTCCTGGCCAGCTCCAATACTGAGTGCTTTTTCAACGCACTAAACTGACAGCTGTTGTTTAAGGCTTTCTTGATACTGCTGCAAACAACAGTGTCAATCAGCAAATGACTGTTATTTTTCCTCTCCACTCACTGAAGAAGCTGTTAGGCTTTCTGATTTCTGAGCTAGGTTAAGATCCCAATATTTTACCCAAACAAGACAGACTCTTAGCCCTTTTATGGACTATTTTTATAAGTACACAATTCAGCATAAAAATAAAGCATCACACAGAGTAAGAGATAGGAGAGCGGCTCATAAAATGGTACATAATCCTTCTTTTCGCATACATTCAGAGCTTGCAAGTGTGTATCAAAGGGAAATCTTAAGAGTGATTTGATTTTGATCTATAGTCTCACATGAGCCAGAATGGAATACATTACGCTCCACTTATAACAGGCATGATTAAAAACAATCAGTTATATTGGGCAAAAACATATTTCCCAAGGTAAACTCCAATACATTTTTCACTGGCGCTAAGACACAGAAATTCTGTATTGTATATAAAAACCTTCTGGGCTTTTATGGACATTACTAATGGCCTGAAAAATAGGGAGAGCCGGCAAAGGAAGTTGTATAAATTAGATGTAGGAGCTATAGTGATTCCATTTCCCACAGCATAATTCCTTGCTAACTGTGTAAACTTTAGATGAATACATTCTCCATAGGCAAAGAGCGTATATCATTTGAAACACTAACGGCAACTAGTTGCCTCCACTCTCTGTCGGGGAAGATCAGTGAACGGGTAACAGATTTGCATTCTTCCTCTTAGCTGCAGCATTTAAATTGGACTGCATAGAAAATACAAGTGCTGCCAAAGAAAGGATGTGTCAGGTGAGACTGAGCAGAGCTGGTGGGGAAATTTCTAATGTAGCAGATTTTTTGTGGGAAAATGCCTATTTGTCAAAATGCAAATATTTTACAGAAATGTATCCATTTCCACAACGCCATGCAAACCCCAAGCCAGATCATGGAAATCTGCCCAGTTCCCTGCCGTCTTGTGTGGCAGGCTGCCCAGCTATTGGAGATCCTAAGGTCTGCTGCTTTGGGACTATGTCCTCAGATCAAGAATTCCCAGGGCACTTAGGGTCTTCCAGGGCAGCCCCCACACAGGGATTCTGAAGCTCCTAGTTGCAGAGCCATGAGCCTGAAAGCCTTAAAAACCTTGACTCCAAAGCATGGAGTCTGAACCCCATAAGGCCCCTGCCTGAAGTCAGGGCTGTCAGGACCTGCAGTCTCTCCGAGACAGAGCTGGGATCCCAGGGGCTCCTCTGGCTGCTTGAGATTGCAAACTCCGTGGCCTACGACTAGTTCAGGAGGGCTGATGGGGAAATAAAGACCTCAGGGCCAGGAAACCACAGCTGAATCTGGGTGTCCCGGCATCCATTCCATCTTGAAATTTTCAAAACTGAAGCATTTTGGCTAAGTACAGACAGTCAAAAAGCCCAAGGCTGAATCAGTTCAATCTTTGAAGGTTAGTCTAAGCTGTGTACATTGAACTGATAACCAAGTGAACAGACATTCACTTTTGATTCAGGCAATGCAGCCACATGCCTGCAGCAGCCCAGGCCAGAAGCTGGAGGGCAACAGAACACGCCTCCCTGCTCGGCTGGAGCAGACAGCTTGGGCCAAGGCTAGCCCGCCCACCCTGCAAGCGGGGTGTGCAGGGGAGGTGCAAAGCATCCTGGGATGCCGGGGGACTCTGAGAACTTGAATCTGGAGGGGATCTGGGACACAAGTGCAATAAACTGATTTAACATAAATCAGTTAAGCCTCATACTACATCCATCCAGGTTTATCTTAAACATATTTCAGCCATTTTGAAGGCAGCTTATGTGCACTGAACTTCTGTTGTGTTACAGATTTCCAATCACTTATACTGGTTTGTGTGTAATTTCTGTCCCTAGCCAAAATGTCTAAACAAACCATCTCCGGATTAACTTTTCCACCAGGAACCTTCAAGAAATCCTGCTCTTCCATTCTGTTACAGAATGAAAATTCTCCTAGGCTTTTGCAGCATGCCTCAAAAAAAGACAGAAATCAAGGCTTTTGTCCTATTTTAAGTGTTCTCAGTTCTCTCTTTGCTGCCATCCGGTAGGCGGGACACAAAGCTAGGATCCAGCAATCTCACCGGCAAGCTGGACTCGCTCTTGATACGTCTACATCCCTATCCCCAGGGGAGTCAGGGCATGCCACTGAAAAATAAACTGCACCTACTCCATGCCTGACTAGGCCCAGATAGTTGCAGAGTAGATAGCTCAGCACAGCCTTGAGCACATGCCCTAGCCCTGAACTCAGGCTCCCTGCCTCAGGAGACCTTGAGCAACTACTTTGGATGAGTATGAGCAGGTGGGACTGGCTTATTGGCAGGATGCCCAGGGTCTCTCAAGAGGCCGTGCAGACCTACCTTCAGTGCCTTTAGACAAGCTGTTTAATCTCCATCTCGGATTCACCATATCCCACGGGGGTTGAGAGGTTTAATGGGAAGACAGTGACTGCCATATCACATCATGAGAACACTATCTACTCCAATGTCTTCCTATTCCCGTGTGCCTCTGACCACTGCCTAGGACTGTATTTGCTGGAGGAAGGTGGAAGAAACTAATAAAGGCCAAGCATGGAATAACTTGCATTTATGAAAAGTTCTTCCTGTACAAGAGCACTTTGTGGTTGGTCCAAGTCCTGAAGCATAAGTGCTTAGGGCCCTTGCAGGCTTTTAGCCTAGTTAATGTAAACTCTTGGTGGAATAGAGACTGCCATTTGCTTTGTATTTGTTAGCTGTGCAGAACAATGGGCCATTGCAGAGTGCTGTTGTAACCATGATGGTCCAGGAATCGGAGCGAGGGAAGGATTTTCTGGGGTGAGATCTTTTATTGAGCCAACTGTATAGTTGGGATAAAGTTAGACAAGCTTTCAAATGCACAGCATTCCTCTTCTGGTCAGAGCGTAAAATATACTTAACAACAGCGATTCCTTCTCCACAGATGTTTAACAATTTTAAGAGAGTTATGAAGAAGAATAGTGCTTGGTTCATTCTCTCAGCCCTTTGACCCCTTTTCCCAACTCTCCTGGATCTAAAAGTTAGCAGCAAGGAATGCATCTGCCTGGTTTAAGCTGCCAGTGTGTATTGCAACTCCTTCCCTCCCAAGTGTCTAACATACTCAGCATGTGACATTTCCCAATTACCTCTTGGCCTTTCTATTCCCAGAGTCTGGCTCACATTTCTCTATGAATTGTGTCTGCATATAATTCTGGAGCAAAACTGACAGTTAAGGGCATAGCAGCAAATATGCAGTTCAGGGCACCTGAAATGAGGAACCTGTTGTTCTCTAATAAGAGAGAGGTTCACAAGTAAAGCTCGTCAAAAACTTTTTAAAAAAATCCTCCAAAAATGGCAAAAAGAAACCTTTTACTACAATTTTCACTAAGATATTCTAACAGTTTCCAACCATTTCTATTTAAGAACAACAAGCCGACTTTAATTTTGATGGGAAATAGAAAATCTTTATTTTTCCATTCCCTCCCCCCCCCCCGT
>NW_017729001.1:26334343-26348600 GCF_001723915.1 Gavialis gangeticus
GAAAATCTTTATTTTTCCATTCCCCCCCCCCCCCCGTTTGCTCCTTTGATGCTGAAGAGCAGCAAGCACGCAGGATTTAAGCTTGAAAGCAGATAAAGTACCACTTGGAATGACCTTGCTGTTGGATACTGAACTGGGACTTAAAAAAAATACAATTGTGCCTATCTTGTAATTCTGCCAGATATATTGTGTAACCTTAAGCAAATCACTTAGTCTCCTCATGTCTCAGTCCCCACTCAGTAAAATACGGGGGAATATTTCCTTACCACATTGGAGCATTCTTAGAAATACTGAGATGTTATGAAAGAAGAGTCTGTAACAGTGAACAGATTACAGCTATATCAAAGCAAAGGAAAACAACATTTATAAATATTTCTCTAGCAGCATGGATTGCCACAGACATTCTGGCTGACCCACAAGAGATAAAATCGTTACTCGAGGCAAACTGGGTTATGCTAGGTATAATCAATTATAACATTTTATAAGAAAAAGCATGCGATTATTAATAGCCCGTACTTCAAAGTCAGCTTTCCATATATCCAATTCTATTACACCTACAAATTGTGCAAGAACTGTAACATTTGCTCCAAGGCTGCAGGCCAAAGGCTGAAGTCTTTTTTAAAGAAACCCTCCTTACTACCCAGCTGCTTCCTGTTGAGTTACACCTGGGATGAATTTAGGCCATGCTGCTAAACATTCAAATATAAGGATCACACACACCGCGTGCTTACCTTAATGTAAACTCATCTGCTAGGGAGTTGCTGTTAAGGGAAATATAGAAAGTTACAATGTCACCTTCCTTGACGGGGTTGAGTGGCAAGTGGATCACGACATTATCATCGAGATTCAGAGAAGACTGTTTTAGTTGGTCTTGATTTGGGTAAACAATGATGCTACCAATCCTCTCCAGTGGCAGCAAAGCTTTGTGCTCATTATCTTGGCCTGCGTGTATGTTGTTTTCCCATTTTGCATCCTCAGGAGAACACTCCCCATCTGCTGTGTAAATCTTATAGAAGAGCTCCACGGTAATCCCTTCCAGCGAGGCTGCTGTTTGCTCATACTCTGAAGCCAGGGGTGTAGGAGAGCTGAACCAGTTCGGCAATAATTCCAGTTCGGCCACACATAATCCGAGGTGACCTTTCAACCTGCAACTAGCCACGACTTCGCTCTCCTCCAGGAAAGCATACACCTTCACACAGGGCAATTGCTCAGCAGGGTTATAGTCCTCCCAGTCCTTTCCCGCAATATAGAACAAGGCTTGCACTTTCGGCTTGCTGGAATATACTGAGCTCTCAATGATGTGAGACTTTAATTTCCAATTAAAAGCAAACTTATTTGTGAAACCAAATGGAGCAGAAGTCAGCATCAGCTCTTGGGGAATTGCCTGTTCAACTGAAAAGGGTCCATAAGTTGCATTTAGGACAGGTGGAAACTTGGCTTTGTATATAAAGAATGACTCCATCCTAGACTGCAAACTGGAGTTCCTCATAATATCCTGATTGGCTTCTTTGAGGAAGAAGGAAACATCGGCATTGCAGATGTGATAGCTCATGGGAAGATACGTAGGCAGGTTTGAAAATCTCTGTACACTGTCCACGATGCCGCCTCTGCTTTCCACCACTGCAAGCCAAAGGAAAAAAGAAAACAGAAAGACAATTCTAATATTTACTTAGGGTTTTTCTTTCTTTCCAGGTCCTCTCAGAAACAACGACGCAGTAGAGATCATAACTGCTAGCTGTCATTATCAAGCACTTAAACATTAGCACTGTGGGGACCACCGCTCACAGTTCAACAATCTACCGGCACTTAGCTTTCTTTTGTTCCTGTTGGCCTGGCCACGTCTAAAATTTGCTTTAAATGCCAAACAGGTTCTAGATCAAGCCCCATCAGAAGAGAGTGATGAGGGTGGTTCTGGCTCTGAAAATGCCTTCTGTTTGGATTGCAAAAATTTAGAACACTTGGTTCAGAGATGATACCTTTTATTAGGCCAACTGAGAAACTGCAAAAAAAGGTATCTTTTTCTGCAAGCTTCTGGGATCACACACCCTTCATCAGGCTCAGGAAAAGTTAAAGATGGTAAAAGTCCCCATGTGTAGGAAATAAACTTCATTTTTGCATTGTTTGACTTGTCATTTTTCATCAAAAAAATTCAACCCCACCATTTATTTATGCCCAAGTTGTAACATATAGAAATCAAAAAAAAGTGTGGAGGACAGATTGGATTTGTTAAAAACAAAAAATGAAAACAAAAAGGGGGGGTCGGGGGGGGGGCAGGGACAGACATGACTTTGACTGAAGTCTTCCAGAAGCAAAGCAAGGCAGCTTGGGTTTTGCAAATGTGCATCCATGGTTTTGCAAACCTGTAAGTAGTTTCATAGTTGGTAGGGTCGGAAGGGACCTGAGCAGATCATCAAGTTCAACCACTTGCCCTGGGCAGGAAAGGATGCTGGGGTCAAATGACCCCGGCTAGGTGATTGTCTAGCCTCCTTTTGAAGAACCCCAAGGTAGGAGCGAGCACCACTTCCCTTGGAAGTTGGTTCCAGATCCAGCTGCCCTGACAGTGAAGTCACGCCTCCTGATGTCTAGTCTGAATCTACACTCTGCCAGCTTGTGGCCGTTATTCCTGGTCACTCCTGGTAGTACTTGGGGGAACAGGGACTCCCCCAGTGCCTGCTGGTCCCCCCGACTAGTTTGTAACAGGTCACTAGATCCCCCCTCAGCCTTCTCTTGTGGAGGCTGAACAGGTTCAGGTCCCGTAGCCTCTCCTCGTAGGGCCTGCCCTGCTGCCCCCGGATTATGCGGGTGGCCTCCTCTGGACCCTCTCCATGTTGTCCACATCCCTCTTGAAGTGCAGCACCCAGAACTGGACACAGTACTCCAGCTGCGCCCTGACCAGTGCCACACAGAGGGGAGGATCACCTCCCTGGACCTGTTCATGATGCATCTGTGGATGCATGACAAGGTGCGGTTCACTTTACTGACCGTGTCCTCACATTGGCGGCCCATGTTCATCTTGGAGTCTGTAACGGCTCCAAGATCCTTTTCTGCCTCTGTGCTGATAAGAAAAGGAGTTCCCCAGTCTATAGGTCTTCTTTCTACCTAGGTGTAATACCTTGCACTTGTCAGTGTTGAAACACATCCTATTCTCATCCACCCACCCCTGTAACCTGTCCAGATCTAGATGTAGCCAATCCCTCCCTTGTAGCTTGCCCACCTCTCCCCACATCTTAGTGTCATCCACAAATTTCAACAAAGTTATTTTTACCCCCTCATCCAAGTCGCTGATGAAGATGTTGGACAACATGGGCCCGAGGCCCGAGCCCTGGGGGACCCCACTGCCCACATCCCTCCAGGTCAAAAATGACCCGTCCAACACCACTCACTGGGTGCAGCCCTCTAGCCAAATTGCGACCCATCTGACTGTGTAGGCATCAATGCCACAGTCGCCTAATTTTTTTTTAATGAGAATGGGGTGAGAGACAGTGTCAAAGGCCTTCCTGAAGCCCAGAAAGACAACGTCTACCACGACACCTGCATCCAAGTGTTTTGTGACCTGGTCATAGAAGGCCACCAGGTTGGTCTGACAGGACCTGCTCCTAACGAACCCATGTTGGTTGCCCCTAAGCATAATCTCCCCTGCTAGCCCCTCACAGATGTGCTCCTGTCTAATTTTCTCAAAGAGCTTCCCCAGGACCAAGGTAAGACTAACAGGCCTATAGTTTCTCGGGTCCTCCTTCCTCCAATTTTTTGAAAATGGGGACCACGTTGGCCCTTTTCCAGTCCTCTGGCACCACACCAGAGCACTATGAGTAGAGTAGAAGCCATTCAAACCTGGGTTCCACTTAAAGTTGATCACATATTTGATGTAAACAAATAAAACAACAGGCAAAAAATTCAGACACATGGATTCTGATGTAGCTTTCAGTGAGATGGTTTCTCAGGCCCAAGCTGAACTTGAGAGAGAGAGAAAAATGACAAACCTTCTGGGTTTAAAAGTTCACAACATTATTCAAAACATTTCACTTTTTTTCCTATAGGAAGTAAAAAATGAGTTTTGAAACCTCAGAAGTTATTGCAAAACAGAAATGTCAATCCTCTGGTCAACTCTAGTTCCCCCTTTTTCTCCAAAAAAAAAAAAAAATTTGGTGAGAGGTAGGCATCGCATACAAGGTCCTACTTTGGATGCTTCTTTTATTAATAGTAAGATATGGTCAACTTAAATATAATTCTAAAAGAAAGAATTATGTATCTTCTAAGACAACAATCGGCTAGCTTATGGCAAAAGTCCAGTAAATGCCGATCCCTCCGGACCCATATAAAAAATAAACACAAACCAACTGAATGAAGGGACCACATTTCCATAATGTGAAGAGATAACATAGGAAGAATGACAGATTCTAAAGTCAAACCTCTTCTTATTGTCTACACCTAATCTGAATGTGCCTTTTAATGTTTATCAGTAGTGGTTAGAGCACAACGCTACAGAAACAATTACACCCGTTACATGCTAGATGACTCAGATACTTGCAGCCACAGGTTAGCATAGATACAAGCTGTAAGGCATCTTTTAAAGCTCTGTATCTAGGCTACATTTCTTGAAGATATGTTCTGAGCCAAATCTCTTCCTCTCTTTGCTCCGCTCTTGTTCTCTTTTAAAATCCTGCTCATTTATTTTTGATGGCCTGCTATTCTCCATGCTTCTTTAAAGCACTCTCCATCCATTATAACATTTCCGCTTTTGCTGTTTGTTATATGTTTTAATGTGGCCATTCAACTGGTGTGGGCGTGAGAATGCAAGAGCGCATGAGAACACGCATGGAACAACACCAATGAAACGCGGCCCTTATCCCCTTCCATGCACCACACTGCTTTGTTGAGATTTCACAGCCCTGAATGCAAGATAAAGGCTTTGGGCATAACTGGGACTTTCCAACAAGCTCCCAGTTGGAGGGAGCAAGCAGCTGCAAGGCCCTGGAGTAAAGCAAGGGACCATGCTACAACGCATCCATCACCTGGGTCCTAGTTCCCCCCTTGCTCCCATGGGGGTATAACGTACATCAGCCCTATACAAGGAAAAGGATGGAGCACCAGGTCCACCTGTCCACACACATGCAGAGCAAGAGAGGTGGCTCCACCAAGGCAGGTAGCCCCAAAAGGGACAAAAGGAATCTTATAGCCCCTTACTTGCCTATGCAGGAGCTTTGCGGAGGGTTACCATGTAGCTCTGATGTCAGTCAGATGCACAGGGGAAGACAATTTATTTTTCCCCCTTTCAGGGTGAACATTAACCCCTTTCTGAATGTCTTGTCATGCAGGTGCGAACCAAGGCAGTCCCCGGTAGCTGAGCTGAAAGAGGACAAGCCTCCCCAAGAAGCCAAGGGTGGGCTGCAGGCAGAAGCAGTAGGTGACAGGTGACAGGCTGCAGAGAATGGAGTCATTTTAAAATGGTCTGGGATGGAGCAAGAGAAATAGTCTAAAAAGAGAAAACTAAGCAAAGACAGAGCAAGGCAGGGCCAGGTGTAGCAGCTGCAGACGAGCTGGCTACCCAGAGTGTGAAGCTACATCCAGTTGATGGTGGTGCCCACCTGGGGGATAGCACAGCAGCCAACAAGACACAGGTGGGAGAACGGAAGATGGCCTGGGGACAGTAGGGAACCTGCAGACCCTTTTATGAAGGATCAGCGAGTACAGAGGAGCCCTTCAATTAGCACAAAATTGAGGGGCGCCAACTGTTTGAGAGCTTCTGCTGCTTCCTGGGTCGATCCATCCCTATGCAGCTGAAGGACAAATGCTTTCCTTTCCTCTCCTTCCTTTGCCTACCAGAAAGATTTCTGACGATCATACTGCAGGGTCAGCCATGCCTTATTTATAACAGGAAATTCAGGAAACAGTACAATGATGTGTGGTGCCAAAGCCTATCCAAGCCACCGAGGAATGTTTTAGCAGCTCCATTACTGCACTGCTATTTATAGAGTACTTTTGACATGGCATGAGATGCCAGAGCAGAGTCTGAAATTGCAGAACTTCAGGAGCTCAAAGTGAATTTTGTTCCTGAGAAAGCACGGGTGGGGAGGAAAAGGAGCGGGGGCTTTGTTTCTTTGCTGAAGAGTCAAAATTCAGACAAGTGCCTTCCTGGATTAATTGTAGACAAATCTAGCTATGTCTGAAGGTGAGACTTTCCAGAAGTCTCATTCATCATAAAATCACCCAGCTGTATAGATGAGCAAAAGGCACAGAACAGCAAAATCTCCTCCAAGTTCCAACAGGAGCATTAAACTTTTGCTTTCTCCCAAGACAAACTAGGTTCTGAGGGAGACTGAAATCTTGGCAGAACCAGGGAGAAAATTAAAAGGATTTGAGGCTTAAATATACTTGCGTTTACACTGCAGCAGACTCTGCCCCCATCTGATATGTAGATATTTTATTTCCCTCATATATTAATTTACAGGATTCTTGAAGGCACGTCTCTCCCCTCCTCCAGCTTCCCTTTTGTGGTGGCATTCAGTGCACCCTGTGAGAAACTTGTTCGAGATCCTGGATGTTATCCCTGCTATAAACTCCAACAAAATGAGACACAAATTTTGTCTGAATGCTTATATGAGAAGCTATAAACACTACTAGACAGGGCTAGGCTTTGTCCCAGAACCATCCTGCTACAAAATATGATATCTGAATTTAGCAGCGTTTTATGATGCTGTAGGAACATCTAAAAAGAAATACTTCATGCCATGGCAGGCCACCACCCCATCTTTTTAATTTCAAGATTCAACACGGTTGCATCAATCTCTTTATGGTAGTAGTCAGTCAGAAATGGGACAACCTTTCCAGCTTTAGGATGTGCAACAAAAGGACTATTAAATCACCTGTCCTTTAATGGTGGTGTCAGTAAGATCCAGGGAGAAGCATTAGTTGGTTGCAATATTAAACAAAAAGTGCCAGAGAAGAGAACTAGATGAGCAACAGGGAATGCTGTTACCTGGGGGAAGGAGCAACGTATTTAAGTAAGATGAAGAAAGGTTCAGCCTCAGTCAAGGTGCTCAACGTGATATGTGTTCAAGGGAACTCATATTGGGAGGGTGCCCAGTTATACCAGCAAGTTGGTTGCCCAAATAACGAGGCACCAAAAATGACCAGTCGCCTTTGAAAAAAAATCTTACCCTCCATCCTTGAGATAATTTTACACTCTTCAGGTTGCTGTCGCATCAGATTGCTGGGCTGTGATGCTGGGCACAGAGATTAAAACCTGATGCTTCAGAGGAAGCTACAGCACTTGACCCTGAGAACAATGCTATAAAAGCAACCCACCAGCACAGAATGGTAAAGACACGAAAGCAAATCAACTAATGGAGATCACAGCATTCACTGTGAATCCGCCTTTAATCTAACTCAAGGGTTTATCAAAGCAAGATTGCTCATGTAGAGGATACAGTGTTAAAATGAAGTCCCCAAGTTGTCTACAGACAGCAACTTAATTTATATATTTTTATACACATCAGACGAGGGGATTACGTATGTTGCTCTTCTATATGAAAGAGGAATAACCTCAAGGAATGAAGAGGCAGCAAGTATTATGATCTCTCAAAGGCTCACCTGGCTTTTTGGAAGATTAAGGGCTTGTCTACATGAGACAGTTCTTATTCCACTTCCTGAACAGAGTAATTACTCTCACTTGAGATACCTTTGTATTACAACAGCCTGCATGTGAAGGGGGGTTTTTTTGGCCAGCTACTGCAGGAAGATTGCCTTGTGTGCATACTACTCCAATATAAAAGTAACTATATTGGAGTAAATTCTCTGCTTTGCAAGTGAGGCCCAGTTGAAGTGATGGGAAAAATGGTACCCAACTTCACAGGAAAGCCAACTGGTGCAGTCCATGGGGGCCTCATGTCTCACTGTAAAAGATGATGGAGAACAAGGAAAGAGATGTAAAAATGACAAAAGAAGCTCTTTCTAAGAAGAGAGAGAAGCTAAAGTAAAACCAAAAGTCAGAAAGCAGGCTTTCAGAAGGCTGAAGGCCAAATATACTCTGCATTGGACTGAACCTGCTCTCTCTCCAGCCAAGACAGCTGCTAGGAACCAGAGCAAAAATGTGCACCACCCCTCATGCTGTCAGCATAGAGCAGGGGGTGTGTACATGCCATGGGGACTGCTAGGACAAAACATCTTCAAGCTGAAGGGTTTGAGGTGCACAAATATCCATAGAGAAATATACAGTGAACAAGCAATAGAAGTTGAGGTGGTGCAGTCAGTGCCATAGCAAGGGGGCGGAGGGACAAGCAGGACAACTGCCCCAGGCACCAAAGTGAAGGAGCACCAATAGGCGCTGCCCAGCCGGGGTGGGGCAAGAGACAAAGCCATGCACAGTTCCTTGGGCGGGGGGGCATGTGCCCCCAAGATCTGTGCATGGAGCAAGGGCAGGATGCCACTGCAGACTTTGCCCCGGGTGCCAAACATCATTGCTACGGCACTGGGTGCAGAGACATAGCTGAGGCAGGGAACACCACCACTTAGCTTTTTCTCCCTGACCTCCACCCACGCCTTCTTCATCTTTTATTGCTGTTTTATTAAATCCATGAACCAGAAAGTCTGGTGGCTGAGTTCTTGCGATCTGTTAACTCACACAGGCAGAAGTCTGTCCTATGACTTATGCCAATGGTTTTATGGAAGTGCCTTTGCTTCTCCTAACATAAATCCCTCCTAGGAAAACTTGCATCACCTGCAGACTCAAACACAGGCTTACGCTTATGCCAATGCATTGCAAAACACACGGGCATGGGGAGAGGGGGATTGTTATACCAACCTAAAACAATTCCAATTATGCATTTCAATTCTAATGAAATAACTTGCAATTAGAAACAACACTGAAAAAAGTCTGCAAGAAATAGCTCAGCAATTATGGTTAACATTAAATTAAAACCACTTGTAAAAACAACTTAAAACATATTCCCACCACCACCGGCTTCACAAGCATAAGACTAGCTGAACGAGGCTCTGTATCAGCTGGTGACAACACCATTGAAGGCAGGTTCTACACTTTCAGGGCTCCTGATTCAGGCTTTGCAAATTCCTGGTAATGAGATTTTGGTTTAGTAACTGGCAGTTCTGGGCTAGTCTCTCAGCCCAAATTTCCACGCAACCTTGCATCCTGGACACCATCAACCTTACCATCTTACCTTTCCCCATGTAACTTTGTGATCACTGATCATATACTGCACTTTTATCTTTGCCAAATGCTCATACTACATGAAAGATGCAAAGCATTACATCAACATCTGTGTCCTTAGAATCATTTTATCTACTGCAATATTTCCTTGCAGGGCAAAATTTAAGAGTGATGTAATACAGATGCAGCCCCAGCCAAGCTGCAAGTTCAGCAACATGTTTAATTATTATTTCTGGCACACGCGTGTATTTAGCCTGCTTAGCACAGCCAAAAATAATGAAGCTGGACAGAGGAGTCTCTGAGCTGGTGCATGAGTCTTCATGTGAGTGCAGTTTGCATTGTCAGCCCTACTGTCAGGCACGTGGACAGAGCGAGGCCACCCAGAGATAATGAAATCTTACTGTTTGAATGTCTCCCTTTAAATCTTATTAAAGTAATCCCTTCCCCAAACCTAAATTATTACATTCACCTTTATGGTAGAAAAAAAATTAATTTTCTCAGCTATAATAAGTGTATTATAAGGAGGCATCGCTGGAGACTAAACAAAGATTATAATTAACTCCAACTGAATAAATCTAAATTTAAACTTGGGCTAGCAATTTGTTTTCATATATTTCCTTCAATGAGCAATTGGAGAAGCATGGCAGGATTAGCATCCCGTGCCAGTTCTGCCATTGTGGCAGTAATGCATTTGGCATCAAGGGAAGCGAGGCGATGCTGTCACTCAGCATCCCAAAGGCCTGCGGATTAGCTCAGGATTCTCCAAGAGTTAGAAAAGTTTCAAAAAACCAGAAAGAAAGCAAAGGCATGTGATCCTGCGAGTGCAATGTCTCAAGTACAGAGAACAGCAGACCTGGGGAAAAGGTAAACAGCCTCTTGGAAAACTGCTTGCTGTTGCTTCCAAGTCACTGATCCATTATACTGCACTTGTTTGAACACAATCGAGAAAGAAGTTAGTCGACAGCTCTATTAGTTGAGGAGAGGCGTTTATATGGGATGTGCTTACTTAGGGACACAAAGCAGATCATATGTGTATCTTAGCCAAGAGATGAAAAGGCACTACACAATGAAGTGCGGGTGTCCTTTCAACCGATTTAATGCTCTACCTTCTGGCTTGTTCACATGGGGATGTTTTATTATACACTGGTATAACTAAACTGCTAGTTGTATGCTAATGTAATACCTGCTATGGGAATGTTTATTGCTGAATATGAGTGGCTGTTTCAACCCTTTCCAGCAAAAGAAGCTAAACCACAAAAAGAAGCTCATGCCATGAGTAAGTGTGTCTGCAGAGGGAGATACACCAGCAACAACTGTAGGTGTTTAAATTCATACCTTATCTAAGTCAAGATGATCTGTATCAGGGGTGGGCAAAATGCAGCCCGCCCAGCCATTCTATCTGGCCCGCGGGGCCCTAAAAATCTAGAAAATTAATATATATCTGCACCTGGCTGCCTGTCATGCGGCCCTCAATGGCTTCCCAAACTCAGTAAGCCGCCCTCTGCCCAAAATAATTGCCTGCCCCTGATCTATATGGACAAGCCCTTACTCTAAACTCCTGAGCATCTTCAAATCGCAACCAGATTTAAAGCGAAACAGCTGCGAGAATGCAGCAGGTAGACTTTCCTCTTAAAATAGACCCTGCCCAAACACAAATCCTGAGCCATAAAGAGCTTCAAGTTAAATTTGGAGTTATGCTTCCTGCCTTTACCTTCTGGCCTCTCTACAGGTCTAACACTTGGAGCTTCATTGCACAGAGGCATGAAAACTCCCGCTACCCCACCGGACCTCATTGCAAGTACTGACATACAAGGCCCTACACTTGTGACATTAATTTAAGCCCAAGGAAACTATTTTAGGTAATTTTAGAGGTCTTTATTACTCCCTATAAATGCTACTACACAGTGAGAACATGATAATGATGGCATTTGGTTTTAGTGGTAGAGCAATATACATACCCCCCACACCCCCAAAAATAGTCCCAGTAACACAAAAAGATGCGTTTCAGAGAGTTTTTACATTGGGGAAGGTTTCACTGTCTGTGAGTAATATGCCCATCCCAGGACCCTGTTAAACTTTTATGCCATCACGTACTTGTTTTATTAAATCGCCGTCTCTCCCACATGCTAACCAAAGAGGTTTTTTTTGCTTGTTACAAACATTTACTCAAACATGTTTTATACAAAAAGGTAGAAGCTGGATGAGCTAACAGAGAGCACATGCAGGTACCGCTGCACCACTTGGGAGCCCCAAGAAATACCCTAGGTAGGGCCCACTGTGTTAGGCACTGTTCAAACACTTCTGCAAAGCAAATAAGGCAGATTATTTTGATGTCTGAACACCAGCTAGCAATGTCCAACAAGACCATTTCAACAGATAGGAAATGGGGAGGAAGGCATAGTCCGTAAATATTCAAGGTGAACCTTTAAAAATAAAAATAAAAAAAGAGGACTGGAATAAGCACGAAGTCTGAAAATCAGAAATACTCACGCGTTCTCCCAAACAAACCTCACAAAAAATGAAACAAGAAATTTAGATGACGCTCCTTTTGCATCGATTCATTAAGCTTCCTCCAATTTCTTCCCCCACTGACAAAAGCAGTACAGCTATATTGGGCACGCAGGTTTTCTAGCTATTACTCCAGGTTTATCCCTGTATTACTGGAGTGAAGTTTTCTTCAATGGCAGACATGATATAGCAAGAGCCACTTCAACAAGATGTGGGATTTGAGAGATTTGCTTTAACAGCTTCAGCCTCCGGTGGGGGTGGGAATATAGATACGTTTCCCCAAGAGTTTTGTCGCTTTAATGGGTCTGTTTAATTGCTCCAGCCGCTTTGTTGGGATGATCATAGGCCTAACTTGCCATTTCAGCTGCAATTCAGCAGTGTTAATACGGTAGTTAAAAGTCACAGATTGCTTCTGGCTAGTGTTCCCTGCTTATCTCCTATGATGGCAACCAGGAAATTGCCCTGTCACTTCCAATTAGAGGTGGTAGCAAAGTGGCTAAAGGTCACCGATTCATCAGCTGAACGAGCCAAGTTACAGATCCGTTGGTCTAAAAGTTTAACAGCAATTTAAGTAAACCTTTCAGTTAAAAGGCAGTTTGTACCCTGCTTGCACAGAGGACACAAGAAACCCTCTCCCCCACGTGCATCCCAGGTTGGGCACCATGCATGGGAAGTGGGACCCAACTGCTGTCCCCAGGATCCCTAAAGCATAGGCATCCTAATGGATCTCCTCATCAGAAACTGTCACAGAGAGGACTTCCCTACCCCGCTCTGAATGACTATAGCTGCTTATAATGCTGTAGTTCAGAGACCAATGCAGCCGTAAACCTCTCTCTCTGTGAAACTGTTCCTCAATGGCATGCTTGAACCCCGGGTATGGGACAGGAAGAATATTATTGTTGAGTCTGTAGTTGTTCGTAGCACTTTAGATGCATGCAGCGGTATAACTATAGCAGGGTGAGAGGGGCCCCAGCCCTGGGCACCAATTTAGCAGGGGCACCAGTATGGTCCCCTCTTCCCAGGAGTCTTTCCACAGGGATTGCAGCAGCCGCTGTCCACAGGTTTCCTGTACCCCTAGCCCCAGAGGTTTCCCCACACCCTGGGGTGTGGAGATTGCTGCAGCAACAATCCTCCAGGCCCAGGGCTATGTGGGGCACCCCCGAGTCTGGAAGTCCCTCAACTGAGCTGCGCGGGGTTCCCAGCTGTGGGAGCTTCCTGGTGCAGCACCAGCAACAAGGTGTGATGGGATCTAATGCACAATCCCACAATCGCACCTCCTGCCATGCATATGTGGAAAGGCAAGAGGGGCGATTCTGTGAATCACACATTAGATCACATCGGGCCTTTAGCTTCGTGTGTCGAGGGGGCCTCAGAAACAAACAGCTCTAAAACCTTAAGGTGTTTTTATAGGTGCTCCCAGGGTGGGGGCAAGGTGCTTTAATTAGAGCAGCTCTGAGAGCAGCTCTAAAAGAGAGCCCGCAGTGTTTCGTGTATTAGCACCCCTGCACTGCAAAGTTCATCCAATGAGCTTTAGTTAAAAGCGCCACCATTTTGAAGCACAGAGACACATACACGAGATGCAGAGGCTGATGGAGCACACCGATTAGTACACTCCAGAAGACTCAATTAATCAAGTCTGCTCCAACATGCTGTAATTACAGCGCATCGGAGCAGCCTCCCCACATGTCTAAAGGCACCATTAGTGTTGTGGGCCAGATGTATTGTGACATACTGAGATCTGCCCAAATCGGCAGACAGCTCGAAACAACTTTAATTCAGTGATTCTCAATTAGGGTGCCACGGCACCCTGGGGTGCCTTGAGATCCTTTCACAGGTTTACAGAAAATTGGAACTGTTAGGTGCACAAACACAATTCACTAGATAAAACCTGAGAGTTCAAACAGAAATCCAAAGTTGCCCTCTTTCGGAGCTCTTTGCAACAGAAGAACTGCTCCATTATTTTTCTGCAGTCAAAAAATGAAGTGAAAACCAAGAGCTGGCATTTTCTGAGGGGTGCCTCAAGTCTATCCAGGGGTGCCTTGCATTTAAAAAAGGTTGAGAATCACTTTGGACAACTTCCTTTCCTCCCTCTCCTCCCACCTGTGGCCTTGTTCTTAACAAAGGCAAATGGAGCTAGCCGTGGGCAGCAAGACATTGCAAGTGTGAATCCATCAAGGTGCCCTGATTACTGGCTTTTGCTGTGCTGCCTCCAAGCCACACTTCTGTACCCACTTCTTCACAAATGAGAGGTATAGAGGGCCCTATCTGTCGCCAGGACCCCTCGGCACGTGAAGTATACTGTCTGCCTGGAGCGAAGATTCAGGACACAAAAGGCATGCTCCAAACCGTCATCCAGCCCACCGATTATTACCCCATGGTCCTAGTCCACGTGGGCACAAATGATGCAGCCAGGAGGAGCCCCAATCGCCTGATGGAAGATTACCGAGCTCTGGGGGGCGTGCTGAGGGAGACGGGCGCACAGGTGGTCTTCTCTTCCATCCTTCCAGTGAGTGGACGGGGCAGACGGCACGAATCATGCATCACGGAGACCAACTGGCGACTACGGGAATGGTGCTTCGAGGTGGG
>NW_017729001.1:26348857-26364266 GCF_001723915.1 Gavialis gangeticus
GTCTGGAACCAGCTTCCAAGTGAGGTGGTGCAGGCTCCCACCCTGGGGGTTTTTAAGAGGAGGTTGGATGACCACCTTACTGGGGTCGTTTGACCCCAGTACTCTTTCCTGCCATGGCAGGGGGTCAGACTAGATGATCTGCTCAGGTCCCCTTCCGACCCTAGAAACTATGAAACTATGAAATGCCCTGTGCAAGCTCCAGAAACAACCTATTTTTGTCAAAGCACAACTACACTGTCAAAATACCAATGCTGCATTTCCTAGCGAATCCTCCCTGCATGAACCTCCGACAAAGAGTCGGAATCACTCAATGAGTGCATCATGTGGTCGTAAAGCATCCTGCATTTAGCATCAATATAGCAGCAGTCGCACAAGGATCTCAAAGTACTTTGCAAACTTTAATTACCTGAGAACCATAACACTTGCCTCAAGCAGAAAAATACCGCTAATTTCGCACGTAAGGACTTCTAAAAACCCGCCATTAATTTCTATGTTGCAGTTTAACTGAGACAGGCATACAAGACAAGACAGACTGTCTTCTGAAGTTGCTTTGATGCTTTCAAGTATCACCCTTCCAGTGACTTGCCCAAGATAACACAGGAAACCAGTAGCAGACCCCAAGAACTCTGGAAGACCATGCCCTGTCCCTGCCATTAAACCACACTCCCGGCTACTGCAGCGCCAACTCTCACCAGGGCGCACAAACCCCTCTGAATTGGGATAAGTCACCACATCCAGCTGCCATGATTTCAGAGTGCTGCTTTTCCCTCTCGAGACCCAAGAAATATTGTTTGTCACGGCTACTGGAAAAGCTCATTGCTAAGGAAGTATTAAGGACTGGGCTCCATACAGCTGTTATCAGGGGAAAGAAACCTCATTTTCCTCTCCATGATATTTCATCAGCAATGCAAAAATGAATACATACACATACACACTTGTGCATATATGCACCAGATAATGGAAGATCCTTAACAAGGGGAGCACAGTCAGTAAGGGTGCCAGGTAATTGCAAGAGTAAATCTCTTAAATATATGCTCTAAACTATTAGCCAGTTGTACAGTATTTGTATTCATTGTCAAAACATCTATGTCACACTAAGCCAGCAGACTGACAGCCGAAAGGCAAGGATTTATGTTAGCTTGGGTCTATCCGTCATGGAGATAGGAAAACAGAGAGAGTCCTTTTATTAAAATCACTCTTCTGCTGCTGATATTGATCTAAACTGTTAAGGTTGAATAGCGACGTGCATCGCCATCTCTCAGAAAGCTACTCATTGGTACAGGAGCAAAGCAGTGGTTGACATGTCCCTCTCCCCATGCCCATCAGAACCGCACCCTTAAAAGTGGTGGAAAAGGAGGAGCGGAGGCAGCCGGCCTGCCTGCTTTTAACATGAAGTTTGATCAGTCAATGAATGAAATTATAGGAAGCCGCTGCTTGCAACTGCCAGCTATTGGACTGTTTTCTCATCAGGCTCAAAAGATACAGGGGTGCCTGCATCCTTCGATTTGCCAGCATTCATCCATATCCTGCTCCGACTGTAATCCCGGAAACGCTGTACCCCACGTGGTTCCCACCCCCACCCAAGGATCATACAACAGTATTTTTAGGAGGTTTAAAGGAAGCAAAACCCTAGCTTCAGCTGCCAATCTTCCAGGTCCCCCCAGTGGAGGGCAGGGGGTGGAGGAATCATGATTGTAAATTGTCCTGTTTCCAACCCAGTTTTGCAGACTGAGGCTCTGATGCTGCCAAGGCCTAGGCACATTGCCTATCTGTGAGACAACTAATGCTGCAGATAGTACATTCTCGCAGGATCAGGACTTATAGGAAGGAGTCAGTTCTCACTGAAGTCTTTGCTCAAGTCTTTGGATTGATTTCACAAGACAAGCTGGGTCTCCCAGGAATTTGTAAAATATGGTAAATGTTGTATTCAAAACATAAAACAATGCACCGAAGTGTGAAGAATTATGCTTTGTTCTCTCTTGGCGGGACTGGGCCCATGAGATAAGGGCCCAATCCCACCAACCGTTACACACACGCTTAACTGTAAACGTAGGAGAAGGCCCAAATGGGATCCGTCTTTTCTGGGTACCCAGTCTCCCTTGCAATATGCTCAGTTGTACTCGCCATCTCAATGAAGCAATATGCCACCTCTAGCTATCTTAACCATCTGCAAGCGTCTAACTTCCGCTGAATACTGGTCAAATAGGTGCAGCTCAAGAAAAAAAATGACAAGGAGCTGTTCCCTTTTAGAGAACAGCTCTCCACATCATTTAACAGCCAAAATGCCCAGAACAAGTGTTTCTCTGTTCTCTTAAAAGGTCTTTACTTGGGCCCAACGTTTTGGTTTGGGTTTTGAAATGACAAAATGACAACAGCCTCTAGCAATTTCATTAATTTGTTTCTGCATAAAAGAGCGTTGCATTCTGAGACTAGCTCCTGACCCCCTCCCTTGGTCCCCTGCTTATAGAAATAGCCCTATTCAGGCACACCCCGGTAGGAGAACAAAGCATAATTCTTCACACTTGGATGCATTATTTTACGTTTTGAATACAACATTTGACATATTTTACAAATTCCTGGCAGATGCTGTCAGAAAGGACAAAATAGCCTTCCCTTGGTACCGCTTTTCTCCTACTACAGTGATCAAAGGCTGTGGCGGGTCATTTATATATGGAGAACTGCTTCTCTTGGGTAGAGAAGAATGAGTCTGCAGCTTTATATAGGACTTCTTGGTGTTTATTTGTCTACCCATGGCCAATTAGCAGTGTAAAACTTCAAATTTCCCCGAGTGCCAGGAAAATCCTCAGGTGCCCTGAAGGAGTTCATATCAGGAACTTTTGTCAAAGTATTGGTGCATAACGAAAGTGAATTATTATGGCTTTCACATTACAATGCACCAAACCGTTATCTTGCTGATAGACAATTATTGACACTCAGAGAGAAAGAGAAGTTTCAAGTACTAAACAAAGCTGGGCCTTCAAAGTTGAGGTCAAACCTGCTGTGTCATTATATTGTGTTATTATGTTAATGTAATAAAAGGAAATGATCATTAGCAGCTGAGAATTGATGGCATTTCTAATCTCATCAACAGAAATGAACAGCAGCTTTAAGACTGCAAGGGCTGGCGGCTGCAAAATTAAAAAACTGGCCTTAATTCATTTCTCAGTACAGATGCACCAGGACCATCTGCATGAGGCTAGCCGTCACTGGGCCCAATATATTAGCTGGAGAACTACAGTTTATCAACCTAACATTAAGACAAGATGAGGAACACAGTGCAGTGCATCAAACAGAGCAGCAAGGGCTTCTCTACAACAGGAGGGTATTACAAATTAATCTGCAGTGAAAATGAAGTGCAGCTTTCTACATGCAACTAGTCTGCAGTAGCTCCCAGCAGTTAGTTCTTTGCATGGAAAAGCCCAAGTAATTCAGTATAAACGGATCCAAATTTTGGAGGGACTTGGTTTCTCAGGGAGGTAAGAAATGCTAAGAGCTAATCCTTATCTTTTATCTGATAATCCCTACATTAATAACAAATCCAGAGCACCAGATTCTGTTCAGAGTGACATCAAACCTAAAAGTAGCAAAACTTCATTGACACCAAAACCCAGGCACAAACCTAATGGATTTAAAGCTCGGTTCTGCTCCTGCTGAAGCCTACAACACACTCCCTGACTTCAACGGGACCAGCCCAAAGCAGCATTCACTTTTGTTCCAGTGTATCCCGGGTCAGACTGTATACCACAGTATACACACGGATAGTATGTAATTCAAGATGCGGAGGACACTGCTTCCAACTCTTCGCTGCTTCACCACTATTGACATTTATGGTCTCTGCTACAGAAGTTGCCTTAGCAGGCAAAGGAATGAAACCACAAGGAGGGTGCCCTCCTCTTCTGTCAGCATCTTTTGTAAATTCGTATTTGGAAATATCATAAGCATAGTTCAAGTGCAAGTCAATTCAAGTTCAAGTCAGTTCTGATTATATCCAATACTGCTTGCCCACTCATAGTCCAGAGAGCAAAATGTTGTGGAAAAACTCACCCAACAGGTAATCTCTACATTAGGCTGTGTCTGTTAGCTAAAACTAAACCTGAGTGAATACAGCTGGAAGTATGAATTTATCCAAGGGGTGTAGATTGTAGCTGGGTTGGTCTAAGGGCATGGGCAGACAAGGTTCTTTGGGTAAATCTGATATCTTTTATTAGACCAACTAAATAGCTGGAAAAAATCTTCTTAGCAAGCTTTTGGGTTTCGTCAAGCTGAGGAAGCATCTGCAGTTGGTGTGCGCTCTTCCTGGATGGAAGGAATAGTAAAACATCCAGAGGCTGGGCTGCATGCAAGAAAGGCAGACAGTTAAGATGTAAATTGAGGAGTCCATGTGTGAGAGAGAGGCTGGGAGGCAGGTGAGGGATGAATGTAGCTGGTAAATAGTGGAGAGGTACCCGGGGAGTCAGATGTCAGGCAGGTTGTGTGTCATAAATCCAAAGTCTACATTTCATAGATTCATAGATTAAGGGTCGGAAGGGACCTAGCAGATCTTCTAGCCCGACCCCCCGCCAGGGCAGGAGAACAACAAAAAACCCCAAAAAGAGAAACGGGACTCAAATGAGTCCAGCCAGGTAGGCATCCAGCCTCTTCTTAAAGACCCCCAGGGTAGGGGCCAGCACCACTTCCCTTGGAAGTTGGTTCCAGCTCCTAGCCGCCCTAACTGTGAAGTAGTTTTTGCGGATGTCCAATCTATACCTCCTCTCCAT
Organism: Gavialis gangeticus; assembly: GCF_001723915.1. NCBI lineage: Eukaryota > Metazoa > Chordata > Crocodylia > Gavialidae > Gavialis > Gavialis gangeticus. The sequence goes on from NW_017729001.1 coordinate 26,353,615, forward strand.
CAACTTGTGCCCATTACTCCTTGTTATGCCAGCGGGCGCTAGGGGAAACAGCGTCTCCCCCAAACCCTTCTGGTCCCCCCTAGTGAGTTTATAGACGGTCACCAGGTCCCCCCTCAGCCTTCTCTTGTGGAGGCTGAATAGGTTCAGGTCCCGCAGTCTCTCACTGTAGGGTCTGCCCTGTTGTCCCCGGATCATGCGGGTGGCCCTCCTCTGGACCCTCTCCATGTTGTCCACATCCCTCTTGAAATGGGGCGCACAGAACTGGACACAATACTCCAGCTGTGGCCTGACCAGCGTCGCGTAGAGGGGGAGGATCACCTCCTTGGCTCTACTCGAGATGCACCTGTGGATGCACGACAAGGTCCGGTTAGCCCTGCCAACCATGACCTCGCATTGTCGGCCCATGTTCATCTTGGAGTCAATAATGACTCCAAGATCTCTTTCTGCCTCCGTGCTCTCAAGTAGGGAGTTCCCCATTGTGTAAGTGTGCTGCTGGTTCCTACTGCCCAAGTGCAGCACCCTGCACTTGTCCGTATTGAAACGCATCCTGTTCCTGTTAGCCCACCCCTGTAACCTATCCAGATCCCTCTGCAATCTCTCCCTCCCTGCTAGCGTGCTCACCTCCCCCCAGATTTTGGTGTCATCAGCGAATTTAAACAGGTTACTTTCCACCCCATCATCCAGATCGCTGATGAAGAAATTGAACAGCGCAGGCCCCAGGACCGAGCCCTGGGGGACTCCGCTACCCACCTCCTCCCAGGTTGAATATGACCCATCATTTAGTCCATGATTTTTTGTATCCAGAAGGTTGAAGAAGTGAAGTTCATAAGCTCGTCTGTGAAAAGTGTTTTGTAAATTCCCTTTGAGGATTAGAACAGAGATTGGAGAGAGAGTGGTTTGCTTGTGAGAAGTGTGCCCCCACTGGTAATTGGGTATACTTGTCTTTAATAGATTTCCAGTGTGCATTCATTCTGGTGTACAGTTGTTGTTTGGCCTTTCCTATGTATTTTCCATCAGGGCATTTGGTGCACTGGATGAGATACATTACATTTCTGGAGGTGCATCTGTAAGATCCAGGAATGCTGATAGTGCTATTGTGGAGTGGAGTGATTGTGGCGGGGGGTGGAGATATGCTGCCACATTTTCCATTTTTTGTCATGGCATGGTCTGGATCCATTCAGTGTGTAGGAAGTTTGCTTCTGGTGACGAGGTTAGCAAGGTTAGGTGCTTGTCTGAAGGCTAGGATGGGTGGTTCTGGGAAGATCTCTTTAGGAATGGGGTCTCCTTCTAGTATGGGTTGCAATTGTTTGAAGATTTTCTGTATAGGTTCGAGAGAGTTGTGATGTTATAACCAGTGGTGTGCGATTCGTGGGGGTTTTCCTTCTGTACTGCAGTAATTCTTCACATGGCATCCAGGTGGCTCTCTCAAATGTGCAAACTCTCTCTCTGGAGGAGTATCCTTGTTGAGTGAAAGCTTTTTTAAGATTAGTGAGGTGGCAATCCTGGGTGTTCCCCTCAGTGATATCTGAGGGCTTGGCTATATATCACAGCTTCCTTGGTGTGTTTAGGGCAATTGCTGGTTTTGTGCAGATATGTATGTTGGTCTGTGGGTTTCTTATGTATAACATGGTCTGTATTTTACCATTCTGGATACTGATCATCGCATCATAGATGATCATAAAGAGATGTTGGTGCTAGAGCATTCGAGAGAGAGTCAGATAGGGCAGTGATGACTGTTGAATTTCTGATGGAACACAATCGGAGATTGCAGGTTTTCAGTCCAAATGATGAAGATGTCATTGATATATCTTAAGTATAGTGGGGGTTTGATGGTACAGTGCTTGAGAAACTCTTCTTCCAGGTGGCTCATAAAAAAGCTGGCATATTGTAGGGCTATTCTGGTGCCCTTAGCTATGCCCATGGTCTGGAGGAAGTGTTGATTATTAAAAGTGAAATTGTTGTGTGTGTGCATAAAGTGTATAAGGTCAGGAATATCTTTGGGTCTGTACTCTGGAGTTGTCATCTTGCTCTTGTAAAGTAGATTTGGATGCCATCCTGGTGTGGGATGTTGGTATATAAGCTGGTAACATCCATGATGGCTAGGAGGGTGTTGCTGGGAAGGTGGTCTATATTTAAGTTTTCGTAGAAAGTCTGTAGTGTCTTGGACAAAACTCACACTTTGGGTAACGAGCAGTTTTAGGATTGATTTGAAGGGTATTTAAAGCCAAAAGCTTGCTAAGAAGAACTCTTCCAACTATTGAGTTGGTCTAATAAAAAGATATCAGGTTTACCTGCCTTAATTTATCCAAGAAATTCAGAGACGTTTGGGTGGGAAGGGACCTCAGTAGATCATCAAGTCCGACCCCCTGCCTCTTGTTCTACATCTGAAACAGCCAAAGCACATAATGACTCCCTTGTATCAATTTGTTAAACATTTTTCATTCAAAAGTTTTTGTACCGTTTTATGGCTTTGTGCCATTCCATTTAACTCCCTAGACTGAGAAGTTTTAAATATTCCACTTGCATTGGGTAGTGGTGATGGGTCAGAAAAAAGTCACACCTGTCCCCTGACATGAGGATTATGCAAGTACTTCTGAAGTAAGGACTCATGCATGTATACCTAAACTATTTCCATGGGCTATAAGAAAGCCCATTTAAAAATCATATGATCATAGCTAATCACAAAATGTTTAATCTTGTATCAGAGAAATTAAGAGCGATCACAGGCAGTTGTGGAAGGAACACGCACTACAAGCAACTAGAATACCGATATGATGATGAGAAATTAGTTAAGATCTAAGCTGCCATGACAAGTCACATTAGCAAGGTTGCTTGCTGATAGGAGGGGTCATGCATCCATTGTAGCCTATACATTTTTACCCATTTCAGCCTGAATCTGGTCCTGGAATAAAGTGTATTAAATGATGGTGGACCAGGACTTTTCACCTAGAAACTAGTGGGTAAAAATTGTTCCTGATCATTGAGCACATCTTGGGACAGTTAAGACAGCAGCAACATGGCTCTGGGCTCTCATGGTGCCAGGGCTTGTGACAGAAGATAGAGCTGTAGCACAACCCAAACTCATCTCTCAAGACCTCTGGGCAGATCCATGACTATCTAACTCTTTGCCAACCCCATCTTGTTCAACCTGGCCCTGCCTTTCCCTTCCCCACCCCGACCCTGCCATGAATAAAGAGGATGAAGCTGTGCAATCAACACCAGGGAACTACATTTGTTAGGTACTTTGTCCCATGCAGATCAGTTAATAGGTAGATCATCATAACCTCCCAGTAAATAATCATTAAGTGCAAGTAATAAATAGCATCTTTAAATAAAAAGTTGTGGCCCCTCTGAAGTCACATAACAAATCTCCCCTCAACTCCAGTGAGGTCAGGATTTAACCCCTGGATCTACCAGATAAGAGTTGCAGCTGCATCCTTCCAGCCATTGTTTGGGCATGTTCCAGTATCAGCCCAAGCTGTGCTTGTGGACCCATTAGTCAGTCCTTACTCAGAGGCAGGACAGCAAGAATACCACGGATGTGTGTGGTTTCCAAGTCAGTTATCTCTGAATCTAAAGGCACGATCAAATGCTCCTCCTCGTCTTGAAATACATGGAATAAAAATGTCAAGAAGTCAGGTCAGGGGAACATTCAGCATAGAAAGAGGACTGCTCTTTAAACACAAAAGCTCATGACTGGTTTCCAAAGATGTACCAACATTGTTGCCCAATTAGTTTGAAAGAACAAAGGTTTAATAATAAAGGAACAAGGAAAAACTACTATGAAATGAACAGCCAACAAAATAGGCATCTAACTGAATTCCAGGACATTGGGTACTGACCACGTCAACTCTGAACAATACTAAATAAATAAGAACAACAAATAGTCCAAAGTGTTATGGAGTTGTCTTTGGTATAGCATATATAACACATTTCTATTACCCTTTCTAGATTAGCCAAATGAAGATCAATGTATCTATAAAACTCAATGACATGTTAATGCAAACCTTAAAAAAGATAAAATGCCTTTTATCTCAGTCTTAGGAAAACCTAATAAAGAATTAACAGTCCATGAAGCCATGGAATTTCACTCAAGGCTTTACTTTACGCTAGGACTTCCTACTCCATTAATTTTTAACAGACAGGTTTCCCCAGGCTTTGGGACATGTTGGTGCAATCATACATTGCACTTGTAAGTCATTAAAATTGGTCTTATATTTTCCAGCAGAGATGGGCTCAGAGTATTACTGCAGAGCTCCATAACATCCTTAAAATATACGCAATGGGCACAAGGTAGAGTAACCATATATCTGAAGCAATTGTTAAGGTGCATAAATTCGCCAAAAAGGGGAGATAAATATTGATTTTGATAATACTCTCTCTGCCTGCTAATAAATTTGAGAGCCAAAACTCTCGGTGTTTTTAACACCTGCATGATGAGCAATTTGATTCCAAGTCTGTTCTGTTTGTAACATTAGTATTCCACATTTATAACCAGGCCCAACTGCCAGGAGCCCACTGATCCAGTTCTGCCTTCCTTTAAATAAAGATTCAACACCCAGTCAAATGTGAGCCTAAGATTCAGTCCAAGATCTGCCTCAGTACGAGTCACACGTACCATTAGGCTAGGACTGATAAACAGGTGCACAAATCCCACTGAACTGCGGTTGGAGTTGGACCCATTTGTTCTTCTCAGCTATGGAGATTTCCATGCAAGGCAGTAACAGCAAACACTTTCACGCCCTGGTGCTCAAAAGTATCCAAATCCAATGTGTTGGCAGACAAATAAAAATTAAAAAAAATCATCTGGTTTTCAAAAGATTGGGACACCAATTTTTTCCCACAGACTTGCACACGGGTCACAGGTGTTTTAGCACATATAAGGTTACTTTTATTTGGATACCTAAATATGGTTTTGGAAATGCTTGTTATAGATACCTCAGTATGAAAATTTAGGCCAAGGTCCCCGCATTCAGTGGCTGGTTGCATTTAGGAAGGCTCTCCCTTCGCTGACGGTTCAGAACAAGGCAAGACGATCCATGCTCCCTGTCTATCGGGATCAGACTGGGAGCAGAAGCATCGTTTCGGGGATGCTGTCACAATGCAACCTCCACCCCGAGGACACCTGCAAGGGTCGCAGAATAGCATCTTGAAAGCTTTATGCCTCGGTTGTCCCAGGACTTTCTGCAGCAATGTTTTCCCAAAGCAGTCCTTCCTTGGCGAATTTTGCCTTTCCTTTTAGCGCAGCAGTACGGCTGTTCCTCTCTGGCCCACTGAACCAAGCTCCGCTTCAATTATTGTTGGCTTAACTCTTGCACAGAGTCCTGATACAACAGATTTATTTCTATGACTCCCCAGGCAGCAGAAGTATCTGCAGCCCTCAACATTTGAGTGACCATAAAATTGTTCCAGTCTAATGGAGACTGTCCTCTAAAATCATGCGTGCGTGTGGGACTTCACCTCTCTCACGCCAAAACTGAGAGTTTCTATTGCTCCCTTCCGTCTCAGCTACTTTTATGGCTCCCATTGCCACAGTATCCAAAGCCCCTCAACGCTGCTGTTATCCTGTTTGACAAATCTACATTTTCAGACAGAACCAAGTGAAGTGAACTACCTCGTGTTGCACAGGAGATCTGTGACAGGCCAAAAATTAAGTTAAGGTCCCTCCCAGCCTGGGTTAGAGACCGAACCAATGGATCATTCTTCCTCCTTTTTCTATCCCCTTCCTCTAGTCCATCCTCCACTCAAAACTGGAGCCTCGCTTCACCGGGGTAGGCTAGCAAAGAGCCATTTTTTGCACTCAGCCATGTATAACTGTTCTGTAGCAGAGATGTCAGCCACAACCAACTTTGGACATAGCAGAAAAAAAAGGCATGCTGAAAACACCTGATAAGGGAATTTAAATCAAGGCTTCCTGGCAACCTCCACACCCTGGACAGGTTTCAAGAGGGTGCAGCCATCCTCCTCTTCTTTATGGCTAAATGGACCCAAAAATGGCTTCTGTTGTAACAAGGAGATAAATTTTATGGAGAAGGCAGGTGTGTTTAGGAGCAGGACCGGAGGGGGGCTGCGCTTCTGGAATTGCACGCTCCGGGGAGGGTTCGTTTTGAGATGGTTCGTTTGCTATCAAGTGAGTGATGATACAACCATGTCTGTAGAGAATCCGCACAGAGCAAGGCAAGCTGCTACACATCAACCACATACCCAGGGTTTTCTTCCCATCACATCCTTGCTGCAATCACTGGGAATGAGCTTCATGTGCATCTTAGCCCACAAACATGTCTCATGGGTTTAAAGAATTCAAACAACAGTCATCAACAGAGTACATGCTACAGGGAGCAAAAGGTTTCCAGATGCTAGCCCCATATAAAGAGCCATGTGCGCCTGTGGTGTTAAATACACATATTCAATCATGTTACCACCTCCATTACCCCACCCCACCGCCCCCCAACACCTCCTGTGTCAAAAGTTTCTTCCATCAGCAAAATCTCGATCTCCCAGTTTGATCATGGTTACATCTCAAACCCATCAAATACATTCAGGTAAGTGACGCCTTCCTGTAACGTACCCACTAGGGACCAGCATACTGACGCCACTCTCATCTCAGGGCCTCTCCCTGGCTGATCTTCTGCAAGTAGCATTCCTGCTCATGCTGGAAAGGCAGAGGAGCTACAAGCAAAATTTAATACTGCTCCACGTGAGTGGGGTTTTCCTAAATCAGGCCCTTTGTTACCAACCAGTGAAATCCCATTCTGGGTAACACCTGCCTCCTTTGACTGTAACTCTGCAAGTGCCACCTGCAAGACACCAAGTGCCTTCTAGTCTTACACCAGGTTCACACTTTTTGAGAACTTAAGGCCCTGTTCAAACTTGCAGAAAGAAAAAACAGTGGCAAGAGGAAAATGCGAGCTTACTTCATTATAAGCAAGGGAAAAAAAATATTAGTGTGCCTTTAAAACCCATTCTTCCATGGCCTCGCCATGTCACCATCTCCCTGGAATTTCAGATAAAGCTTGGGAGCAAACATTTATAGACTCCCAAGTATAAATGAGCCTCCCTGTTACTACTGCACTCACAGCCTTCAGTCACAGAGGTGCAAGACAGAAACTCAAAACACAGGAGGGCAAATTAACTCGGGAGAGGGAATCTGTCAGTCAACGCTGCTGAAGCAAGGCCACAAAAATACCTGGCTTAACCTCTGCAGCAACTGCCACTCATAATGTGGGACTTGATTGGCTGTCACCAACCAGCTTTGAAAAACAAGGGCACTGTAAAAGGGATGCTGAAACTCAGTAAAAAAAAAAAAAAAAAGAAAAGGAGGCACCTCTCTACTAAGGTTTTTTCTCAAAGCTTCCCAAGTCTACCACCAGACATCCTCTCAAAAATTTATACTGCAGAAATACAGTGTTAAAGCTAACGATACAGAAGATGCTGTTGGTACTTTGTCCATGATCTCATGGTTTCTGCCAGGAGAGACCCCATCCCACCCTCCCCTCCATCTTCGGCACAGTCTTGAGGTGTTTACAAGGTGGGAAGAGATGGGGGACAATACTCCAGAAGCAATACTCTTTTTCCCTCCTGGAATCACAGCGTGGGCCCACTGGGTTTCATCTCTGGGGACTATGGCAGAGAAGTCATCAGACTAACAATTAACGCAGACTGCAGCCATTTTCTCTTTCCTGACTATTTTAAATTGCATGAAAGCCACATAACGTTTGATGGAGTATCCCACTTCCCCCCCACCCCAAAACAGTTCTTTCTGCGGACGATTAGTATTTGAACACAAAGCAGTGCAAGATTCATAGGAGATTATCGTATTTGAGCAGAACGTGTTCTTGCCTCTTTTTGGAAGCATTAGCTCTCAGAATGACTGTATGTTTATTCATGCAGCTAATTAGAATATAAAACAAAAATCTCTTTTTCTTTCCTCCGAGTATAAAACTGAAAAGGAAACATGACTTTTAATTGACACCTTTTTTTCTCTCTGTTGTTTTTTTCCATCCTTACCAAAAAAAAAGAGTATTAATTTCTGCCCAAATGCCTCATCACAACATCCCCAAAATGCAAGGGTTGCATTAGAGAAGAACCAGCTAGCAAGCCTTCCATGTTCCAACACCTGTAAAAGGAAAGGAAATCAATGAATCAAGCTTCAGCCCTGCAAAACTAAAGATGCTGCAACAGCTGCAGGTAGGTTGGGTACCAATAACTTGTCTTTAGCCCTGATAGTCTTGGTACTAGATGTGGTGCTCTGGGAACTGTCCAGTGGCTAGATAGTATCAAGGACTGAGGAGATGCCAGGTCAGGTCCATGTTCCACCACAAGATTTCGGGGTGATCTTTGGCAAATCTCAGCCTCAGTTCCCCACCTCTATGAGAGAGATATATAGTGCTGCCCCACTTCACCTGGGGGTCACTTCTCTAAATGCATTTAGGATTGTGAAATACAAAATTCTTGGTTCAAAGATGCTTTTTACTAGACCAGCTAAGGAAAAAGGAAAAAAAAAAAAAAAGATTTTTCTTTGCAAGCTTTTGGGCACGTGCCCTTCTTCAGATGGAGGGAAAATTAAAGATGGTAAAAGTCCCCTCAGGTAGAAAATGAGGCACTCAGCTACAGTTTCATGTGGATGGATGGGGTTTTGCAGCATCTGTTAATGTGTTACGCAGAGTCACAAAGATCCTCCAACTTCACAAGGGTTGCGTTAGAGAAGCACCGAGTAGCAAGCCTGATTGTTTGCTGGATAATAATAAACCACTGATTTATGCGCAAAACACACGTGTTGTGAATGTGCCATATGTCGGCCTAACAAGTGGTTCCCAGCAATATGGGCAGGCTATTGGTCTGCCTGGATCACTGGTCCCATCCCAGATGCTTGCTCACAGCACTAGCACCACCACATCACGGGCCAGATTCAAGCTTGGCAAAGGCACACGCAGTGCCTTGCAAGTTCGTGGTGACGAAAAGCCTCGGGCAACAGAGTCAAGTCAGTACCTCACTCCCGCTTCATCTCAGGTTGTTGTTTTATCAATAAGAACCTGGAATGTGCGAGACACATTTTCACTGCAGCTTATTTTTTTTCCCCAGCATAACCCAAAAATTGATTGCAGCTCGTTAACAAAAATTCCACTGCAACAAACCAATTAGTGAGACTCATTAATTTTTTATGTAACTTACTAATGTACATGAATCCAGCTGACCTTTCAGTGACTAGCCTAACATATGTTGCCAGCTTAAAGATAATGTTCCTCACCTTCTTCTCTTTGATTTATACTAGTTGCAAGGCATTCTGCAAAGAGCAAAGTGTGGATTTTCAGGGAAACAGAAAGAGCTTTTCTCTCCCCCCTCCATTTAAATCCAGACCAGTTCTCCCATCCCCAGCTAGCCTGAGGGTCAAGGAACTACAAAAGGGTGACAGGCCGCTCCACAACAGAATCCTTTAGAGCTCACTCCTAGCTGAAAGCAGCGCCCCTAGTTCCTCTGGGGTGTGTAAAAACGTGTTGCTCCCTGGCATTGTAGACTCAGCACATACTCAGGGAGGATCTCACTAAAGCACCGAGATCCTGGGAACCACAGAGCACCTCATAAGCATGCTCTTCTTTTGTAGCTCTAGGAACAGGGCAGGCATCCTTCCCCTCCTAATCAAAGCTACTCTTAGTGTTAGCACTGAGATTGCCGGAACCGCTGCAAGCTGATGCTCCCGTTATTCTGGGAGGTCCCTCCCAAATGGCTCCCTGCACATGAGGGCTAGGGACAGAAGTGACACATAAACTGGTATAAGTGATCAGAACCTGGTTCAAACCTGTAACACAACAGAAGTTCAGTGCGCAGAAACCACGCTTTCCAAATGGCCAAAACCAGTTTCAGATAAAACCTAGATGGACGTAATATCAGACTTCACCAATTTAGAAGTCTATTGAACTTCTCTTCCAGTTTATTGAACTTCTGTCCAGATTCAAGTTAATTCACAGTCCCCCAGCATCCCAGGATGCTTTGCAATCCACTCGCACAGAATGGGTGGGCTAGCCTTGGCCCAAGTTGTCTGCTCCAGCTGACCAGGGAGCCATACTCTAGTGCCTCCTGGCTTCTGGCCTGGGCCATTGCACACATATGGATGCATTTCCAGAATCAAAAAGTGAATGCCTGTTCACTTGCTTATCGGTTCAATCTACGCAGCTTAGACTAAACTGCAAAGATTGAATCGATTCAGCTTCAGGCTTTCCGACTGTCTGTACTTAGCCTCAGGGGTACACACTGCCTCCATCTTCTCACGTGGTAGAGGCCTGATGGTTCTGGTGAACCAGAGTCCTTTGCTGCTATGGAGAAAGGCTCAGGATTTACCTCTAACAGATTAATACAGCTGTTAATAAAAGTTTAGAAATAAGGTGGGACCTTTTCCTGAGCACGGACCTCTGGATCAGGCATAAAAATAGACCCACATATTCCTTCACTGTTACTGCGCATGTACTTGCTCCTTATAAAGTCGCATATTGATTTTGAAATTTAATCACTTACATTTAAAGCATTCCAGGATCTGGCTCTAATTAGTCTTAATACCAGCTGAGAAATCCCCATATGCATCCCAAATGCTTTCATCTGCCCTCCGAAAACATTCCTTCGGCTTTCTAGTATCCTGCGATACAAAAAAAAAAAAAAAA
>NW_017729001.1:26364407-26366832 GCF_001723915.1 Gavialis gangeticus
ACAAAAAAAAAAAAAAAAAAAATCCCTTGAGGAATTAAGAACATTAAGAATATGCCACTGGCAGCAACTGCATACAAGTGTGGCTATATGCATGGCATTCAATGGGTGGGTATACGAATTATGTCAGCTTGATGTCAGATCTCCCCAAATTTGAGTTGTTCAGGTTCAAATCATCTTATAGAAATGCTCAGTTTGGGGAATCTGTGTCTTCCTCCAGGAAGAAGCTGCAGGATCTGGAACGCAGATGGCTTGCAGAGAACACTTTGTGAAGTTCAGCATCTTTAGCAAATCCATACTTAACCAAGAAAGGCAGAAAAGGAGCAAGAATTTCTGTATATTCAAAGTTGTCGAGTACCTGTGAGACTGCCTTATGTTAAATAATGCCCCTAAAATGTGGTTGTTATCCTAAGTCTGGCTAAAGCCAAAGCTCGTCTGCAATGCTATTATAAAGATTTCACTATTCTGGTAATTTATAAATCTATTTTTTGCAAAATTGTATACTTTTTCATGAGTATATAACCAGATATATAAAATGATCTGAATATTCTATAGCTGCAGTAGTTGTGTATGCAACTTGTGCATGTTTTTTTTCCCCACTTAAAATATTGAACGCTCGGCTCACTTAATCAAAAATGACTGATCTTTTAAATCCTTTTATTATTAATTTGAGCCGTCAGTCTAAAACATGATGCTAGACTACCAAATGCAAAGCCCTAATGTGTGGTTACCAACATAAACACCACCGACACTGCTGTTGCGCAAGGTACCCACGGAGTCTTTTCCTATAAAGCAACCCAATAAAATAAAATAAAACCGTTTAGAGGACAGGCAAGTAGTGCAAAATCTGTGACATCAGCTGACAGAGCATAGCTTAGTGCAGGGGTCAGCGCATTAACCGTAAAGCTTCCTTTTCAGTTAAAAGGCCTGGATTTATTGTGTCAGGGTCCCGCCTTACCATACCCCAGTGACACCATGCATTTGCTTTAAAAGTGCTTCGACTTTCTGTGCCAAGCTACCTCTTTTGGAGTCACCTCCAGTTGATGCACAACTGTGCCACGTCCGAGTTAAACAGCACAGACACCGAAAGCTGCAAACATACAGTATTACCCACTGTTGCCTACCAAGCCAAACACCGATAGCATCTCACACAACAACTGAAACAAACCCTTTCAAACTGATCCATACTGAACTCTGCACCACCTCAAGTCAATTCGCAGCTTGATTCGGCAGTTTACAAGATGTATTTGATGTTTCTCTCTTGAAAAGTTAAATCCCCATGGTTCCTCCACGCAGCAGTCGGCATTGCTTATTGCCAAGGCATGCAGAAGTTGCCCCTGCCATCTGGACCCCGCCGTCTCCCTCACTCTGCGAGGCGAATTAGACTTACAGGATTCCTGCTTTGCTCTTGTCTGTGTTGCTGTTGTGATAGTTTTTAGCACTTTACAAAGCACAAAATTGAAGAGTTTGCAGAATAATTTAATTGTTAGCTAGAGAAAGATAGGAAACCATTCTGCTTGAGCACTTAGAAGACACCTACTTTGTAACAGCTGTTTCTTGCGGGGGGGGTTTATAAACATATTTCTATAGGCATTTCTGGACTTTGCACTGAAATGCAATCCCTTGCTATTTTTGTGCTCTTCATGTGGCAAAGGTGGCTTTTGTCCTTTACTACGGTATCAGAAGCTAGTATAAATGACCGCTCTGGGTCTGATCTTACTTGTACTGTTGTTCCAATAACACACCTCTAATTTACACAGCTGCAAGCAGGAGTTAGGCCTCAGGGGCCAGATTTTCAAGAGCAGGAGAACAGGTTGTAAGCACTGCTGAAAGTGTGCCCCAGCAGTGAGTACCGAGCACCTGAGAAATCCCGTGATATATCACTCTATACAAGCAGCCCCCATACACCAGCCTCAGGGTTTAGCACAGCTCAGCCACCAAATCCACCAGTAAAACCATTCCTGCAAAGATGCAGCCTGAACTGGTGAACAAACTGGGATGAAATCCTGTCCACGCTGAATCTCATAAAGAGTTTCACAACAGACTTCAATGGAAACAAGAGATCACCCGGGAAGAGAGAAGCCCTGGGTACTCTACCCTGTTCCTCACTGTGTGGCCATATCAAGCCACTTAAGCTCTTTCTTCCTCAGGCTTCCAACTCTCCCCATCTGCAAAATGGATCCAGCCTCATCACAAAGATGCTTGAATGGAAGTACAGCAGAATGGCATGCCCCCTTGAAAACATTATGTAAGCAATGCTTCCATAGATGGGTGTATCTGCAATTTTTCTACCATTTCCTGGAGCATTTTTTTTTTCAAAATGGCAAATTTGAGAGCAAGGGAGTAATAGATTTGGAAAAGAAAGAAGCATATATAAAAGTAAGGATAGCTATTGCCAATTTCTGAAGCAGAGACCTTTGCTGGAACA
>NW_017729001.1:26371832-26372489 GCF_001723915.1 Gavialis gangeticus
AGCAAGGGAGTAATAGATTTGGAAAAGAAAGAAGCATATATAAAAGTAAGGATAGCTATTGCCAATTTCTGAAGCAGAGACCTTTGCTGAAACAGTCCAAAGAAAACTGCTTATTTCTCTACAAGAGGTATTCTAAAGCTGATTTCGTTCACCTTCCTTTAGCATATCCAATCATTCTCTGCAGTAATTTCAGCATAGGCTAAATTCTGGATCAAAAGCAGTCAAGAAGGTCTAACAACAACTTTGAAAGAAGGAAGGGTTTTTTTTTTTTATTCTCAATTCCCTTTCCCCTAGTCCCCAAAATCAGCCAGAGCGCCAAAGTGTCTAAAATCTTCCATTGGCAGGGTAAAAGTAAACATTAAATTGCAGCATATTTTCTTTTCAAATTGCTACATACTGGCAGCCAATCAATGCCGAACATTTGGTTTTTACTCTTCTTTGACCCCAAGGGGCTAAATATAATTGTAACGTTGCTTAAAACACAAACACTATATTCTAAACAGTGTTAATCCCATCTATTACTGACTGGGTCAGAAAACTGGACATAGTCCCAGACCACTAACCACGTTCTGGTTAGTACGGTTGTTAATTTGCACAATTTTAACCTGAGGAATTTGAGACTTTCCCTCCTGAGGGCAAGAGAGCTTTACTTTTTTT
>NW_017729001.1:26372641-26381825 GCF_001723915.1 Gavialis gangeticus
TTTTTTTTTTTTTTTTTTTTTTTGGTATAAAGAAATATATTGCTACTGCTGAAACACTGTCATAATCCCCTGCAGTGCAAGAATGGTGTTCAATTGTGAGGGTTTTGCATGTGCTCTTTTAAAACTCACAAATAGTAATGACTCCACTTGGAACAGCTTGGACAAATTGCATGTTGCGAGTCTCAGCAATCAGTTCAACATTTTGTATCCGATTACTGCCAAGGGTTTGTGCGCTCCTTTGTTTTGTGATTAAAAACAAAAACAGTGCAACAGAAACGAAACCAGTGCAACAAAAGGATTAATAGCCTTCAATAAATGAAAATGAGATCATCCACCAGAAAAAGCAACATGGCACATTGGCTAATTTGGTCTTATTGGCCAACAGGGCTTCAGCTAGTACAAGTGGCTCATGCTTAGTGATATAGACACACAGAAAAGTGAGGTTGGAAGAGACCTTTGGAGGTCCTCTAGTCCAGCTCCCTGCCCGAGGAGAATCAGCCCTATACAAGCCATCCCATCACTAAAACTACACAATCAGCCATCACACAACTCCAAGATACAGCACCATAACCTGCCACAGGTAAAGCAGGGGAACAGCAGCGGACAATGGCAGGCACAGCCTTGCTTTTCTTCCTCTCTGGCCTGTCAAAGACCTTTTCAGACACAAGACACTCAATTTTACTCCCTGCCAAATGTTTAATTATAAATAGGCAAAAAAATTTTGTTGATTTCTTGCACAATGACTTCCTCTGCACAGCCCATCCAGATGAGCACTTAGTTTTACTGCCCATCTGTAACTCGGCAACATACTACCAGAGTCAGATTATGTTATATGGGTTTGTCGACAGTCTCGGGGACCTGTGAAACCCTTCACGTACAGAGAAATCCGGGAGGGGTGGCGTGGCAAATGCTGTGTGCCAGGCTTTCATGCTGGCACACACTGCAGATGCAGCTGTATTATGCCAATGTGCAAATGGTAATGGCAATGGTATAGGCAACGGTATGCACATGTACTGAAAAGCAAGCGGCTGATCGTAAGAGAAGTCCGCCACACCACTGCAGGAGGAGCAGCGTGGCCTTGGTTTGCTGAAATCAAATCCGTCGGTTTGACACGCAGAATAGCCACACTAAAAGAATAATACGGCTGCAAAGTCAAGCACCTGAAAGTTAGACAATGCCCGAATGAAGATTGCCTGAGCCACCTAGCTTTATTCTTCCTGTGTACATGCATTATGATGTTCTCGTTACCTATATATACTGGGGGGGGAGTCCCCAAAGGGACCCTGCTTCATCCAATGTGTAAGATAGATGGTGCTCACCTGATAGAAACCTATTCCATTTGGTCCTCAGTGGGTGGCCCCATGCTTTGTTCATCAGGCACTATTCAAGCCTTGTGCTTAGTTCATGTCTGCATTTGCTTGTCTACAGCTGTCCTTCACCATAGTTTGATTGCTTCACTAACAGCAATTAATTTTTCCTTGCAACACAGGTTACAGTCTCATCCCCGTTTCACAAATGCAAACTGAAACGGGGATGAGGCAGAGCGGCTAGAGACAGATGGGGGGCACCTAATAGAGACTCAGAGCTTCCTTTTCAGACTATATAATATTACATAGTGCTCTCTAGGCATCCAGAAAATGAGGGGCGTGCAAGCAGCAGCTACTTAGGAAACCCCACCCAGCAGCATGCAGGCACGCTGGTGCAGAGACACAGCTTCATACTGCCTTCACTATATGGGGACCCTGCCTCATTCAATCCCTGTCTCCCAACTTCCCCAGGGAACAAAGCAGGGATCTTGGAGACCACAGCCTCTGTCTAAGCAGAGCCCCAATTCAGCCCCCCAGAGCAGCTCCTGGCCGACTCTTCCCATCCATTAGCCTGCAGTTCTCATCTCCTCTGCCTTTGACTCAGGCAGCTTCCTCCTCCCCACCTGCTGAGCATCGCCAAGCAGCGTGCCGCACAGGAAGGCAGTCTATCCTAATGGTTAGGGCTGCATCACAAACCCGGAGAGCAAAGCCGTAGGCAGCGGGAAAGAAAGCCGAGTGTCCGGAGCCAGAAAGCGCAGTCAGACGAGGAGCGAGAAGCCAGGAGGTCCAAGGTGGGGGTGGAGAGCCAGAGGCAAAAGGCTTGTGAAGGGACAAGCAGCCGGCAGTCCTAAGGCAAGTCCAGCTGCATTCAGCCAGTGTGGCAACTGGGCACAGCTAGACCCGATTAGGACTGATGCAGCTCTCACGCATCTCCCACTCCCTGCAAGCCTTGAAGAGCAGGTCACAAATGCAACTGGTCAGAGGTCTCTAACAAGGCCAAATTTGGGCAGATTTTCACAAAGCTGAGACGTGACACATCCCTATCACAAAAGCCACCCTCTAAGCCAAGTTTCAGGCCCCCGCTCCACCATGCAGGGGCACTAGGTGTTTTGGAAGCAAAGGTCCCCAGGCTCCCTTATCGTGGGTAACAGGCATTCACTCTCTGAAATAGCCTAACTAGTTTGACCAAAACTTTCTGGAACCGTTCAGCCCGAGGCAGACACCCAGCATGGACAGGCCCAGCCCAAAGGACTGGAGTCTCTCAAGCAGCATTAGTAATCAGTGGTGCCACTGGCCCCACCAACAGCATGCAAACCTTAATCCCAGTCTTTACTTTAGGCCATGCTGTCACCTCCTCCAAAGCTGCAGAAGGCTCCAGGTTCAGCAGGGGTGCCGTTCTCTACATTTACGTCCTGTGCATGAGGCCAGATTCACTAGTCGCAGGTACTTCGCTGCAGCACACTCCCATCAAGCTCCTTCCAAGCAGAAGTTACTGCCCTGCTTCATGCAGCCTGTCCCAAACGCAATTTCTTCATCTTTTAATCTTGTAAGCAGAAATGCCAGTGTGAAAACGCTGCGTTACAAAGACCTACAGCTAACCCCAACTCTTTTATGGAGCAAGTTATTTATTCCCTGCTGTGAGCCTTCCTGCTTTTACTGGCCATGTCTTTTATTGGCAAGCACCTTTTGAGCTGACGTCCCTTTCTGAATCTCATCAGAAAATGTTTCCAAGTATATTTCTAGTCCATTTGTGCAGCATGGAATTCAAAAGGCTGAACCTTTTTTTTTTTTTTCCTTTAAGTGTTTTAACTTGGGAATTTAACCTTTTTTCATTTGCAGACCCCTACAAAATTTTGCATGGAGGCGCGGACCCCTTTGAATCGTAAGTGCAGGTATTCACATAGTTTTGATTGATCACACTCATCTTTGGCTGACCTCTTAGACATCACGGGGTCCACGGACCACAGTTTGAAAACCACCATTTTAACTGCATCCAAGTAGCTTTGCCACATTTCTCTGTCACTTCCAGCAACTCAGGATGGACCTCTCGAGCCCCACCGAGGGGGCCAAAGGTGTCCAATTGCAGTGATAACTGATAACTAAACCTGCCAGATTTGAGGGCGTTTAAGAATCTGGATCCAAATGTAATTTTATCAGGCACGAGGCCATTTCTAGCCAGCATCAAAACAATTGGGATTAAGGAAAGGGAAGAAAAGTGAAGATAACACTCATGGGCAAAGGGGCAGGTAAGCAGAGAAACAGCAGCTAACAGAGAATGCGAGAGACTTAGAGAGATCGCTGGCCTTTCGGAGACAACAAATGCAACTACAGGCTTCGAAGGAGAGCTGCAAAACTAACTGGGAAGAAAATAGGCATGCAAGGGTGTCTCAGGCAGCAGAGAAAGAAAGAGCACGAAAAAGAAAAAAAAAAAAAATACAACAGTCCTGGAAAGTAAGATAGGCAGAGAGTCTCGCAAATCTCTCCGGCACAAAGAAGATATTTTCACCTATGCGCATGGAGCCACCACAATAAAGTGCTGACTGACAGACTGAAGCTGTGCAATTTAAAACAGAACATGCAGAATAAACCTCATTGTTAGCCCCCCCCAAGGCAAAGCATTATGAAAGGCATTGCAAACAACAGTCGGCCTCTCTGTCTCCGCATGGGATCCTTCCGCCTCATCATGTGCTTGCTTCAAACTGCTTTTCTGATCATTCCTCTCCCTTTGAAATGGCTGATTCATATGTAATAATCAAGCTTTTGTGTTTAATGTTTCTGATTCCACTTAGTCACTCTCTTCCCTCCCCCCCACCCCTCATTGTAGGTTCATTTTAGTGACACCTTCGTTTTTGGTTTCCCCTCAGAGAGGCTTCATTTCTCCCTCTAATTGAATTGTTGTCATGGAAATCATCCTTCCTCTCGCTCTTTTTGAAAGGCTTTAAAACACCGGCCCCCTGCGCTGTCACTTTTCTCGGTGACAGCAAATCAGTCCCGCTACATCTCTTCCCTGAACGTGGAAGCAGCAGACTACAGTTATTTCTGCAGAGTCAACAACGGTACAGCACCACGAGGTTGGCAGCAAGGGCCGTGCCACTGGATCCCAAACCCAAGGTCACAGCCCCGCTGTGCCTGCATTTGCAAGTATAGCCATGAGCCTCCCTGGAACAACATATAACACTGGGGCTTGCAAGCAAAGCAAGATCTCAAGTATCGCCCAGGCAAAAACCCCGGGCACTGCCGACGTGGGCAAGCTTCTGCATTTCTACAGCCGAGGTTTCTGATCTGAATAGGGGTCAGACGTTACACTACAGTAACGTCCTTAAATCAATTAATATCTCATTACTCCAATAATCTGGTGGTATCTTTCCAGTTCATGAGTCACTAACCACCAAATATCAGGCGTGTTCGTAGTGACTTGTTTTTATGCGAGATATAAAGTAATTTGGCGGTCAACAAAGCTTTTTCATTTCTGCATACTAGAAGGATTATTGTGAAGAATCAGACTTGACAAACTGCCAGCTCAAGCATCACTGGCTCAGGAAACAGCACAGGGCCAGGGTTATTTTAACTGGCCCCAACGTGAGAAGCAGTGAGAAGTCAAACTCAAACGAAGAGCTGGGTGGAGTGCCAAAATCCAGTCGGTGCTCCCGCCTCTCCAAAATTTCACACAAGGGTTGGTTCAATCATCTGCAGACGTGGCGAGTGTTGCCAGATCCAGAACTATATTCAGTTCCAAAACAGCATTCAGATTTTTAAAGCACCAAACAATTCAGATTTCTTTGAAAAATCTGGATTCTAATCTGTTGCTTCTCTGACCTGCCCACACCTTCCAACTTTGCCGAATTTGACTGAAAAGCACAAGCAGGCTTCTGAAGAGCACTCCATTTCTTCATGCCAAACACAGTATAAGAACAGATCAGCGTTGCGGTATTAACATAATATTATACCTGTATTAATATATCTCATACTGTTCCTGTATTACACTGATGAGCTGTTCTTGTATAGTGGGTTTTGGCACAAATAAACACACCAAGTTTGAGAATGTCTCTCCCCCATGTTTAGCCCCATGGGTATAGTGTCTGAGCTCCTCTCAGTCAAACACCTATTTTGCAGTTCTGATGAAACTCTATAAGAAGCCAAAACCATATTTTCAGGTTCAATTTTAGGGGAGAAAGCATGTTTCCCTCCCCCCAAAATATAAATCAATTAAAGCTTGGAACTGCTGTTGCCCTCACAAAATTACACAAGAGAAACCAATAGTCAAGGAGAGAGCCCAAAGGGTTAAATTCACTAAGCATACTAAAAACTGCATAGACAAGATTTCGGACTTAGTACTTTTTACTGCGTGTGCAAAAATACTAAGATTCAAGACTGTAGGGGGCCAGATTACAAGCTGACCCCATGTACAAGGAATCTAATTTTTATGGTTCTTTTGGAGAGAGAAAAAAAGAGGGAGGCTTATAATCAGAATAGCACAGGGGTTATCCTCACAACGCCCCAATGAGGTAGAGCATGCCTATTACCCCATTTTGCAGAATGAAGATAGAAAAGATAACTACTATCCCTAAGATGACAAAGGAAGCCCCTGACAGAGCAGGAAACTAAATCAAGGTCTCTGAAGTCTTAGATCGCCAGTCTAACCACAAGGCCCCCCATGTCCTTCTTGGTCCTGCCATCCTGCACTTCTGCTTAAAGCAACCTCCCCACAAACACGACTATGCAAAGCACAAACAAGTGAACAAAGCAAAATGAAAGACCAAACTCTTCAGAGATTGCAACCAGGCTCAGTTTAGGCTTGGAAGTTCTGCTAGGAGGAGTTGCTAGCTTTTATTATCCCTCGTATCATTTTATACAACCCTCACCGAGGCTACTAGATCAACCTAGATTATCTGTAAGTCGGCCCATTTCAGAACAAGGTGGCTGGCTTACATCATTAGGTTTTTTTCTGTTATCTACTTGCATCATTTTGTAACGACATAATTACCAAAATGGCTCTTCCCTAAATAAGCTTTTCAGCTGCACTAGTCTGGTTTTGAAGCTTCTTCTGATAACTTCTCTTTGCTCTGAGTTCACAGCCCTGCTCCCTTCTTTTATGTAACTGTACATATGGAGTTCAACACAAGACATTGTTTGAGCTATTCCTTCGCTTAGGCCAGGGATGCTCAACACAGCATCTGGCCCACGAGGCTCCCACAGGTTGGAAAACATTAACACCGCCATCGCTCCCCTGCTGCAAAATTCCCACATGCTGCATGGCCAGATCAGGCCCAGACCATTGCAACAGGGATGGATCTGGGCTGAACTGTAGCTGTGTGGCCAGACTGGCCCAGGCCGGGGCCAAGCATTGCCCTGGTGCTGGGCCCCTGGTATGTGTCTGGATCAGGTTGTAGCTGTGCCCTTCCTGCATGCTGGCTGTAGCAGTCCCCTGCCACGTGGCTGGGTTTGGCTGTGCCCACATTGCATGCTGGACTGGCCGCCAGCCACACCTGACCTTCATGCTGGATTAGCCTCCTACCACATGCACCATGCATGCCAGATTGGGCCCACCAGCCAGATCTGGCCTGCAGAGGGATGTGGCGCCACCCATTCAGTCCGCAGACAAAAAGGTTGGGACCCACTGGCTTAGACTAAACTAGCTTCTTCCCCAGACCTGAAGAAGAGTGCTTTGTGCCCCAGAGCTCACCTAAAGTCTCTTCCAACTATACAGTTGGTCCAATAAAAGATGTCAAAGAACCCAAGGACAAGATGTTAATGCCTCATCATTCAAGTGCACATCAGGCAGGAGAGAGTGCACCAGAAAGCTATTCTCACCTCCCTCTCACCAGAAATGTCACTGCCTTCTACAGACCACTCGCCTAAGTAAAGATGAGCACAGTTTGGACCTTATTTTCCAGTATTTCTGAAAGCATAAACCACCAGAAATTCAAGCCTATATTACCTCCCCCACTCAAGCTCCTTAACCCTGCAAGTCTCCAAATTAAACGAACATGCCCAAAACTCCTCAACACAAAAGCATCTCTGATGCATGTAAGGTACCAGCTCCCGAAAGAGCCATTCAGAATTTAAAAATAAAAAGGTAATTTTGAGGACAAAAACCATTTTCAGCCTTTCCTTTAAAAAGACAGGCCTGCATGGAGAACGGGAGTAAAATATTCTAAATCCCAGCTAGCGAGACACGGGTAGGCACTCTGCCACGACTAACACCCCAAGTACTCTCAAGATGCAAAACAAGAAATCTGCTCCCTGATCGTTCAATCAAAGATTGCCATAAAATTACTAACTAGGCAAGCGCTTACAGCTCATCTATCATTTCATCTGATTTTTTTACTTCAATTAGTTCTTCTAATCACCTGCAAAGAGCAAGTTAGCCAAATGCAAAGATGTCACTGGAGTTGAACAGAGAAAGTAGCATTTCATCTAGTGAGTTCATATCTAACAGCAGCAAGGCCCAGGTAACTCTGAAAGAGTTCAGCTCTGTGTTGGCTACAGATTAGTCCTTGTTATTAGTCCTTGTTACAATAAATAAGGGTCGAAAATTAAGCAGGATCAAGCTAGGTCAGAACTCAAAACAGAGACAAATATGCAGAAGCTACAAAGAATGATTCTGTTGCCAATTCTTTCCACCGAGTAAGCACTCAACCAATGCCCCACTGGAGATGAAGCCCTTTAATCAAGATGTAGAAGGTCCCATCCTCTTTTTAGTTTATGAACATGCCCCATCATCCTTAAAAGAGGAATGCTAATTCTGCATATAATCAGACCATCTTAATTCATAGGATCATAGAAAATGAGGGTGGGAAGGGACCTCAGTCCAACTCCCTGCTCAAAGCAGGACCAGCCCCAACTAGATCATCCCAGCCAAGACTATGTCTAGCCAGGTATTAAAAACCTCCAAGGATGGAGCTTCCGCCACTTCTTTGGGTAACTTGTTCCAGTGTTTTACTACCCTTCTCCTGAGAAAGTTTTTAACATAATATCTAACCCGGGGTTGACAACATTTTAGGGCAGAGTGCCAAAAGCAATCGCAACCTCAACTTGTAAGATGTTGGGGTGCCACAGGTGGACGGTGGAGAAGCAACGATGGGCCCAGTCCTTTTTAGAGCGCAGCTCTAGCCCCTTCCCAACCATGCACCCTGAAGTGCACATGCCAAGGAAAATGCCTTCGAGTGCCGCGCTCTGGCACCCGCGTCGAGAGTTGCTTACCCCTGGATCTAACCCAGGGGTGGGCAAAATGTGGCCCGTGAGCCGGATGTGGCCCGCCAGACCAATCTATCCGGCCCAGGGACCCCTAAAAAAATTTAGAAAATTATATATCTGCCCCTGGCTGCCTGTCACATGGCCCTTCATCAATGGCTTGCCAAAACTCAGTAAGCAACCCTCTGCCCAAAATAATTGCCTGCCCCAATCTAACCTAAACCTCTCTTGCTGCAACTTGAGCAGTTTCCCTGCTTGAATTCCTTGCAATTTTAATTGGCACAAAGCACACTTCTCTCCTGGACCAGGTGCAGCCATTACACTTTTTCTGGTATAGGTGGTCAGAAACCAGTCAATACCCATAACAAAACAGAAGTTTGGGGCACACAGACTGCTATAAAAATAGTGGATCCCAGTCTAAGATAGACCTGGATCAATGTAGTATCAAACATATTTGATCTGGGTTGAACGTTGGTGCCAGGTCTTCTTGTGAATCAAGGTAGGGCGCTACCTGCCGGTGTCCCAGTTGCCTGTGCAGGGCCCCCACTGACTCCCCCTTGCCTCCCGTGGTGGTGGGAGGGGAATGCAAATCCAGCAAACCCTTCTCGGAGTTGCTCCAGCAGGGGAGGGATGCTCTGTGCCCTGCTGAGCCAGCTGGGAATACAGGGTGTGCCACAGATACC
>NW_017729001.1:26381872-26386095 GCF_001723915.1 Gavialis gangeticus
CCCCCCCCCCACCCTGAGCAATGCCCAGGGAGCCCCATGCTGCCAAATGGGGGTGGGCACACCTCCTATCAGGCAGCTAGCAGCTGCAGGCAGCCAGTGGAAGATGACAGGGCAGTGGAGGGAGGCATGTGGTCGACAGCCAAACAGAGATGGCACAGCCATGTGGCCATTTTCAACTGTCCTTGGTAACGTGTGGCACACTGGGAGGCAGGCAGGAGGGCCCCCCACCTTCTGGCCCCAGCCACTGTGGGCATCTGCCTGCCTCCCCTAACTAAAGAGCGGCAACATTTAAAGAGAGAAAAGAGCTGAACGTAAATTCCACAGTTCCTCAAGTCCATGGAGAGCAGTGGGTTTTCAACCTTTTTTTTGACTCCTAAAAAAGTCTGAACGGAGATGCGGACCCATTTGGATATTTTAAATGGAGGGGTGGATCCCTTTGAGTTGTAAATATGAGTATTCACATATGCTGGATTGCTCATAGTCATCTTTCACAGACCTCTCAGACATAGTCTGGGGACCCCCCGGGATCCACAGACCACAGGTTGAAAACCACTGGTGGAGAGTAAAGCAATGGTCTCCAGTGTGACTGGAATAGTCTGCAGCATGGTCCTCTTGTCCCCCATTCTCACCCTGCAGAGTCCTAGCAGTGCAAAGGGGCCATGCCTACATCATATGCATTTCATGAATATACTGAGTTTCCATATGCTCAGGATTCTGCTCGCCACACTGCGAATAGATGCCAATAGCATCTTCAAAGGAACTTGGCTGTTTTCAAGTCAAAGAGCCTTGGCAAGGTGTTTAGACCTTTCCAAGATGAAGTTTCATCACTGGGTGCCTAAAGTGAATCCCCCACATAAGGGTGATTTTGGTTCCAAGTGCTAACGCTGAAGTTAAGGGAAACTATCAACACTCATCCCCTTTGCAAATGAAGGCAATTTAATTAGATATTTAACTGCACTCTCCTGGGTTTGAAAACTTACTCCTATGTGTGCAATCTTTCCTTAAAAGCAGTGTTGTTTTGCATAGCCTCTGTGCTGTCATAAAGAGTACGCTTGTTAATGCAGTGCTAAGAAAATACAGAATTCTGACTCAGAGACGTTCTGCCTTTCCAGCTATTTGTCGCATTTAAATAACTCATTTATTAACATTATTTCTGATAATGGCACAGCAGGAACTGAACACTACATTTTCAAAGTACTGAATTCTGTTTTCACCCATGGGAGTTGCAGACGATCCTACGCAGCTCTTTCAAAATGAAGGGAGGAGCGCTTGCCAAATTTCAGTTCTTAAAAACAGACCATTGTTTAGAACAAAAACAAAAAAGCCCCAAAAAACAATATCTATCCCGTAACAAAAAAGAAGAACTGAACTCTGAGATGCCCTTGAACTAAGCACTGGTAAAACTCAGCATAATCCACAATGACAATTTATTGTGCTTCTGCGCAGAGGACCTGTGTGCACAAAGTTGCAGCCTGAGCAAATTAAAATAGATGAGTTATAAACACTTCAAAACCAGGTTTGTAATAGAAACGCTAACAAATCTTTAGCTATAATGATAAGGGCTAGCCAGGCAGCTCTATAATGTTAAATTAATCCTTAACATGTCTTTATTAAATGACCCAGTTGGGGGAAAAAAAAAAAAAAAGTGATAACTCATTTCTTTCCTTCGTCTTCATCTCCCACATTGCCATGGAGACAATTGCAAATCAGATATAAATAAAAATACTCCAACACTGTGGCACCACATGTTCTTTTGATCTGTTGCCAACATGATTTTAAAATTATAGGAATTCACAGGAGCTCAATAATTAACAACCCGTTTGCTATCAAAACCACTTCTTTTCAGCCGCTTTCGAGATGAGCTGAGGATTGCTCCGAAACAGACAAAAAGTTCTGCATCCCCTTCCAAGTTCCCCTCTCCGTTCGGTCTGCAGGCTCAGAGACATGCAATCATCCAAGGCCAGACTCTGGCATCCTTATGCTTTTTGGAGTAAATTTTTGTCGGCGAATAGTCCCATCAGTTTCACTGGGCTCTCTCACATGACTTAGTTTTACAGGAATTCATAGCTCTTGGAGATTAAAATGTTGCATCTAGTGTGAATGTTTCTGCTGGCCTTTCTGCTGGCAGAAATGTCAGCACTGGATCACAGATCCCTGTTTTCATTCCTGTTGAAATTCATAAAGCACTAGAAATGTTAGGATTAATTGTGTGTATGTGATCTTGACACCCTCTAGTGGCTACCCGCCTGCAGAACCTATAAACCCTAACACTCTTAGTGCTATCAGCAACACCGGATCCGATTCTTTTTCAAAGCAGTCACCAAATTTCCACTGGCTTCAAATAGGTGCAGATTCTAGCAAGCGATTTTACTCGCACTCCAGAAGAAGCAGAGGAATCACTGCTGAACTACAGGCACCAAGTCCAACCCTAGCTGTGGACTATTTCATCTTGTGTGATCGCAGCATACAGAACAGCTTTTGCTGCTGTTATTTGTTAACCTCCAAACAACCTCCTTGCCAGTGTACCGGTCACAAACAAGCTGGATGAAAGACAGCTTTTATAGAACCACTGATTCTTTATAAAATACTAAATCAAATCTGATCTAAAGCAGCAGAATGCAACTTGTACGTGACAGTAGCGTGTCCGAGGCCCAGGCAAGGCTTTTCAGTGAATCTAATCACAGTCGGTTTACAGCCCAAGAGCAGGAATCTCTCTCTAGAAAGAGGTTTTTCATATTCATTTTCACTTTTCCCATAGTTATGGGCTGGAAGTCAAGCTCTTCTCCCCTGACTCTTGGGAGCAAATCCACTGAGCTCACGATTTCCCCAATAATTTTATCTTATGAACACGTCACAGGAGACAACTTGAACATGGGTATTTCATTTCTAGGGGCCACTGACTGCAGGGATGGTGTATAGCTTACAAAAGGGCCTAAATAGGTTCCTAAATCATTTAGGAGTTTTATTTTCAAGAGCTTACATCTCAGATTTACAATGGGATATAGGACCCTGTGGCCTTACCTACACAACATGACTGTTGCTAAATAAGCTAAATATGAATGCAAAGGGCAATAGATAGTCCAAAATTACTCCCTATCCAAATACTTACTTCACTCTAAGCAGGCTTAGTTTGACCTATTTCCAGTGTGAACTAAAAGGTACTCAACAACATCCAGGTATTCTATGCGATTTCCCTCACTTAGACAAGCCCAACTAGCTGGTTGGAGATGAAATTATTCTAGAGGTATATCCCAGTAACAACACCACTGTAAATTCATGATCCACTGCTTTCTGAAATAAAAAAAAACTTTCATATATGGACGAGCCCTCAGTCTTTCTTCAAAAATGGAGCATTAGCATCTCTTCCTACATGTTCCAAGTACCATGGGGTTCTCATCCCAATTCAAAACTTCAGGACTCAATATAAACACCAAATCAATTGAGCAAACACTAATTAGATAAAACCTAAAATAGGTCCTAATTACTGGTTACCAGCAGGAGAAGATAAATTTAAATTGAGCTTGTTCGGTAGTCCGTGCTTTGACGTGTTGCGTTTTCCTGGTGCCTTCCAAAAACATTGCTATTTTAACAAGGGATACAACATGGTCTGTTAGCAAGCTTCCTGCTCACAAATAACCAGACGACGAAGGAAGTCTGCCTGATGGATAGGCCAGCTGGATAGACAACATCAACCCCACATCCTCAGGGCAGATGACTTGGGGAACGTACAGGTACTCCTCAATTAGCGTCATCCCGGTTAACGTTGTTTTGTTATTACGTCACTGACCTATTAGAGAACACACTCGTTTAAAGTTGTGCAACATTCGGTTATAACGTTGTTTGGCTGCCGCCTGCTAGTGGGTAATTACTGCGACATAATTGGATTTGCTTAACATCATTTTGCTTAAAGTCGCACTTTTCCAAGAACGTAACTACAACGTTAAGCGAGGAGTAGCTGTCCTTATCTGCCACGTACAGATGCCGCTGCTCCAAATTCCGGCGATTCATCACTGGCATGAGATGGTGCAGCTATGCTGAAGCCAGTGGGTTTGCTTCCACTTATCGCAGGGGTGAATTTTGCCTGAACTGGGCATGCGTCTAACTAGCCACATCAACTTTCTCCCTCTCTTTGTTCTGGTTCAATAACCTAAGACCAAAGTTAAAATTAAGAAGTCATCCTAAAAATGATGAAACTTTTTCAAGGAAAAAAAAAAAAAAAAAAA
>NW_017729001.1:26386225-26395282 GCF_001723915.1 Gavialis gangeticus
AAAAAAAAAAAAAAAAAAAAAAAAGAAGTCAGAACAGTTTCTATACATAGAAACAAATATTTATATAAACTCTTCAATACATGCAAATAAGCTAAATCATCCTATGGCTCAAGTTGACCTTCTGGTTGATGCACAGCTCATCCTTGGAAAGAAAATGATGCATAACAGCAACAAGGTCTAAATGTGATCACAGCCTCAAACAAATTGAGTTTGCTATTACTTGCACTCTGAATTGTCTCCTGTACACATTGCTACACGTATCCAGCTCCCTGCTAAAACTACTGTGAAGGGTAGGGGCATTGATTGCTATGTTTCATTAATATTCTGCAGCCTGTCTGACCAACTGTTATTTTGTTGTTTGCTATATAATTACAAGGGGTTAAAAACCAGCAGAAGCTGAGAGCATGTATGCAGAAAACACACAATGGTATCCAACAGCCCTGCTTACTGCTGCTTTCAGGGACAATGTAGGTACTATTCATTGTAAAGTTTTACCTCTAATCACGTTGAGTTCAATGATCCAGTTTGTAATCTTGAATGTTGAGGGAGGAATATTAGGTGGGAAACCATCAACTAACTTTGGGGTGGATAAATATTCCACTTCCAGAGACAGAGGAGGAAAGGAAGACACACAGACCAGACCAAACCCCAGGTGTCTCGAAGAAAGCTAATATATGTCTGCCTCAAGTCTGCCAGTAGGCATCATGTATAACCCTTTTGTTGCTTTAAAACCCTTCTCTTGTTATGCTTCTTCCCTGCTGTTGTCATTACTTGGTTTTGAAAAAGGGCTTGTAGGAGCCTAAATCCAGATGAGCCTCCTGGGCAATCCTACTTGGCTTGGAGTGCTGCAGCCAGACACGGGTCCAACCATGGGAAAACCACGGTGCCCTGCCCTGGGGGTGTTTGTACACATTTGTGCTGCAGCACCAGGTGCTTTTAAAAACGGCCCGGCGCTGGGGCGCATGCATTTGTATAAACGACAAAATAATGTGTATCAGTGCTAAGAAAGTGGCGGCGGCATGCTTTTGAACTAAAACACCTCTCTTCTCAGCGCTGATGTGCATTTTGCCATTTGTACAAATGCGCCAGGCGCATCAGCTCGCGTGCAGAGTAATCGAATTTGCTCCAATACGCTAGATCTCTGGCGCATTGGAGCAGACAAATGCACATGCATAAATGTGAGGGACTCCAAAGATAGAGCTACCCCTGACCTGGGCCTTGACTACACGGGAAAATTCCATGAGGCATTACAGAAAATACAGCAATACAAGCAAGACATTACAAAGAATACAGCAATACAAGAATATAATTGTATGGTATAACACAGACAACCCCCTGACTTACTCTGGAAAAAAGTCTTTTCCTCCTCTCACTCTTAAACTTAATCTCTTTTCTAAGCAACCTAAACTAAGCCAATAAAAGACACACTCTTTTACTTGACTAGGAATGGCTACACGTGGAGGTTATACCAGGGTTACTCTACTGCAGGGGCGGGCAATTATTTTGGGGGGGGGGGCCACTTACTGAGTTTTGGCAAGCCATCCAGGGCCGCATGACAGACAGCCCAGGGCAGATTAGTATCAAATGTCCTAAATTTTTTGGGGGGCCCCCATGAGCCGGATAGGATGGCTTGGCAGGCCACATCCTGCCCCCAGGCTGCATTATGCCCACCCCTACTCTACTGTCTTGAATTCACAACTTCTGTTATGTCAAAAATACCCTTCCCACATAAGCAAGGCCTTAGAGACAAAGGTTTTTTCCCTCCTTGATGAGCTGAATGGCATCAAAGTCATTCTGATAACCTGGACTAACACCCCAATTCCTTGCATTAGCAGCGGTAATATATTACGGTGAGGGACACTAGTTTAATGACATCAGCAGAACTCATGCAACCTACAAGGCATTACAGATGGAGTAGCAATGCTATTGGAGTTAAACTATTACATACATTCATTCATCAGGAAAAAAAGCAGAACTAGTTGCCACCCATGAAAAAGATCTCAGCAACTCTGGAAATGTACTTATCCCCATTTTACAGAGAGAAAACTGGGGCCGACATCAGAACAACCTCTGAAGGTCAAACCAGAAGCCTTTAGTACAGTGAAACAAAACCCAGCTCTCCCAAATCCCAGAGTCTAGTACTTCTGCTAGACGATGCCCTCCCTCCTACACCCAAACACCTTGGTAATGATGAGGGATTCAGAAAGAAGTACAACCCAGATAAACAGCATTTCAGTGGACCGCTATGCAAGTGACTGGTGCTTTGTTACATCAGGAAGGCTCTTTCCACTAGCCATCACCTTTAACAAGATACCATCATACACAGTTAATCATACAGGAGCTCCCACTCTCATTAGGACTCCCGGTGCTTGCATTTACTCTGAGAGCTTCCCAGTATTTATTAGCAGTTTGATAACGAAGAGGAGCACTTGTGAAACTGGCCCCAAGCTCTGTTCACTGAACTGTGAACTAACTGTAAATATAATTAGAGCAGTGCCTCACACTCGGGATTGTGAAGAACAGGAGGTCTGCCCCAGAGCTGTTACTACCAAAGTATGCAAGTTGGGGGTTGATTAAAAATAGCAGCCCCAACTAAAAGAGCAGAATTAATTACATCAACTGTTAAAACAAGCTACGCAGAGAGTTTGCTTCGTTCCTTCTGCTCAGAAAGAGCAGACTTTTCCTTCACTATGCTAAGAAAATGATGGTATGGTTAATATCTGAAATCCCTCTTTCTTAGTGGCACTGTAACAGGGGGGCTACCAGGGCCGATCTCCATGAGGCCTGCCCACCTGTTCTTGAGCTAACTGCCCACCTTCTCGCCCGGCCCACCTACAGGCCAGCCGGGACCCCAGGCCCCTGGCTCTTGGGCATCCTTCTCGGTGGGCCTCCTTGCCCTTCTGACCCTCCTGGTCCTGGCCCCCACCTGGGCCAGTCAGAGGAAGCTCTGGCAGGCCTTGATGTATGACCCATACTCTTATCCCGGGGTCCCCCTCTCTGGGTCTTCCTCCACAGACATGGGGAGCTGGGGTTACCTCACACCACGACTGGTGCTGCAGGGTCTCACAGGAGACTCTCACCGCCCCCGGGCAGCAGGTCGTGGTGCTACGACCAGTGTTGTATTCGACCCAAACTCTTCCTCCTCACATTGGAGGACTTATTGGGGTCAGGACTCGGCTCTCTCTCTCTGGCTGAGCCCCCATTTTCCCTTCACTGGGGGCTCCACACACTGCCCCCCCTCACACTGGGGGCTCCACACTGCTCGTAACGCCCCCTTACACCGGAGTCTCGGGGCTTCCCTCCACAGGTGGGCTCAGGTGGCCGTAGCCATGCCTCACCCCAGCTCTCCTCCTCGGGGTCTCAAACCCCCGCAGGGCTCAGGCGGCCTTAGCCGCACCTGGCCTCCAACTCTCCTCCTTGGGGCTTGCACCCCCACAACTACCTCCGGTGTACATGACCCACCCGAAGGCGAGGGCTAGGGGTTAAGGCACCCGACCCACCTTTCACCGGGGCAATCACCGGCCTGGCATTTCCTGGGAGCTCCCATGCCACTGGGAGCCCCGCCAGGCCACCCACTCCCGGCAGGGTGTTGTTTCTGGTCGTACCCAGGACCAGGAGCCTACTACCATCCCCTACAGCTCCACCCTTACCTCCGGATGAAACTCAGCAGCCCTCAGGCCAGGCAATGTTGTTGCCTTTTCTCCAGCAGCCAAACTGCCTTGTTTATATAAGCAGCCCTGAACCTAAAATGGCCGCCCTCATTAGGCACCTGGAGGCTGCCAGCTCCAGGGCCTTAAAGTGGCAGGCACACCTAGTGCCCTGCCACAGGCACCACTGTGTGCTAAGCATTATTCAAGCACACAACCACAACATTCAGGAGTTATTTGTGACTGCAAACATGGGACTCAGCATTTCTTAAAAAGCCTGATTTTTCAGAATTTCCTGAGAACCAGGCTGCTTTTAGGGCCTCTGAAGTTTGGCACCCAGAAAAAAAAGAAGAGGCACACAAGACACCAGTCAACTTTAACCTTCAGGGTCAGATTTCTAACAGCCATTTTGGTGCTGAAAGATGCAGAAAGGAGACTAAGAAAATCCCCACTAGGGTCCTAACAACCACCGAAATCAATTTGCAAGTCCCACAGGGAACCTACCTACATTTTTCCTGTGCATTAATTGGCTACATCCTTGTAGGATGGGGCTTAAAAGATATTTAGAAGAGCTGAAGGGAGTGGGCTTTGGGGTAGGGTGACTATATGTCCCGTTTTAACTGGGATGGTCCCAGATTTCAGAGACTGGTCCTGGCCAGCTGCTGGGAATTATAATGGGCATCCCCACACAGCCCTGACCCCAGCAACTTGTGAGAGCTCATGGATTTCCTAGACGATGTCCAGGATTAATGGGATTTCCACATGGTTAGCCTACTTTGGGCCATTTCTGAGCACTATGCAATGGAAGACACCAAGCCAGTCATGGGAAGAGCAAACACACATCTAAGCATTCATGTTGGCAGGCACAGCAGAGTTGGGAACAAGCCAGAAGGGGATCGCAAGCAGCTTGACTCAGGCGGCAGAGGAAGCAGTGACCCCGTGGGAGCAATCCAATCAAAAACATTTCATAAGAGAGACAGGCAAGGAAGATGCTTATCTGCTGGATTTGCTCCCAAAATGGGGGCATATCAGTCCCACAGAGAACACAGGAGAGGAAGAGGCAGTGAGGATAGACACCTAACAGACAGTCTGTTAAAAAGTCTTTGGTTTTTCTGCAAGAACAGATATTGTCTAGGACACAGGAAGACACAGCTGTTTCTGCTGCACCCACATTCCTTGAGACCGTGTGGCTGGAGGTCCCCACACTTTTCATAGAAACAGCGAGTATCTGCTTACCATGTCGGGGAGCGGAGAGGAACACGTGCACTACCCCTGCAAACAGCAGAGCAGGGGCAGATTTGGAGGTAGTGCGGCCCTGTGCACATCTTCATTTTCGGGTTTCCCCCCTGCCACTCGGGACCCAGCCAAGAAAAAGAACATCTGAGACAGCAAAAAAATGGTGAAGCAAAGTCTTTGCTAGACTACTTCAAAAACCCATGTTTAGAGCACAGTTCGCAGACGAAGTTTGCAGAATGCAGAAAGGCTGGACTGTTTGGCGACTTGCAACGCTTATAATGTTCAGGCATTTGTCAGATTTGTCCTGCATTTTGGGGCACCCTGTTGTTGGCAGCCCCGTGCCAATGCACGGGTTGTTTCCTGGTAAATCCACCCCTGCAGCAGAGCAGTTCTGCCCCTCAAGGCTGTTTCTCTCAATCACTGGCTTTGCAGAACTGGGTTTCTAGATCTAAATAAGTATACCAAGCACAGGGGGGAGTGCCAAAAAGCCAGTCACACCCCAAATTTTGTATTCCTTCTCCCAAGACAGCCAAATCAGAGAGCTGCACTGAGTCAATACAGCCCTAAGACTTTGCTTCCCTGTCTCGAAACACATCCCATGTGGAATACCTTACTCTGCCAGCATTACTTATGCCATAGTAAAGCACGCAAACATATGCAAGATACCATACGCTTCCACCTATTTCGTACTTAAATCCATGACCACATAAACAGGCAGCTCCCCCTTAAATCAAACCAAACCCTAACCGCAACATAATGTCCTCTTGTGTTGCCTTCCCCCATAAACAAGGAAGATTTATGCATTCCCAGGGTTATTAACCAGACCCATTTATCTTTATTTCTTTGTGTAAGTAATGAAGACGCCACCAACACTGACGAGTCTCCTGGGATTAATTACTGAAGCCATTTACAAGGGGATCTGCAAACTTGATTTCCTTCATACTAAAGGAAACACCACACATTTTTCAAAGCATAGACTGAAATTTCATTTAAAAGACCAATGGCCCATGTGAGCACAATCATTACCAGGTTCAAACTTGGCCTAGCGACAAATTACAAGTGTCCAAAATGTTGACGACTTCCTCGAGTTTTTCTTTAATTACTTCATTTTACAGCTATTACAGAGGCACGGCGAATCAAATCCAACCAATCTAAAAAAAGACAAGCTAATGGCCAGTGTCCCGTCTCACTTACTGTGGGCCAGAGCCGTTCTGGTTCTTTTAATTATCTGTTTCAAACCATCCTGGAGGAATCGGACATTTCCTCCCTCTGTATAAACTTAATCCCTTTTTCAGAAATAGGATCTTTCCAACAGCTGCTAAGAGTCTTGCAGTTTCAGTATTAAACCCTCCCTGAGGCATAATTCATCTCCTTGGATTACCTGGGACTCTTCAAGCATCAAGAAGTAGTGGTTCCCTTATATGTTTCAGTCCTGAATCAAAGTAAGGACATCTGAAGTGGGCCAGTCAAGTGTGCTCAGTGCTGCCAAACAGGATGCTTGAGACTGTGACATCAGGACTTTTGCTCATCAGGCAAAGGGACTCAGGTAGCCCAGAAGAATGAAGCCTCTTAGACAACCAAGGGTAGGAGGTGGCAGCAGATAATGCATTTGCACAGCCATTAGTGCAGGGGCTGAATCCTTTTCTGAACTAAAAGCCAAAGAGGGATGTGCACATATTTTGCATCCAGCAAAATTCCAGCTCACACTCAGCATCCGCTTTCTACCAAGGTCCTGCTCTCCCTGTTTTTCTCGATGGTTTACACAAGGCCAAACAGGATGCCATATAAAGGCACACAATCATAATAATTCAGTGGGGGGGGAGTGCCTCTATCCACACAGTCTCAAGGAATGCGTGTGCAGCAGAAACAGCTGCGTCTAACTGTTCTTGCAGAAAAAACAAAGACTTTTTAAATAGACTATCTGTTAGGTGTCTTTATCCTCACTGCTGCAGCCTCTTCCTCTCCCGTGTTCTCTGCGACACCAATACTCCCCGTTTCAGTAGCCGCATTAAACCCTTGCTTCTCACAAGGCTTTGAACCTTTCTACTGCCCGCCAGCCCCAGGGTTAAAAACCCCAGCCACTGGGCAATGTGAAGGACAAAACCTGGGGTTTAAAGTCTGCTTTAGAAGAACCCAGCTTCTACATGGATTGAGGGAAACAGAAACAAGTCACTAGTGTATGCCCCCTTATGAAAAACTCCAGCAGAAATTAATAGAAAATCACAAGTAGTCGTCCTTCCTTAGATCTAACCATCAGATGGAAGATAATGAGCTCCAAAGGATGATTTTTTTTGGGGGGGGGGGGAATCATCCAAACCTTATCCTTTTGTATTAAATTCTATAGGTTTCTTGAACCCCTCCTAGAGCATCTTATTAAATTCTGTAAAACGCCGCTGACTTGATCCATATTACGTGCTGTGCACCTTTTTCATCACAAGGCTTTTGGTAGCAGGATCCAGAAGGGGGGGGGTTCCCATTCTTGCACCCCAAACAATGAAAGGTTGCACTACTGCTGGAAAATCCACAAAGAAACCATTTTAAAAAAAGTGGTAGCAGTTTACATTCAGCGTGTAAACAGAGAAATCCTAAAAAGGAAACAACAAAACCTATGCAGAGTTAATTAGATTTTGTTTTAATTGTCCCTGTTGTAACATAGACTTTTTTCCCCCCATTTTTGTTATTCTTCATCTCATGACCTTTTAAACAAATATGCAAACACCAATAGCATGTGTACATTCATTCACTTAGCAGGCGACTGAAAGCTGACAGTGTCCTATTATTTTTTCCCTACATTATTATGCTGATTTGCAATGTGGAGCTATTTAATATTATTAAACCAAAGTCATGGTGCTCTGCAATAGGGAAAATGCACTCAACGAAGCCAAAAAGGGATCACTACCTTAGCCCTTACCCCCTGAAAGCACAAAATTGGCATAATCCAGGATATCCATTGCAATCCTACTTCTACCAATGGACGGAAGGAGCTGCATTCATTCTGGTTTTTCTCTGCCTAGCCTAGCTAGGATGCATTTCCATCTATAATAGGGTACCCCTAGGAACCCGAGAGGATTGTACAGTACGACTTGTTTTCTACATTGCTGTGAGTGGTTTGAACAGTGCTGTGAGGTGGCTTTTGTGAAGCAGGAGGATACAGAGCCCCACATCCTACTTGATCCCCTGCAAGTGCCCTGCCTGTAGCAGAAACACTGTGGTTCTAACAAACAGATGAGGGAGAGTTCGGCTTTGAGATCCTATGTAGGACAGAGGCAGCCCATACCACTGAATCCTAGCTTGTTATGGGTTTACTAGACAACCAGGGGATTTTCCACTGATGCCCAAGTACAGAGACTACTCCACTACCTGGAGAAACCCAAAGTACAAGTGGAGGAAAGACTGGCCAATGGTTCAAGTGCTAGCGCAGGACCTACAAGACAGAGCAGGGACTGGATCCCGTGTTTCCTGGGTAACTGTGGCCAGGTCAGCCCCAGATCCACAAAGATACACCCTCACTAAGAGGAGTGAGGTGCTTTGAATTTTTGCTGATTTAGGCCTTTGCTTCTCTCTGCCTCCGTTCCACATCTCTAAAAAGGGAGATAATGCCACCTCCCCTTGCTACTGGGAGTTTAAACACATTCAAGGTCCCTAGAGCTAGGGGCACGCATTCAAAAAAGCCCAAGCCTGAATGGATTCAGTTGTTGCAGGTAGTCTAACCTGCAGAGGTCGACCCGTTTTGCAAACGGATAGATGCATAGCAAGTGGGAGGCGAGCAGCGTGACCGCCCCAGACGCCAAAGTGAAGGGGATTCAACAGGGCAGGGTGCAGGACAGAGCCATGAGTAGCTCACTTGGGGGGGCATGGGGATGGGGGCTCTCCCAGGCAAGCATGGGGGCAGCGTGCGCCTCCAAGATCTGTGCACAGGGTAGGGGCGGGCTGCTGCTGCGGGCTTGCCCCAGGCACCAAACTTCCTTGCTACGGTACTGGATAGGCGTTGTCTTTTCATTCAGGAAATGCAGGCACATGCCCGCAGTGGCCAGGCCAGAAGCCCAGGGCCACTAGAGCAGCCCCCCCCGACACAGGGAAGCTGAATGGAGGAAGGCCTGAGTAAGACTGAGGAGGGGTTGAAACCCCAGCCTTTGCCTGTGGGAGAGGGCGGGGGGGGGGGTAAGAGGGAGGG
>NW_017729001.1:26395292-26395527 GCF_001723915.1 Gavialis gangeticus
GGGGGGGGGGTAAGAGGGAGGGTGGCCAGACCACTGTGTCAGGACAGGAGGAAGAGGGGGAAGAGCTCTGCCCACCCCAGCGGCTCCCTTACAGCTGGGAGCAATGCTAGCACACAGCGCTACCCAACCCTAGAGGGGAACTCTTTCCTGTCCTCCTTCTCCCCCACCGCCACGGGCAGGCACGGAGGCTCTGTTCAGTGCTGGAAGGGGAGCTCTTCCCCCTCCTCCTCCTTCC
>NW_017729001.1:26400527-26401039 GCF_001723915.1 Gavialis gangeticus
TAATGCCACCTCCCCTTGCTACTGGGAGTTTAAACACATTCAAGGTCCCTAGAGCTAGGGGCACGCATTCAAAAAAGCCCAAGCCTGAATGGATTCAGTTGTTGCAGGTAGTCTAACCTGCAGAGGTCGACCCGTTTTGCAAACGGATAGATGCATAGCAAGTGGGAGGCGAGCAGCGTGACCGCCCCAGACGCCAAAGTGAAGGGGATTCAACAGGGCAGGGTGCAGGACAGAGCCATGAGTAGCTCACTTGGGGGGGCATGGGGATGGGGGCTCTCCCAGGCAAGCATGGGGGCAGCGTGCGCCTCCAAGATCTGTGCACAGGGTAGGGGCGGGCTGCTGCTGCGGGCTTGCCCCAGGCACCAAACTTCCTTGCTACGGTACTGGATAGGCGTTGTCTTTTCATTCAGGAAATGCAGGCACATGCCCGCAGTGGCCAGGCCAGAAGCCCAGGGCCACTAGAGCAGCCCCCCCCGACACAGGGAAGCTGAATGGAGGAAGGCCTGAGTAAG
>NW_017729001.1:26406039-26415739 GCF_001723915.1 Gavialis gangeticus
CCCCCCCCCGGAGTGAGGTGGGGAGGGGGCTCTGTGACACTGCCCAGCCCTGGAAAGGGACTCTTCCCCCTGCTCCTCCCCCGGTGCCGTGGGGTGGGATGGGAAGGGGGGCTGTATGCGAGGCTGCCTGGCCCCAGAGAGGGACTCTTCCCCCTGCTCCTTCCCTCACTCACCCCCACAGGATGGGCTCTGTTCAGTGCTGGGGGGGGTATTCTTCCTCCTCCTCCTCCTTTTCATCCCTCCACCACCACGGGGCGAGGAGGGGGGGTGCTCTGTGCAGCGCTGCCCAGCTCAGGCATGGGGGGAGGTTGTAACTGAGCCGCAGCTGCCAGAGGTGGTCCCACACTCAGTCCCAGCCGAGGCAGTCGCACGGGGGGGGGGCTGGGTCAGGCCACGGGAGTGGGGCCACCCCCAGTGG
This sequence comes from Gavialis gangeticus, assembly GCF_001723915.1. Lineage (NCBI taxonomy): Eukaryota > Metazoa > Chordata > Crocodylia > Gavialidae > Gavialis > Gavialis gangeticus. The sequence continues at coordinate 26,406,458 of NW_017729001.1, forward strand.
GTGTAACTCAGTGATGGGAACAGCAGGGAGAAGGGTTAATTCCTCCAGCCCCAGGGGCCACCTCTGCAACCCTGTCCTCTCTTCTCCCCAGCAAACAGGCAGACCCCGGCTGCAGTGGGGGAAGAAGGGAAAGAAGGAAGAATTAGCTGTTCTGTTACAGGTTTAAACCAGTTTCTGATTACTTAAACCAGTTTATGTGTAATGTCTGTCCCTAGCCTAGGTGCTCAAGTGCAATGGCCAGATTGGCATTCTAGGCTGGAAGAGCTTTCACTCTTGTCCCTACAGAGAGGGCCTCTCTGCAGTGAACTGCTGGGACACGGGTTTTACCTTGCCCATTAGCAACTCCTGCTGAAGCATTTTCTTAACAAACAACCTTTTTTAACCCTAGTAGGACCTACTGCGAAGATCTCTGCTCTGAGTGCCTCCCTTCTCTGGTCCAATCATTCTTGTGCAACATGTCCATTTGCAAACAGAACCTGCAAGGTCAAAAAGGAAGAAAAAAAAAAAAACCAAGCAAGACAGAACCAATGCCAAGGTCTTCCTGGTCTATGGCCGGGCATCTTCAAAAGGACAAGATTGATGTGCAGGTGAAAGAAGCTGTTTTGAAGCTAACTGTACAACAAGAAAAGCTTTTTTAATATCATGCAGCCAATCCTAAGGGGAACAATTACTAAGAGATAAAAAGAAGAGGAAAAAAGACTTCTGTGCACAGGAAGATAAATTTGCACCCTTTTACATTTCATTAGGAAAGCCATCTGTGGATTTGACAGTCACCTTGAACAGCATTAAAGAACAAGAAAGGAGGGCGAGGAGAAATGCTCCAGAACCATAATATTGCAATTCTGCCCTGGGTAACTGTGTCACCATGAAAGGCCAAAGCTAATAAGCACTTCTTCTGGCTTGCAAGACACATAAGCTTCCAATAATCAATTAAACTGTTGGACAAGATTGCAAGGGCCTCCATCTGACATGCACTACTTAACTCAGGCCCTCTCAATGTGTTCTGTGCGATCAATACCTATATCAATATACCCTACAGGCATGTATCCAACACCATGGCAATGGAAACATTTTATTTACCAATATCCCATGTCATATAAAATGTACTACTATATTCCTTACTTTACTTTGCAACAGCACCAAGGCAGACACTGTTGGACTATAAACCACATTTCCATTTATGCATGGAGCAGACACACTAGGCTATGCACTTATCTGAAAGGAGAGAAAAACGACTAATCTGAAATACGCTTCCACCCGAAAACCCAGGCTGGATACACACCATCTTGGAAACTGCAAGGAACCTTCAAAGTGCCCAACACTCCCGGGAAGTTTCTTTCCACCCACTGTGTCATCCTCGCACCTTGCCAATCTTTCCATATTTCAAAACATTTTCCTAATTTGGATTCTGCCTGTAAAAATTAGAAGCTAGTCCCTCCTGCAGAACAGAAGGTATGTCAAGGCTCCATGTCTGTACAGTGTTAGGACATAAAGTAAAATAATCAAAAGCATCTTAGAGTTTCATAGTAGCCTGCCTTCTGAAAGGTCCCAAAATACCTCCCCATTAGCCACATTCATGCATTTGTTTCCAACGCACTGACGTCAGACGGAGGAGTGTGGCTTACTCAAAGGAAGAGCCCAACCTTTATATAAGTCCGGATTCTTTTATCCACCAGTGAAATGCAGTCAGTTCAAGTGGGACACAGCAGCATGACACCAAAGCCACAGTATCCACAACACAGACATCGACTGCATCCAACCAAGTTTAAAAGGAAAAGGAAGTTAATATTCCCCTCTCACCACCACAGAAACCTCATCTCGGGAAACGTTTTGGTCAAAAGCAAAGGTTATTTCTAATTCAGGTTCTTATTTTCTTCACCCGCCCCTACGACTAATGTCAGAAGCACACTGGTGAGCACATTTCCTTGCTAAAAAGACAGAACATACTCTGCTTTGCAACAACGTGAATAGAGATAACCGTAGACAACATTTGGATGACTCAAACCACAGAAAGACTAAGTATCAAAGGTTGTCTCAATATTTTATTTGGAGTTTTTTAATATTTAGCCCCTATCCAGGCACCTTCTCCCACTGACCCTTGAAAGGGGTTTTAATTACAGCTTTTCTTTTTTTTTAAGAACATGAAAAAAATTGACAAATCAAAACGGTTTCAAAAAACCTAAACTGACAAATCAAAACTGTTTCAAAAAACCTACCCCCCACGGTCTCGCGTTCCTGTTCAAAGCAGTCCAGGGTATTCCTTTTTCTGTTTTTAACTCATATTCTTTTATTTTTCTCAGTTCAGCATAAACCTCAGAGTTCACCTCTAGCCTGCAATATCTCCAAAACTAGGAGAGTAAGAAATATACTTAGTATCCAATGTCCAAAGTGGAAAAATAATTTCAGCAAGATTAAAAAATGCAAAACCCAGAATGTGACTCTTAGGTCTCTCCAACACTGCCTGGTGCAGATAAACAGGGACATAATCCAAGCAAAGGAAGCATCTTGAATCCTGAAAGCTAAACTCAAATTTCTTTGCAAACTTCAGCAGTTGCCTTTGTGTCCCGAGAGTGACATGTTGCACCAGCAGACAGCACAGGCAGCATGACCCGCTCTGTTCTGCCAAGGTATAAGGTCCACCAAAATACACTACAAAGGCAAACTCAAAATCAGCCATTCCTGCACCTTTGTAATCAATGGCAAAAAACACAGGACTCTACCTATCAGCCTTGATCAGAGCTTATTCTGCAAGTCAATCATTTTCATCACTTCACTTTTTCATAACCTCAGAACAGTGGCAAAAACATGGATGTTGAAACCAAAGGCTGCAGACTTCCTGTGCATTGGAACCAACGGAATAGCAGCCAGCCTTTTTCCAATTACCCCTTGCGCAGACAGCTACAGGTATGTTTTGTATTTCATAGCAGGTCAAATCTATGCCTCAGAATAAAGTCATTCAAAGCCAGGACATAGATACGCTTATCTGCAGGCTACTGGACTCATGGGCCAGAGTTGTCAAAAGAGCACAAGCCTACCGCACACGCTCCCAAGTCGCCAAGCAATTTGGCAAAACCAGTTGGACTGTTGCCGGACAAGAAGTGCTTTTGGAAATCCGGGCCTGTGTAGGTATGGAGATCTTTTGACAACCTGGATGGAAAAGCATCCCTACTGAGAGGTGTTTCCCAAGAAAGCCGAGGGAAAGTCAGCAACCTGCAGGACTTCAGCCCAGGTACACAAGATATGAGAGTTTAGTATGCAAATGCCCTTGAGTGTTCAAGCCACAGTCTTATTGAGGCAATCCCTCTACAGCATTGGTGGGGTATGGTGAGCCCAACCTCACCTTACTAGACTCAAGGGGGAATTTTGTCTGAGTCAAGACATCGGGGTTGATCCCCAAGTTTTCGAACACCATGAAGACCGAAGCCAAAAGAGGCATGATACTACAAAAGGCAAGCGAAAGGAGTGAAACATGAACAGCCACTAATGACTGGCCAGCTTTATGGCCTGCCCACCATCATCTCTCCAGCCCTCTGCTTTGCAGCATGGATCAACCCTGCATTTCTTTCATATCCAGAGCTCTGCCTGGCCATCATGAGCAGATGGAGGCACACAAGGAGTAGAGTCTCTGGTACCGGTGGCTGTAGAAACCCGCTTTGGCTTGGATGCAAATGACCCTCCCCTCAGAGACTGCAGTTCTTGTTAGCTACTGCTGCCTCCATAAGCTGCACCACACAATGGACTAGCTGCCTTGCAAGAGATCTTCTACTTGCCGACCAAGGCACAATACAGGACTTGAATGGTTACTGTTGGAACAGCTGGTTCTAAGGTTGCACAAGTCACAGGTACATGCGTAACTGGAACTTCATACCTCCCATAAATGGATTTTCACTTCTGTCATGCCCTTTGCATTCTATTATGCCCTTTGCCACTCACATGCTGAAACCATCTTTCCATCAATTTAGTGCCGCACTATAAATATGACTGAAACCTTCAAAATCATGAACACAATGCTGTGCAAGCCCTCTACCAATCAGTCTGGACAGCACCGACTAAGATGGGTCTAAATTGTCTCCCTGAAATGATAATCCCCTCTGGTAAGGGAGGGGAAATGTACCATTATGAGGACAAAATTGATTTGGGCAAGGATTTGAAATGTTTCATCTTCATTTACACTAATCCTCCTACCCACAGATAGAAACATCCAGTTTAACCACCACCCTTCCTTCCCCAGCACTGTACCCCGGCAGACAAGCACTAGTACTACCTGTTGATCCAAGAGGCACACTGGGAGCGGTACAAATCCTGGAAGGCTAAGCCACACACTCATGATCGTAAACATCTTTGGCGTTAAACTCTTTGAATGGCTAGATTTTTTACAGCTGATATACTGAAGGTGAAAATAATTTTATATGTGGGTAAGAAAAATAAAATGCAGAAGGTTGGTGAAGAAGGGAAATGCATCACCTGCTGCCAGCCCTGTAAGTATTGCTCCCATGGATCAGATCCTTCTAGTCCAGTCTCATGTCACTGCTACACGAAACTCCCTAGTGAACACATACAGAATAACCCACGCTAAGGGTAGTTCCTAGGAGCCTGCACATCCGTTTTATACGCCAGCATTCATTACCCCAGGATCCAAAGCGGATAGACGAGACGTTTATCCCAGAAGAGCAGACTATAGGCTGCTATTACTGCACCTAATCAGTAGAGGGCAGGTAATTCCCTAATTCAGGGGCAGGCAATTATTCTGGGCGGAGGGCCACTTACTAACAGGCAGCCCAGGGCAGATAAATATTGATTTTCTAAATTTTTTTTAGGGGCCCCGCAGGCCAGATAGAATGGCCGGGCAGGCCATATCTGGCCCGTGGGCCGCATTTTGCCCACCCCTGCCCTAATTGTATGTAGGTGTAAATTTATACCCCAACTAAGCAAAATTACCCTGGTGTTGGTGTTTACATAGTCTGCCCCCTCTTTCTTAGGCAGTGCAAAAGTCACCAATGTAAACGCATCACCTGATGGACCTTAAGAAGAGAGGTATGGTTTGGAAAAAAAATTAAATACTAATGCACATTTCACTTGCACATACTGTATGTGCTCATAATACCATATAGATGTGTGTAGCATGTAAAGGTTACTATTTAAGGGGATATAAAAAATGCTACCAAGGAAACACAAGACACTGTACTACAGAGCAAGAGTAGAGGGGGAGAGGGAAATGTCATCAGCGAGGCAATGTATTTCCTCAGGTTATATTTTCATCTTCTCCTCTTAGCACCTACTCAGCTATTAACATGTCAAATATTTGATTTGTATAATTTGACATCTTGCATTTTAAGAGAATTTATATCAGTTTTTAATAGATCTGCTAAGGTAAAAAAAATAAGTGTTCTCATTAATGACTAAAGGATGAGCACTCCGATTTTTTTTTTTTTTTTTACACTGGGGATTCTCCAAAGCAGACATATTTGTGTGAGTCAACAGCATATGTCACTATCTCCACTATTCATTTGTTTGAATGAGAGTAACTGTCTCTGCTGGGTTTATTTAATGAACAGACAAGATGAATCTTCAGCTGTGTTGCGTTTTAAAGGATTTTTGGCAAGGACGAGGTTAAGTTGTTGTTTCAAACTTTACCCATGACAGACCAAGAATGAGCCAAGGCATAAGAGTGGCTAAGGGACAATCACTGGGAATGATTTCCCTTCTGATGAGAAGGTGATAATTCAGGTACCTACGAAATCATGCGCAAGGTGCATTCAAAGAGAAAGGAGCCTAAGCACCTCCCCCTGAATTTTCTGATCACATCTGTATTGTCACACAAAGTCAAAGGAAGATGTGAAAATGTCATGGGCCCAATGACCTTGCAGCCTCAGGTCTTTGGGGTTGGTTTTTATCATGTTAACTATTTTAGAAAGAAATTCAGAATCGTTTTTGAATTAAAGTTCATATTTCCATTAAGAGAAGGGGTCTGGTCAATAGGACTTGGCAATTTAGAGGTATAGGTATGAAGGTGAGGGGGGTTTTGAAAGCTTATCCTCCCCCTTCTCTGCTATTTTGTTCCTTGGGCATATCTAGAATTAGAGCTGAGGGCTTAGCAATGGCTTTGTTTTATTATTATTTAGAAACCTGAGGCAGCCCCAAAAGGCAGTAAGAGGAAAGTGAAAAGGGCCTTTTCTATCTTGAAAAACACCAACACAATTATTTAAGTTTTGGCTGTACTGCAATATCTTTATAACTGGCAATGATGCACGAGTCCAAAAGGAACTCAGCTGGAATTTAAATTCCCAGGAGAGTTTCTTGGGCTGACGGGGGGGAAGCGTCTCTTTACTATTAAACGCATGTGTTTGATCTGAACGTCTCTGAGACACGGACGTTGAACTCCACAATGCTATATTTGGACTCACTTTTCAAAGAATAACTTCACTTTAAATTCCCTTCATTAGATCTAATCGTATTCTTCAGAAGTAGTTTCTTTTGCTGGAAGCAAAAGTACCATGCACCAGGGGTGAGCAAATTTATTCATCTCTCTGCACTGGCCAACAGGGAAGGGTAAACTTAATGGTCCCATAGTAACACAGGAAATATTTTCAAGAATAAGCAGCAATGCACAAAGGCTCAGAGGACTGGGTATGGTATACACAATGCTCTGTGCAGCTCACGCGTTACCTTCAATGTGAGCACTCTTTGCTTAAGCCTGGGCTAACTCCAGAGGAATTAACTTTGCGGTGAAGAGAGGTCCTAAGTCCAGCCGGCATGCAGGAGACAGCTGAAGTGTGGCTGCAGGTGGCAACTAAGCACATCTCTGAGACAAGACAGTTCTGCTAGCGATGTTATCCTACCAGACAGCAATGTCTGAATGGGACAGAGGCAAGATGTAGCCACCCTCCCACTGCAAAACAGGGTAGCATCAGGGGCAGGAGAAGGCATGTACTATTCTTCTTCTATTTCACTTTGGCATACCACCGCCACTCGGGTAGTTTCTGCTCTCCCCCAGCAAGACTCAGGCCTGAGATACAGAAGTTATATGCCATAGCAGACCCTCCATTATTTAAGGTGCTTACCTAATGGCTGCCTTCAATGTCTGAGGGCTGTCAAGAACACATCGGATCTGAAGTGGCCGGGATGCTCCAGCATAAAGAGGAAGCCAACACCACTGACCCGAGAGCATGTCTCCAGAGACAGAAGTAATAGATTTTCCAAAGGGAGAATGAATACATCTCTCTCAGCCAGCTTTGATTTAAGAAGCAAGACATTTCATATACCTCAGACTAAACACTTCAATGAAAACACATGGATGCTGCACCATGGCTACCGTGAAAAGTGATCTTAAAAGCAGCCAACATTTGTTTTCAATTACCCAGCACACACTTGAAATGATCAGACCATCCCCAAAGTCTTAAACAAATGCTGTGCGCCTTTATGCACAAGAAATGAAAATTACCTAATAACAGCATCATGCCATTCAGCACATGTCTTGGCTTCCCGTCATCTGCATCCGGGTGGCAAAAACGTCGGTATGGCAAACTGTTCTCCAGAATGGAGAATAAGTGCATATGCTACAATAGATACCTACCTTATTGCTATATTTCCATTGTGTTCCTAACAGATCAAATTGCCAATTTAGTTCAACTCTCCAGAAGGAATGCTACAGAAAGCACAAACGTTTGTGCTGAATGTAGACTGACATCCATACATTTATGGACTAACTAGACTGACATGCTATTCAATGCGAAGTGTTTGCCATCAATAGCCATGAGCATCAATTCACTCAACAGGTTTCCAGGTATTATCAGCCTCCTATCAGATGCAAGTGATGCCATTTCCCGCTTAACTTCAGTATCAATGCAATCTCCCCTAATCAATGATATGCGGTACATTTCTCTCGCAGAGACATATCAAAACCTCACCAAGGGAGCACACATACACTGAAGCATGCAAAATGTATGTGATGCAGTGACAGTCCAGGGTACAGAGTGTGTGCTCAGTGTTGCTTAGCAATATAGCCCATGAGTGCCCAGTTGCACAGCACTGCCTACGCTAAGGGAGGAGAGAGATTTCAACAGCAATCAAAATGCTGAACAGGAGAAACAGGAAGAGTAACTGCAAGGGAAAGAGTACGTTCCATTTTTGTTAACTAATGAGTCTCCACACCACGACAGGGGAGGGGTATGTATTGCTAACCACTGTTTTACAGAAGAATAAGACCCTTCCCTATTTCCTTTTTCCTGCTGATTTCAGTGAGCGCCACAGATGTTCATGTCCACCCCGAATCAGACCACAGTACGGGATACACTGGAACACAGAGGAGCTAAGCAACTCATTTACAATGGATAATTTACGGGGCCAATTTTGCCTCCTCTTCTGTTTGCAAGTTATCTGCAGGTAGTAAGTTCCTCTCTCCTGCCAGAAAACATTGCTGGGATTTCCACTCTGATGGAATAACAATAGCAGAGAATGACTTGGGTTATTAATGGATACGACAAAATGAAAATAATCATATTTAAGGACTGAACTGCCATATGCTGGACATGACAGACAGTCCTTTCGAGTGGTGTTATATACTGCTAAAAGTGATATGCGGTGTGCTTAATGACGGTGCTGGAGTTGGCATCCACGCTGCAAAAAAAATGACTTCAGGAGAGGCAGTTGCTTATGTAGTTAGGTAAAATGAGCTATATGGCCAGCAGTAATTGCTACTCATAAGAAATGGTGAATGGGAGAGACCAATAGAATATGACTGTGCTATTTGTTTCCTTGGCCACACATCAAATTAAGCTTTTCAAATAAGGATTTATTAGACAGTTATTGGGCACTAAATGCCAAACAATTATTAAAAGTGACCTACAAACGTATTTAAAAATACCTCTGAGAACTTTCCAATTTCAGGCTGAATATTATTGGTCCCCACCCCCACCTCAATAGGGGCATAGAATACAGACTATTTTAACATACCTTTCCTTTTCAGAGTCACAGGCTCCAGAACTGCTTCAAATTGCATGCTTCCAGTCTATGAAATGGCTGGCATACTCTGTACTAGGACATCAAATCCACTAGGGAACTGCAGTGGGAACTTAAGATAGCCAGTGGGAACAAAGAAAGCAGTCAATTGTAGTATGATGTTTTCAACGTCCTCCAGCACAGGAAGGGATGCCTCACAGTTACTGATCAGAAGTCTCCTTGCGTTAAACAGAATAGTAGTCCAGTTATAACGCAAATGTAATGTTGTCAATCTGCATCTGCTTGCAATACTGGAATGAGATTTTATCAACTTCTCTTCCGGGG
>NW_017729001.1:26420739-26433250 GCF_001723915.1 Gavialis gangeticus
CAAAGAAAGCAGTCAATTGTAGTATGATGTTTTCAACGTCCTCCAGCACAGGAAGGGATGCCTCACAGTTACTGATCAGAAGTCTCCTTGCGTTAAACAGAATAGTAGTCCAGTTATAACGCAAATGTAATGTTGTCAATCTGCATCTGCTTGCAATACTGGAATGAGATTTTATCAACTTCTCTTCCGGGGGGGGGGCGGGTGTACACACATACATACATACACACATATATATACATATACACATACAGTCGACAGTCCTCAGTCAACAGAACAGGGACAACCCCAAGACCTGCACTGTAGGATACCCTGCACTGCCCAGCCAAGGTGTCTCAGCCCCAAGCAGCAGGGAAGCCAGGGCGGTTCATGTGTTAGAAAGAATAGCATTCTTCCAGGCAAGTCTGCTCCACGATTTCCCCGTTATTTCAAAGATTGCCCAGGAGTCAGATTATTGCATATTGTCATTTAAAAGAAAGTGCATTTATTTTTTTTATATACACACACACACACACACACACACATATATACATACATACACACACACACACACACACACACACTCCTGGGCAATCTTGAAAACATGTATGCAGAGGTGGTAACATTTGCATTGGGCTTTATGGACAAGGAATAAGAGACATGTTCCTGACCGGAAGACTTGACAATCTACAGCCTTGACCCTACAACCACTTAAGACAAAGGCTTAAGTGAACTTTGCAGGGTTACTAGGTAAGAATAGACATGGCCACCTTCAATAGGGATGTCATGAAAGTTTGGCTCTATGTTTAATTCTTTTTTTTTTTTTTTTTTTTTTTTTTTTTTATATATATATATACCTTTTAAAAGTTCTGAGTGCATCTTGGATGGGTGGCAATAGGCACCAGGCTGACAACCCTAGAAACGTAGGTCCTCCGTCGACAGAACAGGGACAATCCCAAGACCTGCACTGTAGGATACCCTGCACTGCCCAGCCGAGGTGGTCTCAGCCCTGAGCAGCAGGGAAGCCAGGGAAGTTCACATGTTAGAAAGAACAGCATTCTTCCAGGCAGCTCATTGGAAAGTCTGCTCCACGATTTCCCCGTTATTTCAAGGATCAAAACTTCCATGAGAATACATTTGATTTGGGTCGACATGACGCCAGCCAGGAGCTCCAGCAAAGAAACACCTGCATTATTTATGCTGGTACAGAGGGAGAAGCAGGTGAAGGGAAGCATAAAGAGGGCTGCAAATCTATATGGAGAAGGGCCAGATTCTGATCTTGGTTACCTCAATGTCACTCCACAGATATCAGCAGATTTCATATGGATTTGCACCAATGCAAGCTACATAAGAATCTGGCCTGTAGCTGCTATACTCATCAGGTGGCTAAAAATGAGCCACAGGGAACTTGCAAGTCATTGAACAAACAACAGCATTTGCCAAACCTCTCTGTGTTCCCACACCCTCCCCACTCCAAGGGGACGTCCTACCCCACAGGAGCAAGTAGGAGTTTTGCCGTTTGCTTAAACGAGCCCAGGGTTTCCTCCATGGTGTGCCTTTAATTGCCCTGTTTTCTGCATTTACCAAATAAAAGAAGTAGAGGCGTAACAAGCAATTTCTGCACCCTGGGCAGCAGCGGTGACTGGGCTGGCGGCAGCAGCAGCGATGGCAAGCAACAATATTACCTCCCCTCTAAGCTGAAGTCAGGGCTGGTGCTCCCCTCCCCACCCCTACTTACGCTACTAAGCAGAGGTGTATTAAAAATCCCCCATCCTGGGCATTTATTATTTCCCTTAAAAGCTGCACTGACACATGCCCACCTCCCACGCTCCAGGCTCCTTGAGGTGCACGTGGAGGAAAAACGGTAAATCTTACAGCCCTATTTATTCCCCCCCGGCAATTTCCAACACTGTAAAGTCATGCGTGTCAAACTCACTTGACCCCTTGCATATGTATTCCCCATGCAGCTCAAATATTCAAAAGTCATAAACCTCAACCCCTTAAAACATGACCCAAAAAAATTAGAATAATTACAATTCATAATACATTTGGTGTCCTTTACGTTTCCTCTGCAGCCCCTGACCCTTGCTGGCACAGCAACTACAAAGACGAGAAACGTTTTTAAAAGAAGGCATGAGAAAGTGGGAGCTGGGGAGGGCGTATGATGCACGACTGGCCTCCGCTGCCATGAAGACTCACAGAGGAAAGTGTTATGAGAATTTCAGAGTGCCTCAATTCTGGCATCCGAGATTTTCACAGAGAGGGGAGATATTATGAAGCAAGCAACAGAATCAAAACCCCAGGAACCTAACACCATCAGCCTGATCACTAGTTCCAGATTGTTACCCCCTCAAAAAAGAAAGATTGAGGTATATCACTACAAAGCCAAATAGGCAATGATGATAAATATTTGGCAAGTGTGAACCCCTTCGTTTGCACAGAGTCTCACTAGTGTGCACCCAAAGATACCATTTCACTGAGCTGTGGGAGGGCCTCAGGCAAATTGGAAATGTTCTAGTGAAGTATTAGGACTATTGCTGGGGCTGTTGTTTTACAATAAAAACATCTGGCTCTGATCTGGTGCTTTCCACTACGACATCTCTAAGAGCTCTGAAAAGAAGGTGGGTGCCGTTATCCCCTTGCTACAGATGGAGATACCCGAAGTATACATTTGGAGCCATTTCTTGCTCCAAACCACCCAGCCGCTGTTAACATGTGAACAAGCTGGGAATGGCAGGAATGCAGCAAAACCACTGCTTCACCTAGGGTTAAGTTGAAGCAGGTCTGAAACAGCTCAAAATGTACATGTGTCCATACCCAGAGTCAATCCACAGACAACGGCAGACCTGGAGCTAGATGTCAGCTCTCCCAAGTCCTAACACACTGTGCTACTTACCCTGCCTATGTTCCTTCACTCCTCTTTTCCACAATTCCCTATTTTGAGAAAGTGAGGATTAACATACTTTATCATTTTTCTTTTACAGAGTTTCAAGCTCGAAACAGAAGTGCTATAGGAGCAAAGCACTGCCATCATCTTCATCAAAAACACTGAATGCAAACCTACATGAAAGCAAACATACTGAAACAGGATACAGCTCTGAAACTAGAGTAACATGCCTGAAGCCCTTGTATCTCCTAATACGTATGTGTTTTACTGAAGAAAAGCACCTGCACATTAAACAAATTGCATCGGTGCTTAACAATTTGTGCGAACACGTATTACAGAGACATGAGAAGTATCGAGAATGGAGACCTACGTCCTTCAGTTCTGGAAATCCCTCTCTCTTGGTCTGAAAGATTCCCCACCCCCCCAGTGTTCAGCATCTTTGTCAAATTATACTGGCACTATCAAATTCTCAGTTTTGGGGCTATGGTGGTGACTGTTTTTCCAAGAACACCTCACAACTGTAACTAAAAAGTAAATTGCATTTCCAGGTCAGTTCAAAGACATTTTAGTTGCTTCGTGTGTTATACCCAAGGAGTGAAAATTGTTCATCTCTTGAGCCTGCAGAGGTCAGTTAAGTGACATTAAAGGATCATTCACCTAAAACAGTTTTTTTGGGAGGGAGATGGAGGGAATGAACGTGGGGCAGAGAGGACAGTGTTAAAATTTTAAATGATCAGAGGGGAAGTAAAACAAATAAAGACAAATCAGGAGCTACTTATGTTTGATTTATACCAGATGAATTTTGTACTGTAAATCACTCGAAGCTAGCTTCTTGGCTTTCTCTAGGTAAAACCCCATGGCTTCAGTGTCTAAAGCACAATGAAAGTGTTTCAATTAGAACCAAAGGAAACCCTCCCACAGAGGCAAAAAAAAGTTATTTCATACTGCTTGCAGAACCCTGCCCCTGATTAGAAGAAAAGGCTGCAGATGTGTTAAATCAATACCTACGAACTACTCTAAGTATCGGTCCTATTTTTAACCATGAGCTGGCAAAGTTCAAGTCCAGGGGTGTTAAATCTTTTTGTGCTAATTTGTTCTAGCTCTCCTTTGGATTAAAAAAAATGGAATGGATCAACCTAAATGTATTCTTTTGTAATTATTATTAAATGTAATCATCCGATTGTTAGTCAGATGACACCAACATTTAAGTTGTAGCTGAGTAGGGACTTCTTTCAAGTTGGTTCACTTCATGTTCTGCATCTCTGTTGCATTAATTACCATTTCGTCTAGAAGCAACGCAATAGCCGCATCCAAACCCAATCGTCTGCTGGGAACCAAGGCATTTCAATAAGTTGCAACAGATGAATTAATAGGGGACTGATACCAGTAGCAGGAAAGGGGTAAAATATTGGAGAGAAAAGGAGATTTGAAATGGCTCAGGAGAGAAAAGGAGATTATGGAGAGGGAAGAAACAGGCACCAGGCACAAGACACATGGTTTTTTAAAACAGAAAGCAAATACACAGGAATTGACTCCTACAATTCACCTTTACACTGCAGTGCTCCTAATATTCATGTCCAATTTACAGAGGGCACCATCCTGCTTCAGGGCAGGGGTGGGGGACAAGATCTCTTGAGGTCCCTCCCAGCCCTACATTGCTATGACTCCCCATCAGTATCAACGGATACAAAATCAGACCCACAACCTATTCCCCACTGCCCCTTCCCCATCACTGGTTTAAATGGGACATAGCACAGCAGTCCCAAACACCATTACCATCTAGCAGCTCAGGTGATCTCAGCCCAGGTTGTGCAAAGCGCCATGTTAATAGTGCTGTTGCTAAACAGACACCCCCAAAGAGGCTGGCATCGTTGATGAAGACCCATCTCCCCCCTCCTCCCTGGGAGTGGTCTCCCTGCAAGTCAGTGCAAGCCACCTGTGGGAAGCTGCCCCTGCTGTGCCAGGTCTGCACAAGCAGAGGCTTTCAGGTGACTGGGTTAATTAAGCCTGGCCCCTCTCGTTAGCACCAGACAGCTAATAAAGCAAGTTCAGCCAAGTGACTCAGGCTTGGGCCATGCCCTTTCTCCTCATTTAAGCCCTGCCATACCCCAAGCATCACCTCTAGCCCTTTACATGAGTTGAAGGGCTCTGTAACACTCACCCAAAAAAGCCCAATGCAAAGTACCATACCAGGAGTTGGGCTGACCTGTGACCTAGGCCTCAAGCAGGGGCACTTACAGAGAGGGCCTTTGGGGAACAAACACCATAGGCAAAACCTCCTTGCAGCAGGGAGCAGGGGGCCGATGCTATGGCTCCTGCCTGCAGGCTGGTTCTGCAACTACACAGGGGTTTCCCCTGCCCCTGCCCAGGGCTCACCCCCTGAATTCAATCCCCCCACTTCTCATGAAAGCTCAATTTTCATGACAGTGCAATGGTTTGAAAGGTAAATTTCATCCTTTCAAAGACAGAAACAGGAAAAAAAGAAGCATGCCCTTGTGCTTCTGGAGGTAAGACTGAAAAGATGGTTTTAATGCTGCATCTCTAAGGAAAAACACTTTGTGCTCATGCTATTCAGGATAAACCTTCACCTTTAAAATTAGGGAAGAACAAGAGACAGCACAAGAGCCCAAGCACCTACCATATCTAAGGAGTGCAGATGCAATAGCAATGAGCAAGGTCTGAAAACTCAGCAAGAACAAAGCCACATACTGCACACCACGACGCAGAAAAGCTCGGACAGCCCTCATACGATGTTCTCAGTCTCCTTCTCCCACTGCCCCCACTGTACAATCTGCAGGAGGCAGAAAGGTTTCTAAAGCTCTACGGCTAATAAGAGTTCAGTCAGAAGACCCCATGTGCCATCACAGAGCTTGAGTCTGCCTATTTTCATAATGAGCGGTGCAAGTGGGTCAGATCCTCAATGCGATGCAGCTATTTCACCTGAGGGCAGTGCTGCCCCTCGCCTACAAACCTGGACCTAGCCCCCCCCCCAAACAAAAATGTTAAGTCACGGACTAAAATAGCTACACGTGTTATGTATAAATATGCACACGCAGAGACAGGCTTGGTAGGACTAGGGAAATGGGAGAGAGATGCAGCAACAAAACACAAGGTAGGAGAAGGTGCAGGGTCCAAATAGCCAACGTCCGCTTTAAGTTCAATCTCCTTCTGGCTTGTAAGTATGTGCCTTGCACCCGACTTGCTAACCAGGCCGTGTCAGCAGAATAGGTCTGCTGGTTGAACTCAATGCTAGCTGCTAACAATTCCCACTCCTGACACCGCCTCAACTTTGTACCCTTGGCAACTCTCTTAACCTCTCTTCCACAGGTTAAAGGCCTCAGGGAAAAGCAGGAAACGAGATGCTATTAAAAGCAGAAAGCTGCTCCATTCCCTTCCTGCCTCCTATAACCACTGCTTTCTGCCTCAGTTTCCCCAGCTACAACAGTAAGGTAATGTTCGTATGCAGTGGCTTTTGGTGCTTGCAAATCTCTCTGAACAACAAGCCCAAAGCAATCTCAGTGCTATTACCACCTCCCTCGGAGGCCCTCAAGCTAGAAGAGAAAGAAGCCACATCCCCATTACAAAACACAGGTCTAGTTAACCCTGTGCCATGTCTTGGGCAAAAAATGCAACTGGAGCTAATGAATTCTTCTCCCCCCTGCATAAAGCCTCCTTGCTAAGAGATACCTTCTGCATCTTAAAAATGCATCTACCTTGACAAGGTCTTTTGTTGCAGGCTCTTTGTACCAGAGGAACAATGAGCATTTTTGTATGCAGTGATTGTGGCGATCCCAGCTGTTTAGCCAGAATAAAAACACACCCTAGCAAAGATAAAGGGACTGTAAAACTTAAGAAGGGAGAAAAATACAAAGAGCTTCCCCCCTGTCGTTGGCAAAACGAAGGAAACTGAGCTGAACAGGATCTGACCTCTGGCAAAAGGTCCCATGTAGCTGCTTATTTGGTAAAACTCAGCTGAGCTGGACTGTGCGTAGAAAGCAGTTCATTTTGTAGAGTAATGCGCCGAGACGAGCCCCGGGAGACTAGAAACCCAGCCCAAATATTAGAACTTGCAGCCTCCTTCTCACCGTGGCAGCCTGTAAGCTATAGCAACACCAAAACCTTCACGGCAGCTGAGCTGCCTGATGCTGAAGCTAAGCGCGCGTGACAGATTTGGACAATTTGGAAGATGGGCACATTCACAACCACTGAGCGCTGCTCCTCACAGCTGCCTCTCTGAGGACTCCAGTGCCATAAATAAGCTCAGATCAGAAATATCAATAGGAACAAATATTAAAATATATGTGTCTTTGGCCACTGGAGAGAGAGCTGCCCAGATCCACTCGCATTCAGCACAGTCCCTCCTCCTCCTCCTCCCCCCTCTGGATAACAAGCAGATGCCAAGCTGTGGAAGTTATTCTTTCATTTGCGGCATCTGGCTCCTTGGCAGACTCCTCAAGCAATTATGTGCCTAGCTTTAAAGCTGTCTTTGGGTCTGCCTCATGGCTTGGCTGCCTTTGGCTTGTATCAGCTATCCTTATTTTCACAGGCCATCGTTTGACCTGTAAGTCGCTCTTCAGATATGAGAAAAATCAGACTGTCTCATTTCCCCCTAATTAGGAGCAAAAATAAGATTGCTTGTGCATAACTACACATTTTGGTCCTTGTGCTCTTTAGTGCTGCCACGTGCCTTCAGCACCATATTACCTGGATTCCAGGGCACCGTGTCTCTTACTAACCCCAGGCTCCTTAAGCTGCCTTCAAAATTACATGCAGAATCAAGTATTTCTCCAGCCCAACAAAGATCTGCCCATCTGCTTCCTTCCACCAGAAGGGCTAGGATTCGCAGTCCTTTGACTGCAAATGAAATGGTTGGTAAGAGTGCATCCCCCACCCTGAAAGGTGTTGGAGTAAAGAGGCTGCTTTCATGCAGTACAATTATAAGAAACCCACAACCACCCTCCCCAAGCCTGCTTGTAACCCCAGTGTGGAGGGAGGGATTTTAAAGGCATCTGGAGACAGCAAAAGATTGGAAAAAGAAAGCCCTTAAGGTGGACATCCTACACTGCTATCTTCACCCAAAGACAAGAGACCACATTGCTAACCCGGCACTCAAGTCCTGGCTTCTCTGATTAAAGCTGCTGCTTACAAGTGTCCTGCAGACATCTGCATGCTAAGGTGACCAACTCCGTTCACACATGCCCCGAACAGTGCTCTGATGGTAACATCCTTCAGCCACTGCTGACCTTGGGCTCTGCTCAAGTTGGTGACCCAAAGATTAGAAATCCCTTAACCCATCCAATCCCGAACGCACAGCGTCTGCTGCCAAAGGAGCATTTGGCATACATTAGAGCATAACAAAGAATTTGGGAGAGATCCAAAGAGAGACATTTAAAACAGCCTATTCAGAAGTGTTAGCATTAAGGGATAGGGTGTTAAAGGAAGCACCTTTGCCAGCACTGCGTACCACCGACAGAACGGACCCACAAACGGCTCCGGAGATACACCCGCCATGGTGCTTTCTGAACTCCTTGCATGCACTTTCCAAAGATGAAGCGACAGGCCAGGCATTCATCTTTGCTTTCTATCATCATTGGCTCAACGCCCAGATCAAAATTAATTGGCCAAGCTTGAAAGACCCTGCATTCAACTGGACAGCGTCTCTCAGTTTGTCTGTTTGGTGATAAATGTTGACCGTCCCTGCATCCAGTCGCCCTGGAAGATTTCAGGGAACGTTTAAGAAGTCCGTTTTCCAGAGCCTTAGTGGTTCGAGGGAAAAGTGGAGAAGTGGAAGGGGGTGATGGGGGCCCCTTCTGTTTGTGTAGCTCAATCACAGCTTCAAGCATCTTGGCAATTTTCTGCAGACCAAGAACCTGGCAGATAGCAGCCATATGCCTTCTAGCATAGCAGTAAGCCCCTCTCGCCTCTGCCCACCACCACTCCCCCTCCAAACAGACCTTACAATACTGACACCACAAAAGGCAACCAAAAACTTTTGAGGGATGGGAACAAAGCCCAACTGGTATGTAGGTGAAGACGAGACGGGGGAACACCGATCGGAGAAGGGAGCATGCAGACCACCCCCATCACAGGAGAAAGGCTTGGGAATGTGGGGAAATAGGACATGGTGGTTTTGGGAGGAGTGGGGATGCACAGAAACCCTACTCCAGAGGCATTGGGGACCATACACAGAGCCCAAGGTATCAGGGAGGGATTCCCTGCTGTGCCCCTTAACACCATGGTGCAGCACACAGGGACCCAAGGAGGCCCCAGCATGTGCCGCCTGCTTGACCTGTAGAAAGGACAGGACACAGCACTGCCTAGGTCAGAGCACATGATGACCGAGTCCAAGTAAACTGCATCCCCCACCTCTGGCTTGCGCCACGCAGCGCTGCACTGCATGGTAGCACACTAAGCCAGGGAAGTGCTGACGCACGCCACCCCAACACCTTCTTGTGTACCACAAGGGAGGAATCCTGGCCACCTCTTTCCTGCCAACTGCAATGGGACCAGTCCTGCAAAATGAACGCGCCACTCACATGAACTTTCCCAAGCCAGCCCCTTTCCGAAGCCTCCGAGAAATCCAGCAGCGCAGGCCAGCAAAACGCACTCAAAGAGCTGGCCCCAAGTGAAGCAGTACCTCCTTAAAGCTGAACTTCAGCAGGGCTGCAAGTGGCTAAAAAGCAGCAAAACTCTTAGGAAGAGACCAGGAGACTCCATGGAGCCAGTACTGCCTTGGTGAAGGCAGTGACAAAACCCCCACTAGCATCAGCAAAAGCAGAACGAATCTCACTGACTTACATATTTCAGCTAAAGGGCTGAAATCAAGGCTTTCCCTACAAACGCTGCTAGAAAACACAAAGGGAGAAAAACTCATAGGGCACGTCCCCATGAGCGGGAATGTGCATTTCCCCAGGGACAAACAGCAGTGGCACAACACATGTCGCTGCTACTTGTCCCTGGGGAATGCCTGTGCCACGCGTGCTCTGGTGTTCAGCATGTTGCCCCAGATGGGGTAGGAGAGGCTGGGGCCAGCACCTGTGCTGAGCCCAGCAGCCTTACCAGAGGTCCTGGGGGCCCCCGGGAGCTGCAGCTCTGGCGATCCTGCAGCAAGGAGCCTGGCTAGCAGCCAGAGTGTGGCTCTGGCCAGCCAGGCTCTGATTTTGGGTGGCGAGCGCTGCCGCCACATGCACCACCCTGCTTTTTTTTAGGCACAGGATTTTTTGACCCCAGGATCTCCCAGGGTCAAAAAAAACCCATGCTGCAAATCAGCAGTGCAAGGAACACTTGCATGTGCACTGTGTAGTGCCACAGACCACACGTCTGCGCTCATCTGGACACATAATGTCCACATAAGTCATAATGTCTTTGCTATTCCTCTGCAATCTTTTGGTCCCTGATATCCCTTTTTGTGCAAGCCAGAAGCTGCCTTATAGGTAAACTATGTCCATGCTATTTTACAGGCAGCTTGGTTGGCAAGCCGAGGACATGGACAAATGAACAAGTTACAGCAAATTAAAAGGGGGCAGAGACTGGCCATGCATCACCTATTCCACAATAGCTGCCCATGTGTCCACTCTTACATGACAGTGCAGAGGACTCTAGGTTGAGGTCTCTTAGCCTCCATGCAGCAAGCCTTTAACTAACTGCAATTTGTTCATTTGTCCACCCTCTGAGAAAAGTATGCTTCAGGGTTATCCAGGTCAGCAGCCCTGTTGGTTTTGAGAGAGCTACTCATTGTGGGAAGTTATGGGAGGAGTTCACCACCGCAGGGGTGTCTTGCCACGGTAGGAAGGGAGATGCAAGCCACTCCATTAGCAGTCCCCAAGGGTCCAGTTCACGCCTGTTGAACAACAGTTGGTCTTGAGAGCAATCTGCAGAAGTATTTGTTCAGCCTCCAGGTGTGGCACAATTAGCTCCAGCCACACACAAGCTGCTCCCTCACCCAGCCTCTCTCCTGATGAGGCGGCATGAAAGAAGAGTCAAAAATTAGACTGCCTCGTGGAAACCACTTCGGCTATCCAGAAAAAAATTCTGCCAAGGAAATCTGAAGACCAAAAGTGCCATGTAGCCCCTGAGAAAACAGAAGCATCTCCAAGTGTTTTAAGACAGAAGAATGTATTTTTAAAACTGTCTGGATTCCCACACACCAGCCTGCATTAATTTAGGCTGCTGTTAAGGTTGAGAGCACATGTCAGTAAATTGTGGATTAAAAAAAAAAAAAAAAATTAGAATTACACTGCTTTTATCCCCAGGTGAGGATTACAAACCCAGCAAATTCAGTTAGACTTTAAAGAAACTCAGACAAGTTAACATTTGGAAATACTGAATTAAGGTTGTTGGAATACTTTAACTGCCCTGTAAGCATCTCAAATGTATTACTCCCTCCCCTTCCCTCCTCCCCCATATTTCATAGCCATGAAGTCCAATTGCAAAGGTAGCCTTTGGCTTCGGAGCAGTGCAAACATAAAGAAGATGCCATCCACAATCCCAGAAGTAGCACTAGAAGGAAAGGAAGAGAAAGCAACATTTAAGAATCCTGATAGATTCCTCCACTGTTTATAAACCACGACAGACAGCCAAAGCCAATGCCAAAGTCTTGATATTATAAGCACATTTGTTCTCCTGTCTGGCATGTTTATTTGGCTACATGAACTTTTTTGGTCTACGCCCATACTGATTATTTTAAAATTGTGTGACAAACGGTACAGAATTCCCTTACAGAATCTCAAATTTAGCAAAGTATTTAAGCACATTCTTAATCCTTATCGTATACTTGGATGCTTTATTGATGGAATATTGACCTGGGGCCCTAAACTAGCTCTCTTCTATAAGAGATCATCTCCCTTTGCAGCACCCCCTTGTCCAATCTGCTTGGTCTTCAAAACAATTACACAAACTGCTAGAAACCTACTCAGGGGCAGGCAATTATTTTGGGTGAAGAGCTGCTTACTGAGTTTTGGCAAGCCATCGAGGGCCACATGACAGGCAGCTGGGGGCAGATAAATATTAATTTTCTAAATTTTTTAGGAGTCCCGCGGGCCAGATAGAATAGTCTGGCAGGCCGCATCCAGCCCACGGGCTGCATTTTGCCCACCCCTGAGCCTACTGATAGCCTGAAAGACATGAAACACGTCCTGATCCACCTCTTAGGCATCTAAGCAGTTAAGCATCTAAAGTGTCTAAATTTGATCTCATCTCACCCTGCTCCATTCCTTGAAAATAGCATGAATACTAAAGGTAGGTGGGTTCTCCTCTCAAATACCTTTTATGGCTTAAAGCTTAAGCTAGACAAAAGTTGATGGGTTAACATTTTGTCATGGGCTTCAGCAAGGTAGAATAGCACCACCCAACCAGTGAAAATGTGGGTCTGGCCCCATAATGCTAGTCTCAGGCTGACTAGAGCCAAACATCCAATAGACAACTACCAACCACTGGCTACTCTGGATCCAGACTCTACTTCATGGAGTTGAAAAGAAATCATGAAATGTAGCTCAGCATACTATTTCCCTCCAATACTTCTGAGTTTAGCCTTTAACCCAGCAGCAACGAAATGCATCATTGCAAAATACAAACCAAAGAGAACAGATCAAATCACAACTATAAAAAAAAAAAAAAGTAAGTGTTATGGACTTTTTTTTTTTTTTTTTT
>NW_017729001.1:26433606-26442222 GCF_001723915.1 Gavialis gangeticus
TGGGCTTTTTTTTTTTTTTTTTTTAAAGACAGGTGCAATTACTTTTTTAGCCCAAAGATCTTAATGACTAATAGTACTCTGAGAAAGGGAGTGTGAGGAGGGACTGTTGCTTAAGAGCCACTTGCCACATCGCTAGTGCTGAAAGGAGTTTCAGCAGGAGACAGGTGTGAAGTCCCCTACTCATCCAAACAACTCTTAACATTTCAAAACCCTGAAAAAAGAAAAGGTGTATAGCTTGTCAGCTCCACCACAAGTTAGAAAAAAAATGAGAGACTTTTTCCAGGCACAAGGACTTTGGGAACAGTGGGCCCTCCACGGGGTGAGCAGGAGAAACGTGCAGGGAAAACCAAAGGAAGATTCCTGTAATCAGTCCACAGCATCACTCCCGGACAGTTACAAATATCGGGACGGTGCGGGGAGAAAAAGATTTAACATCAGGAACCAATTTATGTTTGCTGTTCTGTGGAGCAATCATGCCACAGGAATTGCAACTAAATGGCTGGAGCTCCCATAACTGGAGCAGTGAAGAAAGCGGCACAGAACTTTAATGGATGTATGAAATTCAATTGAAATTGATGACTAGAAAAGTAAAGCATTTAACATCCTGTCAATTTAACATCAGCACAAACACGCATGCGCACACACGCGTGTGGATACACACACACACACAAAGGCTGAGAACCAATTTCCCCAACACTGCAATCTGTTCACAGAGTTTCCAAATAAATGTCTATAGTTCCCACAGTGCTGTCAGGAAAGAGAGAAAAATCTTATCTCTGCCCTCATACAGTAACTTAAGCAATAAATGAATATTCTAATACCTCCAGACCTTTCACCACTGATATCTTTAATTTAAAACCCATCTTTTGTGAAAATGGCAATACATTATTACAACCTGCCCCATCCATTTCTCCAAAAGATTAGAAACTGCTTTTGTGTTTCATCTTCGTTTGGAGCAATAACTCATAAAATGTCCCAGGTATTTGAAAAGAGTTTGTATAAACCATTTGCACCTGACACACTTTTCAAACATGGCTCTGTTGTTAGGGAGCCTGTCTACAGACAACAATTGCAAACACTGTTGACGGGGGTGCATTTTTCCAACATCTCAAAATATATCACTTTGCAGCATTTTTTTCCACAGCTCAACAGAAGGTGGAGAAAAAGATAATACTGTGATTGCAGAGTTAGGAACAAAAAAAAAAAAAAAAGGATTCATTACAATCAGTCCACAGTGTATTTTTGTTTGTTTGTTTTTTAAACTAGATTGTTACTAATTTGGAGCCCAACATACCCAAATTCATTCTCTTATTCTATCTTCAGCCGGACATCTGCTGAAATTACAGAATTACCCCTTAAGATTCATAAAGCTTGAATGAAAAATTGTCAATGCCACCTAAGTAACTTAGGAAACTAGGGTCAACTGAGTCACCAGGAGACATGCCGCCTACATGCCATTCTCAAGAGGGACTTCAGAGCCAAAGTGCTCTTGAAAATTTTCCCCTAAAGGCCCGATTCTGAGAGAAAAGGAGAATCAGGCATGAGAGACATTAGCTGAGTCACTAAACGCACCACAAAAGGTGCTGGCCTACCATGGTGAAGAGGGCAGTGTAAAAAGCTGAGTAGAAGAGAAAAATCAGGCCCTTGGGGTTCAGGCTGCCTCCTCTACCCAACACGCTAGGCAGGAACAGAGGGACATGTTCGGGCGGGCCGTTCCTACACTCACAGTATAATTGAACGTGTTCCAGTGTGTTGTACCAGTTGATTCATGGCTAGGCTTTGATATGCAAATTAATCATTATAACTTTTAATTGGGCTAATGTAAGCATCATATGTTACTAATTACACAATGCAGAGAAAAAATATTGCAAATGAATTTAACTGCTTAATCTAATCAGGATGGCAAGTTGTGTTTTAATTACAAATCTGTGTGCACCAGCGATCTGCTGCTGCGCAACGATGGCCCCCAATGCAGCGAAGATCCTCCACCCTGGCATTCAGACATCCATAGATGTGCTACTCAGCCCAGACATGCCAAAATCCACCCCCACTTTTCTTCCTGCCAGAAATGCCCATTCTGAATGCCTACATGAGGGCAATGCGCCAGCAGCTTCCTATCACCCCACCACCGTGTCTCTCCTGGGCTTCAGCATCACCAGTGCACGTGTTCCCACCTGCCTCATTCCCAGTGCCAAAAGGGGAAAAAGGAAGCATTCAGAGCCAGGATCATCTTAGCTGGCTATAACTGTCTTCCCCCAACATCTCTCCTCGGCATCCTTGCTCCGCAGTGCCTGGTAACTGAGGCAGCCCAGGGAATCCCAACTCCCTCTGTGCCTGCAGACATGGCAAGTTCAAACTCCTCCTTTCCAAATGAATCCCTAGAGTAAGCTGTGTGACAATGGCAGAGATCTTGAAAGCTATTTAAGGGACTCCAATGCCTGCTTAAGGTGGATGGGAATGAAGGACCTAAACATCACTGAGATAAACCAAGAGAACCACACTGCAGGCTAGGTCCAAATTTATCCCAAAGGGTCAACACTCGGTTCCCTGCCACCCATGTGCAGCCCTATCTGTTGGAATCCAGAGACAGACAAACAACAGAGACAGACGTACAAGTCCTTGGGTCACAGGACGCAGTGGAGTTGCACTGAGAGTCTTATCTTTATGCATGAAAAGCTGATCCCTATAGTCAGACTCATTGTCTATCCATTTTGATTTACAAAAAGTAAGAGTGCATTTAGAGCTCATTTCCTTTCCACCCTTACAATGCAAACAAAACGGAAAAATGCATTAAAAAATAAAATAGGATTAAAAAAGGAAACACATTCCCCTGTTAAGACTGTCATCTGAGCTAGTGCCTGGAGCAAGTCTTTACAGCCAAATTAAAAACCTCTGAATATTGTGGGTTTTAATAGAAACGCTGATATAACTGAGTGACTATAGCATATGGGAATGCACTTGCATAATGCATCACCTTGAGAATGTATTATGGTGAGATATGTGAAGATGACAATGTTCGCTGCCTGGCTGTACCCGCAGGTAAGAAAAATATCCACTTGCTGATAAGTCTGCTGGTAATTAAGTAGAGCGTTTCAGGGAGGGAAGAATACTCTGAAATGTTACGGCAGTTACAGGGTATCTAAAAAGCAAATGCAAACTATTTTTTCTGACATTATTTTTTAATTTGACACGGTTCCTCTTATTTACCAAAAGAAGTAATAAAGCCTCACGGATCCTGAGCACACCAATGAGTTTAGATTTGCCAGTAATGCACATTAAAGCAAAAACCCCAAGTCATTTTTTTAAAAACATTAGGGGGCTGATTACTGTGAAGCGATCTGTGTTTCTCCCACTAAGTGGACAGATGGATTGCTACTTGCAAATTCTTTTCAAATTTATTTTACAGCATGGCATTTGGCAGCTAGCAGGGGTCTTGGTTTTGACAATTTGTCCAGCATCATTTACTTCTTTAAATTCACTGTCTAGCTTTCAAACCAGAGGTTTGGTGTCTGGGAAACAGAGATGGGAAATTCTATCATTCAGGAATATACTGTGTATTGTAGATAATAATTTAGATGATGCAGTTCCAAGAACTGAAGTCTAATTCAGCAATTCCCGGACTCCTGGAAATATTAACCGTGCTGGTATCTTAGTGTTTTGATGGATACTCCAGGCTTTTGGAGGGTGCCTGCACCAGGTCTCTGTTACCCATCTCTCATTCCATTGCACACCCAAAGATTTAGATATATACAGCAGTCACTGCTGTGACCCAGCTCATGGAGACAGGACCTGACTTAGCTTCACTGCAGCCACAGTGACATGGGGCTCAGCACAAGCTAACCCAGGGATGGGCAAAATACGGCCCGGGGGCCATATTTATTAATATTAATTTAATATTTATTTGCACCTGGCTGCCCTTCAAAGATGACAGGAGCCAGGGGCAGTAGGACCCAGGGGAAGCTGGCAGCAGGACCCAACAGCAAGGCCCCCCCAGCCCTGCCCCCTCGACCAGAAGCCCCTGCCTAGCAGAGGCTTTTGGCTTGGGACCATGGGGCTGTTCCTGCTGCCCTGCACTGGAGAGGGAAATGTGGCCCTCGACACCTTGTCAAAACTTGGTAAGTGGCCCTCCGCCCGAAATAATTGCCCACCCCTAGGCTAACCCCCAGTGAGAGCTTCTCCAGCTCTGCACCCAAAATCCAGCTCCATGCTGCTGTGGCAGGTGTAGGCCAGTACCCAAGCAAACCTCAAGCGAACGCAAGCACCTCATACAGTTCAGGTCCAAGAGCCTGGCCCACCAAGAAGCTAAGTATCTCTTGCAAGGAGCAGGAACTAGCCAGGAGCAAAATGCTGTGGTGACAGGCTCAGGCACCCAAGTAGCTGTCCTAGTTCTCCGGACTGATATAGGCTTCCTTCCATTTAGCATCCTCTGTTACAAACCTTCCCCTGCCTGGAGTTAGGCACCTAAGCCATATGAGCTGCTCAGGTAGTCCATGGCCGAGTGGCTGAAACATGGTCTTGCATGAGCTGCTTATACGCAATACCTGTCCTTTGTGAGAGGACCCTGCTGCACCTCTAGCTCTCCCGATCCTGTCCTCAGGCTTCCCGATACTGGGACTGCCTAGGCATACCTTCAGGATCTAATCCTATTAGCAATATAAGCTTGTCCCTGCCAATTTGGGGAACCCCACCTCAGGACCCCAGGTTGGCCAGAACTCAAAGCAGCTTGCTGGCCGTGGGGCAGCCTCAGCACTTGCATGGATTTGCAAATGCCATCTGGCACAAATGCAGGCATGTAGAGCTGAAAAATAGCTTTGAAGATGCCAACGGAGCCTAAGGACTAGATTTCCATGCCTAAGCATCTTTTAAGGATCTGGATCTTAACTCTTGTCTCAAGGACTTAGAGATCTCCAGAGGAAAAACGTTAAACGTGAACAAAGTCTTCTTGTTGCTGTACTTGAAAAAGTAACTGAACTGTGAGCACAAAGAAAAGTACTCATTTTATTACTTGTTTTGTGCAGCTGAATTTTTGGCCCTAAATCCACTAACATTAAACGCCTTCAGTTGATTTCTTCCAAGGGAAGAAGCATATATAATTTTGATTAAGTATTAAAAAAAGAGGAGGAAACCTTTTTATATTAATTCTAGTGGCTGTCAGAGATGAGAATTTAATAATGTTAGTAATTAATATACTCCATTATTCCAAAACACGTTGGAGGAGAATGTCTTATGATGAATTAGATAGTATGAACATATCTTCCTCCTTGGCTTCTTTAAAGCATGATCTACGACTGATCACCATGTTCAACTAAATTCCTGTGTCTTTTATTCTACACCTAGAAATATATTTACCTTCCCATACCAGAATTGCATATCTATGTGGTCTTTATCCACCATTTAACCAGTTGGTTGTATTGTTGAATCAGCTAACATAAGTATCTGAAGGGCAAACATGCAGGAATGAAACGAATTGTTTAGAGTGATCCAGTGGACAGATCAAGGAAGCATGGAACGAACTGAGAGAAAGCAAGATTTAGGCTGAATATCAGTGAAGTCTAATAGACTGTGAAACAGTCTGCCAAAGGAAGCAACAGAAGCCCCATTGCTTGAGTCATTTAATACTGGACTAGACAAAGTGCTCAAGAACAGTCTGTACTGAACAAGCCAGCATTGTCAGAGGAGACAGAAAAAAGATGACTTAATAAGCTTTTCCATCTCTAATTCCTGCAATTCTGGAGATTCAATCATGACAGTAGCTGTGCATCTCAAGCTGGAGGAGCATGCAGAAGAGTTCATTCTCCGTGTGCGTGCCGGTAGTTAACATACTAGTAGTTAACTTTTTAAATCCCTTGGATTCATTAAAAATAAAATACTGAAATATATTTCACTAAAACACTTAGGCATGCTGGTCCCTTCTCCATTAAGAAAGGAAAGCTAGGTGAATGATATTTCTATAGGGTTTTCCACTAAAGGTTTTAAAAGGCTTTAAAAATGCTAATGAAATGGGCATTCCCAAGCCCTAGCGGGCCAAAGTAGTTTTGCAGAAGGAGAACCCAGGCATTGGGAGAAAAACCACCCAATTTCCATGGATGCTGAGCACCCACAGCTCCCTGGAACTTCCACAGGAAGTCCAAAATACAATCTGGATCTTCCAATTTACACCTCCATGCCAGGGGAGCAAGACCCTCCTTCCTCCTCTACCTGGGACTATTAGGATGTTTGTTTCTTTTCTAAATCAAAAAAGAGAAGACAAAAAAAATCAGATGAGATGTCATGAGTCAGTAGCTGCTAACGACTGTTTCTGTTGGGCTGCAATGACTGTTGAGCTTTCTAATTATTGCTCATCGCAAAGAAACCAGGCTTCATCTGCTCAAGGGTTCCATCTCCCAGAGTCTGTGGATTCGACTCTTCTCTTTCCTTCTGTAGGAATTTTTGAGGTACCATCAATGTTCATTTCAAGGCAGCACCATCCATTTAATGGCCTTTCTTTCCCTTGGTGGCAAAGGCATGGCTGCTAATTTGCGACAGCTCTTCTTCAAGAGTAGCTGCTCCTAACCCAGAAAACACGGCAAGCACATCTGCTTGTTCAAGCAAACGGGCGAGTTCTGCAGTCCAACTAGAGTGCCTTCTAAATGAGAGTAAATGACTCTCTCTTAACTCAGAAAAAGTCCTTTATGAGCAAAGTCAGCTACAGTGCAGTGCCCTGATCCTTTCTGCATCTTGAAAATCTAGCACAGCACAGAAAATTCATAAACAACATAAATGCTGTTCTTGCCACTGCTCTCCCAATCAGAGAAACTAGATTTAAATCACCTGCTGGCAGGTTTATTACACAGCTCACAAGAAGGTAAGGTCCCATACACCAGGCCTCTGCACTTAACAGGACATAAATCTCTGCTTTGCCATCTGTTCTGGAAATGCTTCCCTACTAGCGAGAGAGACCAAAAGATACAGGTGCCTTTAATTGAATCTTCTAAAGGATCTGGATGTCTTTAGTCATAATTATGACGTCTTTCTCATGTAAATCATATTTTTTCACAGCCAATCCCTCCCACGCGTCCCCCATAGGTGGCAAGATTCCCCAAACACAGCGCCATGTTCACGTTGTGCCAAAACACACATTCAGCACTAGGGACAGCTACTCCGACAGAGGAACCAGCTCTCGGGTAGATCTGAGATCTGACCATGGGTGGATCCGCTCATCACTGCACAACTCAAGGAGTGCCGCTCACTCCTCAGGCTGGACATATCTTCCCAAAAACCCCTGGCCCCTTTTTGTAGGGATAGGGTTTTCATTTCCCACTAGATTCATTTCAAATCCTGTTTATATGGTTCTCGGTGCATTCTTCTTTCCTTTCCCAGCCTGAATGGCTTTGTAGTTTTACAGGGTCCTGTTCAGCTGGATCTGTCTAGTGTCAGTACTTTAATGGTCCCTATACCTGTAGCATGTTTAAAGTGACAACCTTTGGAGAGAGGGCCATGCCATCCTCCCTAGTTTTTCTATCCAGGAGTGAAACACAGAATGGTTCAGGGCAATATGAGCAGCAGATAGTAGTTCATGAACAGTTCTCAACAAGTGACCTCAGGAGACCCTGGCCTCATGAAAACCTATGATTGCTGCTCCTGGATACACATGCTTCTCTCAAAATAGACATTTCAAAGCTGGACAAAGAGGCAAAACACTTCCCCCCCTCCCACCCTCCCTTCCCCTCCCCAGCTCTGCAGATTTAAGGAGTGAAAATCTGGTGCCACACTTCATTTTTCTCTCCTTGCCTGAAGTCATGAGAGACAAGATAGGTGTAATCAACACCTTTAAAAGATCTTAAATGACAGGCAGATTGATTGAACAGTGAGGTTGGGCTGCTTTTGAACTCAACAAACTGCATATCTGTGAAAGACAGTGTTTGCATTGCTTCTCAAATAGCCTCCTGAAACATGCATGCCTCTCATCATGTCATGACCAAAATTTGAGAGGAAAGCACATTAACCCACCCCTCCAAAAAAACAGGAACCCAAAACAGACTGGAATCTGGAGCACATCATAAATTCATGAAGCTTTCTCAGTGCTGTCAGAAACAAACAGTTATGTCAACGAAAGGCAGCTGCAAAGGCTCACGCAGGAGTATTTTTGGATAATGCCAAAGGATCATTAATGCGTAGGCTGCAGTTGGGCTCAGAAACCAACCTGGCCAAAGTCCCTTGGTGCGAGGTGACAGACGACCAGATCAGCCTTTTTGGATAGTGCCTACGGTAAGTATCTCACAACAGCCACACTTCAGGGTAGCGTTTGCTTCACCTTGTTTTGAGATGCTCAGATAGCACAGCAACATGAGCCCTGGATGTACCTAGATAGAGTCAAACACAGCACAAGCTTTCCCTGGGCTGCTGTAATTGTCTCAGAGGACTTCTCTGCTTGTCAGTTTTGACTTCCCACTTTTAGATGTCAACAGCCTCCACTGATGTACCATTGGGGAAATTCCTGACAGAGCACAGAGTAGGAGCCTCTTGGACCATGTAAAAAGCATCATCAGAAGCCCCCCCGGGCACTTAAAACGAGAAGATTTGACAGCTGTCCTTTGAAGAGCCTGTTCCCACATTCCAGTACACCAACAAAGCAAT
>NW_017729001.1:26447222-26452400 GCF_001723915.1 Gavialis gangeticus
ACTTCCCACTTTTAGATGTCAACAGCCTCCACTGATGTACCATTGGGGAAATTCCTGACAGAGCACAGAGTAGGAGCCTCTTGGACCATGTAAAAAGCATCATCAGAAGCCCCCCCGGGCACTTAAAACGAGAAGATTTGACAGCTGTCCTTTGAAGAGCCTGTTCCCACATTCCAGTACACCAACAAATCAATTACCAAAGACTAGTGCTTTTTGTCAAAAAACACTACGTCATTAACAAACACCACGAAAAAGCAGCAAGTTCAATAGACCTGGTTTTTATCTCCCTTACACCACTGATTTCAGCTGCTCCTCATTTAAGTTAAAAGGTTGGAGCTAAACCAGTAACAATAAGTGAAAAACGGAGGACCCCAGGCTCCAATATCACTTACAATCTTATGTGACTGCATGAACAGTCAGAGACGGGAAAGTGAACCTGGATTCACAAACAGCTCAGAGCCTGGCCTGTTAAGCTAACAATTCATGTGGCAGTCACACCATGTATTAGACAGGTCTAGACCTCACGGTCCCCTTAGTGGCTCATTTGTGGCTTTTTATTCATATTTGCAGCAAAACAAACAAAATGAGTTTATGAAAGAACATAAAAAGACCACATTGCTGCAGTTTTGTCCACCGCCGGCAACCTACACATGGCTCTTTCATGCATGTAAAATATATGGCTGCATGAATAAAGCATCCCCCTCTGCAAATGAACAGATACCTGTGCATACGCTTGGATGTGCGGAGAACTGTTAGCACATGCAGATACCCATTATGTACCCAGTACTAATACCTCTGGGATTAAGGGAATGGTTTATACCCTGTTATTAGGGAAAGTAGCTCTCTCTCCTAGCAAGCATCCCCATTTAAAAGGGAAATCCCAGAGACAGCAACCAGTAAGCCAGTCCTTACAGGCACTGCTCCTTTGAAAGCACAGTGCACAGAAACGAAGAACAGAGTCACAAAGGGCAAAATCTCAGTTCTGCTAATACCAGTAGCAAAACTTTTGTTTCACTTCAGTGAAGGCAAGATTTCAACAGAGGTCTCTAGCTGATCTTTGGGCTCTGGACACCCCATCTCCTCCATGAGCGAAAGAGCAAATTCTGTTTTCTCCTGAGTTCCCAAAGTAAAAATCTGGGGGAAAATCTCACTAAGTGAAGCTGCAGGACATTTTCTTTCTCCCATGTGCCTTTCCAGGAGATATGGCTTGCTCCATAGGGAATTCTGGACCAGCACCACCTATTGCATTAATCCTGGCTTAGTCACTGTGACAATGGTGTACCGCAAGTCTTGAAGCCTGTATCATCCCCCACAATAAAACACACCAAATTAATTGGACTGCATTGATTTTTTTTTATGTAACTATTTTGGAGTCAAAGCCTCAAGAGGCTCAATTGATCAGCTAACGAGTCAGATGTCAGTTGAATGGAGCTTTGAGATCAAGCCTGACAAATTGAAGAAAATGATCAAAATTTGAAACACAGATTGATGTGGATCTTTCTGCTATCTCAGATGTATATAAAATGGGCTATGGCATCAATGATGGAAGACTTTGAAGAATACCATACTGGATAAGACAGGAACTGGTCTCACCTGTGCCAGTGAGCCAGATCCTGATGCAACAGCAGCAGCCATCTAGAGAAACTGGATTACCTGCTCACATTGGTGTAAATGTGGCATATCAGAGTATGCAAAATCTAATTTTTGAACTAATTTTTCAAACAGGTGGCAACCCCAAGGGTTTCAGCCCAAAAACCATGCCTCATTTAGGACAATTCAATGAAACAGTTAAATCAATGGACACGGTACAACTGCATGAAAACCGTCTTTTTTACTGCTTGTGCGATCAGATTTTGAGAAACCTGCTGTTCAGATACTCTGGGTCATCCATTTTGGTTTCAAAGGCGGCTCTGGATAAAAGCATCGCCACATAAATGGAGAGTGACATGTCAATGTGCGTTACGGCAGATTGCCACTTCACCTTCAGCCCCTCAGAAGCACGGAGAAAACCGGTTGCCAAGTCCTTCCCCATGCAAAGATCTCAGTAGCCTGGTTAAAGCCTTCAGCAGCTAAGGTAATAAATAGATTGAATGAAAAGGAAGTATGTTATGCAGAGCCGGATTAACCTTTTAGTGGGCCCTAGGCAAATAAACTCAGGGCGCTGGGCCAGTCGAGACCCCGCGCCCTACCCCAGCACTGCCGCCCAGGGGGACTGGGACTCGGAGCTGCTGCTAGAGGCAGCTGCCGCCGCGGCAAGGCCGGTGGAGGGAAGGGGAAGGGAAAGGAGGCGAATAGGGTCATTCATGCCACCGCCACGGGACCGGGACCCCTGCAGCTCAGGGCCCGAGGCATGTGCCTAGTTCGGGTTAATCCAGCCCTGACAGTATGGGAGACCCAATCCTAAACTCTCCCCTGCCACCAAGCAGACAGCGAACAGCTCTGAGGCACGCTCACCCCACAGAAGGGGAAAGAAGCTCACGATCACCAACAACTGAATATCCGTCAGCCCTCTCCGAATGCCAGAAAGCTAATCACAATACCTCAAGGGTGGGAAGGGTTACAGGTGAGGACACAGGGAAACAGGTCAAGGACGTGAAGGACTTCCTGAAGTGTCGGGGTGATGCTGTTGCCGTAACGGTCCAGGAAGAAGGCCGGACCAACTTCTCCAGATCGTCACAACTTGCATAACATTAGAGACTGCTTCATTTCTGCCAGGAAGGCAGCCAGCCAAAGGCCCAGCAAAGATGTTAGCAACAAGCCAAGGATGCCTGCCAAGAAGACAACATCTAGGGCTGGGCACGCGGGGCCTTTAGCTGCCAAACACATGCAGCTCTTCTCAGGGCCACATGCACTCCGGTAACCAGGGAATAAGAGATGGGGTGGGGGATTACAAGTGCCATCTTCCAACTGGACCCAGACAAAGCAATTCGGGCAATTCACTAAAGAATAAATAAGTACAGGGCACGGGAGACAGCCGTGCAGAACATGACGCCCGGAGAAATGGGTCCACAACACATATGCTCCAGACAAGCTATGTGAGCCAAAAACCCGATTCCGACCTCAGGAATAAATCCCAGTGCCTACCTGAAAACTTTTAGAAACGCCAGAGCTGGCTTGAGCCATCTCCTGTTTTAACGGCCTCCCTTGGGGGCTTTCTGGACATTGCCTACAGCTCTGCAGCAGGGACACATGGCGAGAGTAGGCATGCACAGAAATGATCATTAAAAAAAAGAAAAAAAAAAAAAAACCCAGAGCACAGCAAGAGCATCCTCATGTGCTGAGACTGGTCTTTAGCTTAGTAAGGTCCATATTATGGACAGAGTAGTTATAAACACAGCAGCCAGATAGGTGAAATGGCTCCTACCTACACAGGAAGCCAAACCCAAGGCCCTGAATAGTAGGATGTGCAGAAACCCAGATCTGGCTGTGAATGTTGTGACTTGGACCCAGCTCTTGCAATGCAAGCTTCCTTCCCAAATAGAAATCATCAAAAGAAGCCCGAGCATGGCTAGCTCTCAGTTGGATCCTCTAGCACATATGTAAGCTACTTGCTAGACAGCATTTGGATGAGCCTCAACTTTCTAAAATAGATTCACACTTATTCCAACAGCCACACATCCAGTGCACAGGCACTCCTGTCACCTCGCATCCATGCTCCACGGGTATGCTAGAGGCTAGAAGCAATGCTCACATATCACGAGGAAGGGGTGCGACAGCTGAGAAAGGAAAAAGCAAAGAGTGGGACTGTACATACGCTCATTATTCTCAGCATGAACTTTAACTGCACTAGTGGTTTCTGAAGCCCACATTGTGGATGCAGTCGTCGAAAGAGCTCGAGGAGAACGGCACAAAAAGTCTGCTACAGTGGTAGAGCTGCAGCCCCAAACTGTTGCAAAGTGAGTTTCCATATGTTTAAGCACTCTGAATGCCGAAAGAATTACACCCACAGCCTACTCTCACCATGGTAGCTACCCACACAAGAGGGGACGGGCGGGGGGGGGAGAAATCAGAGCAAAGATGCTCCCTACAACGTGTCAGGAAAAAAAGGATCCATGGCATTGCTGCCGCCTGCCTTTCTTTGCAGCGCTAACTCTATAGAGAGATAAAACACTCGTCTTCCTCGCCCGAGGGATACTCCAAACAATGCCGCACGGAACAAAAACACTGCCCTTGCCCAGGCATCGAGGGCTCGGCAGGAAATTAAATCTTGGCACCCGCCCCCCACTCCCTACCCCGGCAAGATCTATTGATTCGCTCGCCTCCGAGCTTTGGCGAGGACAGAGTTACCGAGCTGTTTTCTCACCTTCCCCGGCGCGAGTTGCTAAAGCCCCTGCACATTGTTGGAGGGAGAAATGCAATTTGTGCCTTGATATCTGTGAATCTGCAGCAGGGTTTCTGATTGGAAATGGTTCCCCCCCACCTCCCCCGATTCTCCTGTGCAGGCAAGGATGCGCCAGGGAAGGGCTGAGCCGCGGGGAGGTAATCGGTGCTGGGGAGGATACGGCGGAGTTTGTCTGCCCTCTGGCACTACTGGGTTCAAGCCTGGTGCCGAAATCCCCACTGTTTCCTTCTTATTAGGAGTCAGTCAAAGTGCCTCCTTCCTAGCCGGCAGCCACCAGCATTTTTTTCCCCCCGGCATCAAAAAAATCTAGCTCCAAATGCGAGACGAACCCACCGCCCCTCCTTTTAATGACCCTCTCCTCGTCGCGGCCTCGGGGGTTTCATCTGACACGCTTCAGCTATCAATCCGGCATGAAGTTTCCCCAATCCCGCAGCCAGTAGTAAAAAAAACCCAAAAAACAAAAAATTAAAAACCCAGATGACTCACCAAGCCATCTTAATTAATTTGTTTTCAACTACCCTTATGCAACCCTGGTTGGAGAGAAAGTCCCCCAAGACTTCTGCCTTGCTGCCCCCTCGCCCTGCGCGGGGCTGTGAGGGGGGCTGCCTGCTTGCCCTGCAAGCAGAGAAGAGAAAACGGGAGGGAAAGGGGAGCTCTTGCAGCGCCGGGCCGGGCTCCTGTTGCTCCGAGCTGGGCCCCGTCCCGCCCGGCTCCCCGCTCACCTCGGCACAGCAGCAGCAGCAGCAGCGGGGCCGGGCTCATGGTGCCGGCTGCCCCGGGCTCCTCGCGGCCAGCTCCCGCCTCAGCGGCGGCTCCTGCTGCGGCCGCCCCCGAGC
>NW_017729001.1:26452950-26464764 GCF_001723915.1 Gavialis gangeticus
CACCCAAGAAGCCCCCCCCAGCCTGTGCGTCGCCCATGCACCCCCTACGCGCATGCACAGCCTCCCCCCCTCGGCCAGTGCGCATCCCTGGAGACACCCCCGATGGGGATCCCTGCAGGCCAGTGCAGGGGTCCTGTCTAGTGACAAGGCAGCTCCTTGCACACTTTTTTTTTGCCACAAAAAAAGGGAGAGGGGGAAAGATCTACCCCCGTCGCCCCGCCTCAGCTCCATGGGGTCCCCTGGATGGGATGGCAGTGAGCAGGGAAAGAGGCAACCAAGGCAGGGTCAGAGCCGGGGCACAGCAGACCCTGGTCCCCCTGGCACAGAACAAAGGGCCCCGATTGTCCCTTGTCCCTGGTCTACACAATGCCCCCTTGTTCCCATTAAAGAGACCCTCCTCCCCCTCGGGCCCCTGTGCTCTTGCTCCATGCAGGTCCCTCGTGGCCGCCCCTCGCAAGGAAAGGAGCAGGGCTTGCTGGTAGGAGGGAGATGGGCCTGATGCAGGAGAAGCAGGCGGCCCTCTCCCACTGGGGCTGGCATTGCCTTGCCTTGCCTTGCTGCACCCCACCTGTGCAGGAGGCATCCACAGTGGAGCTTGTGCAGGGGGAGACGGACCTAAGAGCAGGGCCCATGGACACGAGGTTTCCCACCAGAACAGGCTATGGAAATTCCCCCAAAAGCTAAAAACAGACAAAGAGACAGTCTCTCCCTGAGAGCTTCTTTGTGGGGGAGGAGTGAAGTTTGGGGACAGCGGAGCCCTTTGGGAAGGATCGCTACCCGGGCTCACGGATGGGTCTTCGGGTGACTTAGAGCCACAGACCCATCCGCAGGAGCTGCAAGTCTTCCTGCAGGGGACAGCAGGCTGCAGGCTGGGATTCCTCTCCTTTCCCTTCCTCCGCCCTCTCTTCTCTGCTTCGAGGGCCAGATGCTTTACCTTGGCATGGGCTGCCGCTTGGCTGAGGTCGCGGCACTGCCGGAGTTGGTCAGCAGCCCACTCCTCCCAGCTCTTGATGTCGGCATCCGTTTTCTAGAGGTATGCCTTCCACGTGTCCCTGCAGCGTTTCCTCTGGCCACTGCGAGAACTCAGGCCATTACTAAGCTGGGAGCAGAGCGCTTGTTTTGGGAGCATAATGCACCAGAGCAGTGGTAATTTGCACAGATGGGGTGGGCTGGGCACTTTGCCCTATGCCCAAGATGCCTTCCCATTGAGCAAGGGGGGCTTGGGAAAAAAAAACCCAAAACAGAAACATACTGATTTTTCCTTTTCTTGTGATATTTCATTGTAATTACTGAGCTCTCCCCAGAGACTAGGAGGTTTTTCCTTATAAGCTAGCAGGCTTAGGTGATCCCCATCCATCACCTGAGCTTTTCCACTGGCCCCCATTCAGCTGTCCAAGCTACTGGCTACTGGTAAAAGAGCAAGACTCCCCTCTAGTGCCTCTTCCAAGTATTGCCGAGACGGGAGAGAGCTTTCCGAGACAGTGCAGTGCTGGGAAACTGACTGTGCGCCCATGGATGCATTTAGCTACACATGCATTTATATGCCAACGCAGACATTTCCGTCGCATGGCACCGGTGAAGAAGAAAAATCTTCCCGATTCTGGGTCACCGATCCCTTGAAGCGTGGTATAAGTAACAATTGCAGTACTAGGTATTGGCTGAAGCTGGCATTTTATTTATTTCACCGTCTCCGGGTTCCTCTGAATCCCAAAATAATCTAGTGCTGGAGCAACGTCTCACTAAGACAAACCAGCTCAGCCCTTTAAGGATTCTGGAGCTGTCGGTGTGACGGCAACAGAGCTGCTGAGGTAGAAAAAGGAAAGATGAGTTTGACTAAGAATCCATCCCTTGGGTTCTTTCGTGGTTTTCTAAACGTGTCTCTGGCTTTGATTTTTTTTCCCCTCTTTTCATGTACGCTAGTGTTTATGTGGCATTTGCTGTAACCCTGTTGCCCCCTTAACAGTTCCTATGATTGCCGTTAAAAAATTAAGTCTAACGGTCTACGGTTCCAGGCAAATTCTTATCTTTCATAG
Source organism: Gavialis gangeticus (assembly GCF_001723915.1). Lineage (NCBI taxonomy): Eukaryota > Metazoa > Chordata > Crocodylia > Gavialidae > Gavialis > Gavialis gangeticus. The sequence goes on from NW_017729001.1 coordinate 26,454,984, forward strand.
GGAGGAAATGAAACATTATGCAATTGTGTGACTGGATGAAATTAAAGAAGTATTAGGCCCTGGTAAGTAAAATGAAACCCACAGATCTATGTTTCCTTAAGGAAAGGTAAAGTTAATTAAAAGAACTCATTGCAATAATGAAGATCGTCTTGCTATCTTCTCTTTGCATTCGCTACAGTAAAACGCTACCTGGCACATTTCGCTACAAGCTCAGTTTTAATGACCCCAAATAAGTTTAATTAGATATAATACATATCATTCAACATCCTGTTTCTTTCCCGGAGGAAAAAAGAAAAAGGTTTGACTGACTGGCAGTCAGTCAAATGGTGATAAGCAGGCTAATATTACTGACCTAATGTAGAATCCCTTTGATTTAGTTTCCTTGAGTCCGTCTTAAAACAGAGAAGGCAGGACTCAGCTCCCCCCTCTCAGTTATTAAGATATCTGCTTGAAACACCTACAAATGTCGTTTTCCCCTTTAGAAATGATGAGCAAATTATTATTAGCTTGTTTCTGGTATGTGCCAGGTGCTGTTCGGACACGAAGGCAGGGTCTGCAGGTTGCTGCCAGGCCCGTGTCAATCAGGACTAGGAAGAAACGTGATCTGTAATGGATGTAGATGAGCTGGCTGAAACCCACGGTTTACATAGTTATGCTGGCAAAACCCAGTTGTTATTAGTATAGCTCAGGGGTGGGCAAAATGTGGCCCGCCGGGCCATGCTAGCCGGCATGTAGGGCCCCTAAAAAATTTAGAAAATTAATATTTATCGGCCCTGGGCTGCCTGTCACGCAGCCCTCGATGGCTTGCCAAAACTCAGTAAGTGTCCCTCTGCCCCAAATAATTGCCTGCCCCTGGTACAGCCACTGCCCGGCACCATTCAGCCAGGAGAAAAATGTACTAGCTTTGTGTTTACAAGGTGGGAAATGACTTTCCCACTGACACGCTTCTCTTCCATTTTCTGTGAATAAACCAGTTGGAGTGGCAGTGGACAAACTTGAAAAGAAAAATACTTGTCACCAAACACCAGGGACTCTGCACAAGTAAACTGCTGAGAAAACAGACATTATCAGAGATAAAGGGTATCAGAACGAAAGTGATTTTCAACACAGAAAGCACCTTGCTGAGTGATGCTATGACAAAGAAGTTACTTTGATAATAGAGGCTATTGCGACTTGTTTCAGGTATTTTCAGCATCAGAACACAGTCACATGGAGAATCCAGCAAATCACTAGACAGAGGGGCAGTCTGGATTTACTTTCCACATTAAGTCTAACACAGTAGGTATGAGATAGCAGCCACAAAATGAGAAGGTGATTATTGGGGGTGGGGAGGGGGATTTACCAGGAAGAATTGCAAATGAATCCACAAAATAAATAGTTACAGATGATAAAACATGGGCATTCTCCTCAAAGTGTCAGAACAATAAATGCTTCTTGACAGAGCCTGTATAATTTATCTGAGCTGCCGGTTTCGGTATCAGCCGCTGAGCTGCTTCCAAGCTTCTTAGCTGGCTTAGAGTATGCGCCTTGTCTTTTCCCTATGTTCTTACAGTGCAAGAGCAGAAAAAGCTATGTGAAGAGACACTGTGAAAACAGCCAAGACTCACAGAACTGTTGCTACTATAATCTCTCTTTTCCATATGTGATTCTTGAAATAAATCTTTTCCCAAAGGGGATTTTTTTTTTCCCCTAATGATGCTGGTACGATTTCGATACCAGTTTCTTTGTGCCCGGGTGATTTTTCACACGCATAAGCAAGCTGCATTGTAAAGGACCGGAAAGAATTTGTAACGTTACTCTTGCATCTTTCTGTTTGCTGCTCAGTCTGTATTTAATTGTTCAAATCCCGGGAGGATGCTGGCTTCAGGAATGCCCCTACTTCAAGAGTGAGGCTGGGAATTTCAAGGCAATCTCGAGGTCTTTGGTGTGCGAATCCAATTGAAAGTCAATGGTAGTTGAGCACTAAGACCCAGATCCTCAAAAGCACTTTAGCACCCATCTTCTATCAGACTTAGGCACATAAATACCTTTGAGGACTGAGTCCCAAGTCTCTCACCACCCTTTGAAAATCCCAGCCTAAAGTGTCTGAAAACGCAAAATTCTTGAATTCTGATGGCAAGCTGAATGTTTTTAAGGATGGGGAGACCTTCAGTAACAGCACTGTTAAGACTAGATTTTGCCCATGCAGGTGTCAGCAAGTCAACGTCACCTCTTGCAGCCACAAAGCCGAGGTGGAAATCTGTGAAAAGTCTCTTTCTTTCGTGGGATACCAAGTACCTTCCCTCCTGCTTTCGGTCAGAGGAGCAATGCTACCTAGTGCCACACAATGGTTGTCTGCTAGCCTTTCACCCTTGCAGGTCATCTCTGGCACCTGGGGGCAGCAGGAAAATGAAAAGAGCCAATGAGACAGGGAAAGGAAGGACCTTTTTCAAACTTGGCAGAAGCCTGATTTCTTTGTAGGGTACAAGCTGGGGTCTCTGTTTAAAGCCAATCCGAGCTCATTCCCGAGCATTTATATGAGAACCAGCATGACCCTGCCAACTTCATATAGTTTCTCCATTCTGTCCAGACTCCAAGAGGTGAAGGGGAGAGACATCTGTTTTGGGCCTGGTCGCAGACAAATGACTTCCCAGGGTGTCAGAAAGGACAAGTCCACAATCATGGTGGTGTCTAGAGATGAGGATGGGGAGTCTGAAATCCTAGGGACTGTTCACCCTTTGGCCAGAGATTCATAGGGTGACCTTTGACAAGCCCCTTAACTCCACTGCACCACCAAGTACTCCTTTTTCTAAGCCAGGTACTTCTGCCTAGGGGTGAGGCAATGATTATGTGGCGAATGCTGATGAGGTGCTTAGAAGTTCTTATATGAAATGTGCTTCTGAAATGTAATCACTGTTAAACTATTACTCTTGCTTTTAATAACTGAACTTCAGAGATGGGCGATGGGAATACAGGCAAGCCAAGCAGGCTACGATTCTTACAATGGCAACTGAAACAAGAGTACCTTGAACAATGACTAGGGAAGGAGACCAGGCAGTGTATGCTATCTCTTCCAAGCCTTTCCTCTGCTAATGATTCATAATGAAGGAAAAAGAATAACATTTAATTACTCATTAAGGTACATTGCACTATTTGAAAGCTTCCCACAGCATCTTATCACCAGAACAAACTGTGACCAGCCTCGCTACATCAGGGTTTATAATACAGCCTTTCAGGCTTAAAAAGATTAGCACTAAGCAAATCATAACTTGGCCCCAACAAGTACTATTTTGGGGTCCCGTTAAGGAAACACTATATTTTCTTGCATACAGCACATGCTTTTTCTCCCCAAAGAAAACCAGCTACTGGGAATTGGTGTGTATATTATATGCAAGGAAATATGGTAAGAGCAGTTTCTGGTGCTTGCTGGACAAATGTGCAAGTAAAGTCTGCAGGTGATCTGCAGTGAGCAGAACAGTAAGAAAGCTTAGCTCCCGTGCTGCTGCTACTCAATTATTTCCTACAAGGAAAGATGCATTGTCTTCATTCAACTTTTCAAAAACAAGTTGCATATGTTCTGCTGGGTTGCTCTGTATGTGAGAAAATACAGTAGTGTTCACCAAAAAACCTGAAAAGTTTAACTAGATTGCTTTGACATTTTCAAAATGAAATATTTAGACCTTTTGTTCCACAAGATATTTTTGTTTTGAAATTGGACCTTTTCTTCTTTTCTTTTTTTTTTTTAATAAAAAGGAAGGAAGGTGAAATACACCGGCAAAAAAAACATTTCAGTCAACCCACAGCAAAAGTTTTTCCTAACTGTAAAATGTTTGCACATCTCCCTTGAACACCTGGTGAAATAGCATTGCCTGGGTGTGAACTGTGTGACTACTGCAACCAGGTCTGGAAGAGGCAGTGATCCACGTTCAGATCTGCTGCACAAGGCTGGAAGCAGGATATAGGGATGAAGTCCTCTCCCTGCTGCGAAGCAGATTCAAGGCAGTTCCCAGGGTGTTGTCAAGTGTTGCAGTCTGGGGATCTGGTTGGGGGATCTGCTGCTATTGAAAGCCATTGACCATTGCTCCAGCTGAGTGGATTCCTTTTCCCAGCATCTGCCACAAGCCTGCAGTTCCTCTGCTTGGCTGCATGTTTGTGCCATCATTTTATGGGATTTTTCATCTATGCTACCTCCTTATCAGCCCCCCATCCTCTAGGTGGGAAGGGAAATTGGTTTGGAAGGGGCGGAGTGAAAACAAGTGTACTGAGGGAATAGGGTCCTTGGTACTTTAGCATTGCCTCATTTAAACTGCAGGAGCCTCCAGACAAATTACTCTGCCCTATAACTGTCTGTGCACTGGGGTTTATTCATGCAAGACTGATGCAGGCAATAAAGAGAGCTGAAACTCCAGCATGTCCCTGTAGGTCCCTGGGAAGGTGATGTAAGGAGTATGAGCTATAGGGCTAGATGCTGGGATCCTACAATACTTCAACACCATGTTTTAAATTATCAAGCTCTGAGCTCCAAGGAACAACAAGATCAAATCATTTAATGCTGCCACATGAGCCGCCAGTCTGTTTAACCTTGGTTGTTAATAGGCACCAACTGGAAGTAGCAATTCAGTCAGCCGGTTTCCTTGTAAGAAGCATCCTTAATGCTGTGTTTGAGAGACGGTGGCAGGAAATTGTGCCAGTGTGCCATCTGGCCCCATTAGAAACCCCGGTTCATTTAGATCTTCATTAAGTCATGCAGTCCCATCAGAACGTGTCGGCTGTCTGTTAGATCACAAGCCATGTACATGCGTCATGAGTTAGCTACGTGTCAAAAAAAGGCCAACAGTATCCCAGGAAGTTTCAGCCACTTTGCCATTTAAAAATTCTGGGTATTTACATCAGGTTTTTGGTGTCTGGTTGCCTGTGGCTTGCATTACAGTAACAGCTGGAGAAGCTCCATCCAATAGCAGGGCCCAGCACTGTCATGCACTATAGATCTAACCTAAAACAATCCATGCCCTGAATGTTTTACAATCGAGAGACCAACTATGCAATCATGGAAGTTATATCCACCCCTATCTTACAGCTGGGAAACTGAGGCACAGAAGGATTCTGTGACTTGCTCACCATCAAAAAGGAAGTCCAAGTCCTTCTCTTGTGCCCCCATAAAATACCTTAACCCGAAGAGCAGTGTTCCTCTCTATAGCCAGTGTTAAAGCTCTCTGCCTCCCAAACGTTTGATTGGAATAAGGATGTAATCCAACAGGTAAAGGGTTAATACCTTCATGCTATATGCTCCCCAGACACGTTGGCATCTGTGGGAATGGCTGGGCTCCTGTTGGGTAGGAGTGCCTGAGAAGATGAAAAGGTGAGATATTGTCCTAATTTATGTTCCCTCCTTCACCTGTGTCCAATTAAATAGGTTGGTGACAGTTCTGAATAGAAGATTGACTGATTCCTTTTGGTTTAATTTAAAGCACTTGTGCTCGGCTCCATGAGCACATATGCATCAGTTAAAGTATATACACAATATCTGAAATCACCACTTCCTGATATCCATGGAGCAGGGAAGAGCAATCCTCTGAATGCACCATCAGAGCTGTCAACAGAAGTAATCAATATCTCCTGTATCCATACATCTCATGTCTTCTACCAGCGCCCTTTGAAAAATGGTATAGAGTTCAGAGAGCCATATAGATCTCCAAACTCCTCAGGAAATTAGCTTTGTCCAAAATACAAATGCATCATTTGGTTAAGGAAGTCATCGGTGGGCATTTGGAGATGCCTTAGCAAATATTGGCTTCATACCAGCTATGAACTGACCGCCCAGAGTTTTCCATCTATTACAGGGGTGGGCAAAATGTGGCCCGGGGGCCGGATGTGGCCCTCCAGGCCATTCTATCTGGCCTGCGGGGCCCCTACAAAATTTAGAAAATTAATATTTACCTGACCCTGTTTGCCTGTCATGCGGCCCTCGATGGTTTGCCAAAACTCAGTAAGCAGCCCTCCACCCAAAGTAATTGCCTGCCCCTGATCTATTGACTCCTCTGTGAAATCCTATGAAATATGAACTTTCATTTCTACCCAGGAGAACTTTTACAAGTTTTTTCTCCGATGCCTGATGAAGGGGGTTTGTACCCGAAAGCTTGCAATTAAAGAAATTTTTTTTTTGCAAAAATCGTGTTGGTCTAATAAAAGAGATCATCTCTACTACAGGTCCTGATTGCCTTTTCCTCTAGACCAATACGGCTACAACCTGGATCCCTTAGCAAATATTCACTTTTTCCATCCTTCCTCTCCTCACCTTCCCTTCCACCACCTCAATCCTACCATGCCTTGCAACATTTAATCTTAGTTTAATCCCCGCCTTGTTTTCCAGCAGCTAAACATAAAGAGAAAATACAACTGTGGGTCAACAAAGGCTGAGGGCAGAATGGGAGTCATTGTGGTGGCTCGCTGGACACACAAAGAGCCTGACTCTCCCATCAAATATGCCAGTGTAAACTAGGAGTGACCCAATAAAAAACTCATCCTTCCAGAGCTGTGCAGAAATCAGAATGAGAGCAAAGGCAGGATCAGGCCCGTGGGATCTATTTACTTATTTATTGTAAGGGAAGATTTTTGGTTCACGATGCTGTATTTAGTGGAAGTGGAGCATAATGTGATGGGGAAAGGAGTGGAGGAAGGTATTCAACGGGGCTTTGTTTGTGCCAAGCAAGCTCTCAGCAGGTGGGCAAGGAAAGCATTGGAGGGGAACATCTTACAGTGAATCAGGGAACAAGACTGCCAGTTATTCAGGCACTGAAGGTAGCAAGGAACAAAAAGAGGCCAGAGGACAAGTGTTCATCTTCCCTCAGGCATGAGCAAGAGAGAGATTAAAGGGATAAGGAATGAGACCCCCAGTCAGACTCCCACGATCACGGAGAAGCGAACCGCTTAGGAACAGCTCAGCAGAAAGAGGAAAAAAAACTCTGAAAGGAAAAAGAAAGCCTCTGTCTTCTCTCCCCGCATCCATCCTAGGGCCCTCAGCTAAGCACATTTGGATACGGCTTCCTGGGGGGCTGGCAAGGCCAGGATCTAGCGTGCATGGCTTGGGTCACCTCTCCTTCCCGAACGCCTTCTCAGTTGCAACCTATTTATGCCTGACTCTGCTCAGCTCATCACTAGCCCCTTCTTATTAAAAGTTCCCGAAGCAACTTTCAAGGGTGTTGGTTGTAGCCGCGGTGGTCTAAAGACACAGGCAGAGGAGGTTCCTTGGGTAAATGTGATATCTTTTATTAGACCAACTAAAAAGTTGCAAAAATTGTTCTTTGCAAGCTATTCCATCCAGGAAAACACAAACCAACAGCAGACTCTCCCTCTGCCTGGAGAAGGGTGTTTGTACCCGAAAGCTTGTAAAGAACAACTTTTCCAATTATTGAGTTGGTCAAATAAAAGATACCACATTTACCCAGAGTACCTTGTCTGCCCGTAACAACTTGTAACTTTGGGTCCAGGGCTGGCGTGCCATAGTTTTCATGCCAACAGTCACCTCTGAGCGGAATAAACCAGCTTGAAAACCACCTCTTTGCCACATCCTGCTGCAGTTTGCTATAGCCCAATATCTCTACAGCAACTACACTGATTCCTGGCATGGAGGAAGTAGTTTGTGGGTGAGGACAAAATGCCATGTTCAAAATGAATCGCACACACTCCATTCCCAACCGGTCCAAAATCAACATCCACCCATTGCTGGCCCTTCATCTCCACTTGAACTCCTATTGGCTTTATTAGGTCCCTCCAGCAGGGTGCTGTATCCCAAGATGCATGCTCACCCTGGAAGAGCCCTTGGGCTTTTAAAACCGAGAGCTAGAGCAGAGGATCGCATGCTTATTGCAAGTCACATGCCCTGCCTGAAAATATATTCATAATGATTTTCCACCTCTTCCAAAACCATAGAAGTCATCACAAAACAGGACTCGGGTCCTCTGCTCAGCTCAAGTTTTCAGCCTGACAGGGCTTGAAAGGGAAGCCCTTCGATGGAGGTCTAGCACCACTATTGAGGATTGCCCACAATCAGGCTGGGTCCCGTGACTTCCCCCTCCTCTTCTATACTTGATCGTGAAGCCTGCAGCAAGCCATAACAGTGCTGCTTGGCCCTCAAATAGAGCCCTTTGTTGCTTGCCGCTGCTCCTGGTTAGTGGAGACAAGGAGCAGGGGGCAAAAGAACTGGAGGTCAGGAACTGGGAATTGTGGGACTGGTGCTGGAGGACTCCCTGTAGTCAATGCCTCCAACACTCGCAGCCGGGAAAGGCAAGGGCGGACATGTCCTGGGATTTTGCATGGATCTTCCAGGCTAGGGCAGAGGCATTGCTAAGGCCAAGTTTAGGGGTTTCCAGTGTCCTTGGTCAGTGGTATAGGCTATAGGGCACCCTTAAATCCAACCCTTACTAGCACTGTAGACTCCAGCAGAAGCGGCTCTACAAAAAGGCCTAGACTGAGCTCCTGTCTGGCAGGGAATCTGTTCAGCCTGCTTCCCTTTGGCTTGTTTTAAACCTTTGCCTTTACACTAATAAAAAAAAGCCCTGAGCTAAGAGCCTGGAACCATGGAGCTGGCTGGAACAAGAGACCATCTTCCCGCCAACTCATCGTCCCATAGCCCTGTCTGTGAACTGGCTGCTATTGAACAAGCTCATGTTAAACAAAGCCAGTACGTGGCATTACCAGTCACGAGGCCCTGGAGCCAGCCCTTCACGGGACTAATTTGAGGGCTGGGAACACTGGATCCTCAATGTGGTGCAAAAGCCCATTTTGCTGAAGACAAAGCAGCTGGATGGGAAGTCAAAACTGAGTGCCAGATATTAGAATGACAAAGCAGAGCAAAGTGTGGAGCAGAAGCCCCGAGCTCTATTAATTCAGAGCTGGGATATGCAGAACGCTCTGACAAGGAGCAGTTCAAAGTTTCCAAAGGGACTCGGAGTTGTTTTGCCATCTGTCAAGAGCAGGTCAGCCAAAACCGAACTTTTGTTCTGAACAAAAAACATACAAAAAATACCTGTATCGTGACGCACGTTTCTGCAGGGCAGCGCTGCCACCTTTTCCTAAGTGACTGCTGCCAGTCTCCCTTATCAGCTGTTGGAGGGGACAGAAAGAAAGAGCAAGAGTGCAAAGTAAAAGAAGCTGGGAAGGACAGACTAGCGTCACAGTTCCCCCTCTCTTCTCTGCCGCACGCTCACGTGTATTCGGCAAGGTTGTGCTCCACAGAAATGAATCTGCTTCTGAAGCATTTGCTTGGGTTTCATTGCTGGTTTGGAAATATCCAGCCCTGCAACTCAGCTCCTAGCACTTGCTCAGAGTAAGGATCTGATTCAACTTCACTCCAGTGCTCTTGGTTCAGGAGCAGGTGCCTCTCAAAGACTCAGGACGATGCTCCAGGACTAGCGTGTGCATGCGTGTAAATCAGGTATAGCGTGGTTAGAACAAGCCAAGACTCTGCCGCACAGATTTCTTCTCCACTGGGAAGCCTATCTACAGCATCCTGACCGCTTGCTGCCACACGTGAGATTACTGCCGAGATCAGAGGGAGGACATCACCACCAGAAGGAACAATCAATGAGATTTTCAAGTGGAGTCTTACTTGAACCCCACCTTTGTGCTTCACAGGGAAGCTAGATTTTTATGGGCAGATAAAGCAAGACCAAGGTCTATTACATCTTTACTAGGAAAATGTCTATAAGTAGGCTGAAGTGCATTAACAGCTGCACAACACAGGACCAGACATACACCAAACTCTTCTGCAGGTGACTCCAGTTTTTCTAATGATGTCACATGC
>NW_017729001.1:26469764-26485228 GCF_001723915.1 Gavialis gangeticus
CCCGCCCCCAAACCTTCCAGCCTGTGGGGCCATAAGGCTGGGCACCACTGCTTTTGGTGCTTGTCTCCTTCCCTATCTTTGTTGACAACAGAACTCCTTATCTAGTAGTTGCCATAATTTATGAAAACTGAAGTAAAAAGGCATTAAACACTTTAAGCTTCTCTGAATCATCAGATAAAGCCCCCTTTTTGATTATTCTTTATTTATTTTTGCTAATAGCCAGACATAAAAAAAAAAAACATTTATGAAAAGAAATAATGCGGCTTATAAACAAACAGCAATTGTATGCCACACAGATGCCACTATTTGCATAAATACAAGGAACACAATTTTATCTCTGAGCTCTGTCAAAATAAAGTGAAATAATTTCATACCATATTTCAGATGCATTGCTTCCTGATGGCTTTCAGCTGATCAAAACAGCCAGCCCCTTTAGTTCTGATGAAACCAGAGTGAGCATTTGTTCATCAGATTGCTGTTGTTTACAGGATAAAATTGTCGACTGGCTGCAAATTAAAGGCCTTATTATTCAGTCCTGATATGGACAAAATTCCTGTTGCCTCCAAGGAGATTTTGGTCTGCCTACATGCCGGCACCTAGCTGCTGCAACAGGAAGGCTCCTCTGCATTTTGAATCTCTCACACAAAGCAGTGCCATGCTTGATAACAAAAATACGGTGGACAAGGTTTTCATCTGAGAGGAATGGTCCCGGGTTTCTCTGTTTCAGAGGCTTTGAACAGAGCTTGATCTCTGGAGTCTGGGAGCTCAGCCAGTTCTTTAATGAGGCTCCTTCAAGGCATCTCAAACTGGGCACCCAGAAAGTGAGAACCCCGAAGCCGCTAGTCATTCTGGAACATTTTGGTCTGTAAATTAGAGGACTCAGTTGGATATTTATTTATATTCATTGGATAGGAGTCAACAGTGCGCCCATGTTGCCAAGAAGGCTAAACATAAAGAAGGCTGCATATTGAGCTGCATTGGTAGGAGCATTGCCAGCAGACTGAGGGAAGTAATTATTCCCCTCTATTCGGCACTGGTGAGGCCACGTCTCAAGTCCTGTGTCCACTACAGAAAAGATGTGGGCACACTGGAGAGGGCAACAAAAATAGTTAGGGGGCTGGGGGACAGGACTTTTGAGGAGAGGCTGAACGAATTGGGCTTATTTAGTCTGCAGAAGAGAAGACTGGGGAGCGATTTGATAGCAGCCTTTAAACTACCTGGCGTTCAAAAGAGGACGGAGCTGGACCGTTCTCAGTGGGGACAGATGACAGAACAGGGAGAAACGGGCTCAAGTTGCAGCAAGAGAAGTTTGGGTTAAATATTAGGAAAAGCTTTCTCCCTGGGAGGGTGGTGAAGCACTGGAATGGGCTACCTAGAGAGGTGATGGAGTCTCCATCCTTGGAGGTTTTTAAGGCTCAGCTCGACAAATCCCTGGCTGGGCTGATCTAGTTGGAGCTGGTCCTGCTTTGAGCAGGGAGTTGGACTAGATGTGACCTCCTGAGCTCCCTTCCAACCTGAATTTTCTATGACTCCTGGCAAGAGTTCTTGTGGCCTGATCCTCTTCCCAGTGAAAGAGAGCCATTGACTTCAATGAGAACAGGACTGGGCCCCTACCCTTATTTTGCAATTCACTTTAGGGTGAAGCAAGCTTCCTCGCTTCTTGGAGAAGGGACAGCACAGTCCTTGAAAGAGATGCTGACCCCTGCTAGATATTATTTTGGTGGGGGATGAGCGCTGAAGTAAACACCAGCCGGTCCCCTAATAATCCTCTCCATTTACTGCCTTTCAACATCCTTCTCCTGTCTCAGCTCCAGTCCTTACCTTAGCCATGCAGTGCTGAAGGCTTATCTGCACCTCTTTGGCCATGAAAATCGGGCTGGAAATCTCATTGATACTAGACAATCCACTTCTCCTACCTCCTGCCACCAGCTAGGAGCTTAGGTTCCAATCCTGCAAGGTGCTAAGCACCCCAAGTGAACTGCTGAGTATCCTCCACGCCTACCAACTTCAGTGGGAAGGGAAAGCACCGAGAACTGAGCCAGACCAAGCCCACAACATAAAGAATTCAAAGTCAAAAGTCTCCTTTCCATGGAGTTCAGATCCATCAATGAATAAATGGACCTAGCACTTGCTTTGCAGGCATCAAGGATCATTCTGATAGCCATATTTATGCTGCTGTCTTCAGTAGGGGGAAAAAAAGACATCATTTCCCTACCAGCCAGGCCCTGCCAAGGACAGCAATGAGGTGGTGGTAGGAGTCATTATGCTTATCACTATCGTGCCTGATTCAGCTCTGAGTAGGTCTCCAGGGCTCAGCGGTACAAAGGTCTCCACCTTGATTACAGAGTATTCCCGATGCTGCTGCTACCGGCAGAGCTCTGCCGGTTAGAGATCTCCTGGAACGCATCTGCCTAGACACGGCTCGTGTGTCCCAGGCAATCTTTTTTTTTTTCCTCAATGGGAAACAACTCAAGCTGCTTGCCGGCTTTCGAGAGCTTTTTCCCAGAGAGGGGAGCAGAGCTCAGGATGATAATTTAATTCTAATACTGCAGCAGCTGTCCTGGTGTCAACATGTAATTCGGGTTCTGTACACAGGTAGGGAAATTTTAACAAGACACCTTGATCAGATCCAGATGTTCTTCTTACAAAGCTTCATCATTATTAAGAATTAGCTCTGAGTCATTAGCACACCGAGCCATCAACCATAATCCTTAATGCCATCTGGAATGGTTTCTTCCTCACAGCATGGCAGACAGATGGAGACCGCTTGAAAAGCTTTAACTATAGATTTGTTAAGAGAGAGATGGAAAGTAGGCAGTCATGATGTTATGGGCTTCTGACGTGGTCTGAACAGGCAGAGTGGTTTTTCTCTTACTTTTGTAGATACTCCAGAGGGTAGGGCCAGGATCCAGAATGACCTGGACAGATTGCACAGCATCCTGGATATGAGCCAGCAGTGTGCTCTTGTTACCAAAAAAAAAGCCAACAGCATACTTGGGTTGTATTAACAAGCGTCACTTGCAAATCAAGCAGGATCAAGTGATTCATCGGCTCCATGCAGCACTGGGGAGGCCTCACTTGGAGCACTGTGTCCAGTTTTGGGCCCCACACTTAAAGAAAGATGTGCACAGTTTGGAAAGAGTCCAGTGCAGAGCAACAGGAACAATTAGGAGCCTGGGAGGCAAGACTTATGAGCCCAGGCTGAAAGAACTAGGGTTATTCGGTCTGAGAAGGAGAAGACTGAGGGGGAATTTGATAGCAGTGAATACCTGAATTGTGATTTGTAAAGAGGAAGGAGATGGGCTTCATGACCATAAAGGACAGGACTAGGATCGAGGGCTTCAAGGTTCAGCAGGGGAGAAAGTCAGGAGGAACTCTCTGACTATGAGGGTGGTCAGACACTGGAAACTGTGGACCTTGAGAAACTGTGGACTCTCCATCCTTGGAAGTTTTCAGAAGATGGTTTAGTCAGGGATGCCTTGAGCAGGGGGCTGAACTAGACAACCTTGTGAGGTCCCTTCCAGCCCTACGTTTTATGATATCTGTGATCCAACTACCCTATGTTAACTGAAAGTAGAAGTCATATAGGCTCTGAGACATACCACCTTCTTGTCATGCAAGTCCTGGCATCATCCTATATGGTAAGTAGCAAAGATTTCCAAATCGAAGATATCAGGAGGGGATGGTCCTGGCGTTATGGCATCGGACAAGAATTCAGCCAGCTTGCGTTCAGTTCCTGGCTCTGCCACAGACTCTTTATATGGCCTTCAGCAAGTCACTTTATTTGGGCTCAGGCCCCCACCCTGTTGCAGGGTAGGATGCATACCTTCTTTCTCCCATCCTCTATCCATTTTGACCATAAGCTCCTCTAGACACGGACAGTTTCTCTGTGTGTTTATACAACAACTAGCACAGTGGGGCCCAAACCTCTCTGCTCAGTACTCCCCTAACACAAACCGTAACAAGCAGCAGCCTACGTTTCCTTTTCAGAGAGGCTCTTCTACGCAGAAGTACTGCATCGAGTGGGCCACATAATACTGTTAGCAATTCTTCACACATCCTCTGTGTTAGGCATCACAGCTTTCAGACCCCATGCAGTTCTGGACTAGAAAACCCCAGCAGAATCCACTTTCCTAGAAAGATGATCCCAGCAGTTGTTCAAGGCTCAGCATCTATTAGTATCTGTGCACTTCAAAAGAGCCTTCTCAACCGGTTAGCTCTTGGATGCCATCCAATCCAGGGGATGGGTCTACTTGTTCCACACACTGATTACTGGGTGCTATTTGAGGAAAAACACTTTGATTTTAGGAGAGACCTCACAGCTGAAAAAGTTCTCAGACAACTCCATCCGAGAAGAGTTTGTTACGCTCCAGCCTTAGCAAAGCTGCCTGCCTGTCAGCTTGTTAAAACAAATTCTTTGCTCTCCAAAAATTATATAAAAATGCAGGGAGCCTGTCATTCTTCCAGGTTTCGTCTCCTAAGTTTGCACATTCTCTACACACTCGATGCCTCTGAAATGCCTGCAGCCGTCAAAGAGGTTGTTTCAAAAGGTACCTTGCAGACAGAAATGGAACAAGCAGGCAAATAAAGAGCATTTCTAATCAAATGAAAGGAGAGCACTTCTATTTTCCTCCCCTCCGTGACTGGCACCCACACTTGGGCTTTGAAGAATCGTCACCTGCAATTTCGCTTTTCTTAAACATTTACACAGACGTTCTTGGCATAAATACAGATATATTTTTAACCAGCCCCTCCCCGCCGCCCAGAATCGCTCCACAGAGATCCTCTTAGCTGGGGCGCTCCAGGGATGGGTCTTGCTTGAGTAAATAGCTGAGAACCTTAATGTTAAAATAATGATTTCTTTAGTTATTTTCCATGCAATTTGCCAGACAAGAAAGTGCTCTGGGAGTTATTCCCTAGTTAGGAAATGGTGGAAAGGGAACTCACACCAAAGAGGCTGGGTTGCCCTCTGCCATCCAAGAGCAAAGGCCCGAGAGCTCCGTGCCAGGGGCTTATGGAAAGAGGGAGTGACACTTCTGCCTCTAACAAGTAACCCTAAAGAAACCCATCTACATGGTTCACACTGCACAGCTGGGGAGGGAGCTAGCTATGGCCCGGAGGGGCCACTCTCCACAACTCTGTTCCCCGCTCCAAATTCGAGAGGTTTTTCACCAGTCAGTTAGCACTGGATGGAGGTTAACCTTATTATTAGGCAAGAACGCCCATGGGCAATGCCCTGGAGGAGCTGTCATGTCAGGGAGCCAGAGATCTGCTGGGAACAAGCCAATCCTCAAGCCAAGGAGGCAATGCTTTAAGAAACTCAGCAACAAAACCCTCCGGGCACCTGTGCAGGCAAATTCCCTCTTAGGTGATGCTCTGTCCTCTACCTCATTCCCTTTTGAGATCTGGTCTCAAAGCTAGAAATGACTCTAAACCAAGGTGATAGTCGGTCCCAGCAGAGCACAGCCAGGACTCAGCTTGGCTAGTCAGCTCAGCTCAGACAAGAGAATCTGGCTGCAATTTTGGCTCGGGGCATTTTCAAACTTCTTTTCACCCTCCTATAATTTCTCTCGGGCAGAAAGAAAGAGCCCTAGATGATGGCTATTAGTCCTGCACTTAGCGTCTTACTGGAGGGCAGGCAGATACCATGATGACAGATACAGGAGAAGACAACCAGAGAAAACGAGGGTTGGCAGGGAGGTCACATCTAGTCCAACCCCCTGCTCAAAGCAGGACCAGCCCCAATTACATCATCCCAGCCAAGGCTTTGTCTACCGGGGTCTTAAAAACCTCCAAGGATGGAGAGTCCAGCACCTCTCTGGGTAACCTGTTCCAGTGCTTTGCTGCCCTTCTCGTGAGACAATTTTTCCTAATATCCAACCTAACCTTCCCTTGCTGCAACTTGAGACCACTGCTTGCTGTTCTGTCGTCTGCCCCCACTGAGAACAGACTAGGGTGCAACATTTATATTTGTGATCTCATTACTGGGTGACCCTTCTGTGGAAACTAGCCAGTAAATGACTAAGTAGATTTGGTCTGGAAGTCCAGTATAAGGAAACCAAGCAGCTCCTTGTGGATGAAGCTGTCTTGGAGCATCACTGATGACAGCTCAGTTTCTGGGGTTGGGAAACTGGTGTTGACTGATGGAAATGGAGAGGCTTATAGTGCTGGGCTATGGGCAGCGACTGCAGAATTTCATGGTGCAAAGGGCTCTTTCCCGTCTCTCCCCATGGCAGCACACCAACATGGAAGCTGGGAGAGGCAGCACGTGCCCCCTGCTATCTAAAAGCTTGCCAGCGCCAAGTGCTACCAGTTTGCACCTAACCAGTTTCATGCTAGAAAGCTGACTGTCAAGACTATGGTCATGGAAAGGCAGTGGTAGACCAAAGCGGTTGATGCCATGGACCACAAAGCCTGGCCAGGCAAAGGAGGCTTTTGATGAGTTTGCCAAATTGTACTAAGGCCACTGATGGGACAGACATGCCTTGTCTTCATTCCCCAGCCCAGGATTTGGAGGGTATAAATGGAAGGGTCTGTCTCCAGGGTTGAGCAGCTAGGTTGGGTGACCAGTATTAATGTGGGTTGGTCCAGAAAGGTCTACACTGGGAGGATTTTTGAAAACTCTTGCCTGTTTCCTTTGAGGATGCACTGAATGTTTGTTCCCAAAATCTGGGCCATGAATGGTCATTTGGGCTTTGTGTGGACACACGCACACCAATTTGCATGTGTTTCTGAAACAGGTACCAACCCCTGGATGGAGTCTTATTCCTGCTTGAGTGGCTTACTGCAGTTTAGCTGAAACCAGCCCCCAGCTCGCTTATGCCAACCAGAGATAGATCTAGCTTAAAGCAAAATGAGAACAGTGCAGCCCTGACTGGCCAAACTAACCCCGCAATGGGCCAAACTAAGAGCTGCACGGAGGGGCTCCTATTCCTGCCAGACTCCAGTGGAAGCAGCAGTGGGCAGCAAGAATAACAAGCCTTTACCCCTCGTTATACAGAATCAAATCAAAACGACCTGTCCCTTTTCAGAGCTTGTTCGGTCTCTCAACCTGACTCACACTCCACACCATACCAAAGGGACGGACAGGAGTCACTTGTGCTCTTACAAAGCAGACTTGGCGAGAGGCTCCGAATAAGCAGGCACGTGTCTTGCTAGAGGCATCATGGAGCAAATTCCAAATGGACCCATGCACGGCAGACAATAAAAGAGATCTTATAAGTACAGATCAATCCCTACGCCCCCTCACCCTTGCAACACACCGGAGCCATTCCAGCATTTCCCATTCTGCTTCGCCACACTGGCCTAGCGACCCCCCTCCAGAAGTGCTCCTTGCTCTCAGACCCAAAACAAACACAATGCTGTCCACCCCACATTTGATGAGCACCACACTTGTGCTCATCTTCTGTCCCCAGAGAAGATACTAAAACAGGGGTGGGCAAAATGCAGCCCGTGGGCCAGATGCGGCCCACCAGACCACTTTATCCGGCCTGTGGGGCCCCTAAAAATTTAGAAAATAAATATTTATCTGCCCCTAGCTGCCTGTCACCCAGCCCACGATGGCTTGCCAAAACTCAGTAAGCAGCCCTCTGCCCAAAGTAATGGCCCACGCCTGTACTAAAACCACGGCAGGAAAGAGGGGATCTGGGTAGAAGAACACCGTGCCTGAAATAAAAATGCATCTACCCAGACTTAAAAAGCAAATAGCAGGTGTGTTCATTAAGCCAAACAATGCCTTGAAATAATGTTTGAAGAGCTGATGTAATAGCTGCCTATAGGGTGAGAGGCAGAGGTGTGAAATTCTCCCTCCCCGTTCTGCATTATCGGTGTCTTTAATCTCAACCTCTTAAGCGCACAGATTGCTGACACCCGTCCAGATTCCGTCTGGAAAACAGAAACTAATTAGAGACAGTGCTGAGACATAATGCCACATTTACAGGGGTTTTGCTGAAGAAGGGGAAAAAAAAGAGAGATGGCGAGAGAGAGAGAGCGCGCGCGAGAGAGAGGGAGAGCATGTAAACCATCCGAGGTGGGGGTGCTCACTTTTAAGACGAGACTAATCATTTGTCTCTCCCTTTCTGCATGGGAACGTGATCCCTGGGTGAAATTTTAAGAGCTTGAAAGGAAACACATTAATAGACCACAAAAGTCATCCATCTGTGAGCGTGATAGGTTTGTCAGACACTGACGCGGAGGAAAGGAGCCAACAATGAGGAAAGAATATAGATTTCCCTCTGATAACACTTCGCACTGAGATAGCACCATCCATCAGAGCATCTCAGCTGACGTTATGAGCATAAATTAAGCCTGGTTTCACCCCAAAGGGTGGACTGGGGGCAGGGAAAAGCAAACCGAGGTGCTAAAAAGTTGAAGTTAAATGGCCTCCCCTAAGCCAGACAGCTGGTCAATGGCAGAGGCAGGAGTAAAACCACAGCAGTTCTGTCTGTAAGCCTAACAACCAAAAAAACAACCCCTACTTCAAGCCAGCTTGTCTAAGCTAATCTTTCACGACTGCCCTCTGCTTGAGTCCTATCTACTTCTCTGCTGTCCTGCCCTTGCTGCTCAAGTTTATAACCTTGCCTTGTGCAAGTATCACATCTGCATGGGTCCACTCCAATTTCACATTCGTGCAAATCCAAAGCACATTCATTTAAGTCACTGGAACAGTGCTTATCATCCTATTTTAGACTTGAGGCACCCTTCAGTACATACAAGGCATCCCTTGGCGGACTCAAGACACCCCTCAGAAAATGCCAGCTCTTAGTTTTCTCTCTTCTTTGACTACAAAAAAAAAATGATAGAGCGATTGTTTGTCGCAAAGAACTCGGTAAAATGCAGCCAAACGTCCCATGAAATCAAAGCCTAATTCAGAGCCATGTTAATGCCACTACTTAAGTCTTGCTAGGGAATAAAGAACAAACCACGGTTCTGGTGGCGCTCTTTGTGATTTAGGTCTGACTTGCATGACTTGCAGACAGAATAATTTATAGTAAGGAATTTATCATGGTGTCCATATTAGAT
This sequence comes from Gavialis gangeticus, assembly GCF_001723915.1. Lineage (NCBI taxonomy): Eukaryota > Metazoa > Chordata > Crocodylia > Gavialidae > Gavialis > Gavialis gangeticus. The sequence continues at coordinate 26,478,786 of NW_017729001.1, forward strand.
TCTGGTTGAAAGCACAGTAAATTCACTGGACTGTGCAAGCAAATAGTTTTTGCTAAGTGGGGAGATAAACCAGAGAGTCTCAGACTTGCCTGTGGAAAGGGAATCTATACACATTTTTTCTGGGTTATCCAAAAGTCTCAGCAGAAACAGCTGCTCTCCAGGGGTGCATGAATCCACAACCTTCTTTATAATGATTTATAACTTGAAAGAGGATCCAATAATCCCATCTGCTCCTGCAGTCGTTGATTCCCCCCCCCCCGAGGGAGGCAACATTTCCAGGTAGAGGCCACAACAAGGGTACACCGCACACCGGCTCTGTAACACGGAGGAAGCACAGGAAGCCCCCTATGTCAGTGAAGATGCGGTAACGGGGTTTTTAGCTCAGGTTTTGCAGCTCAAGCCAGATGAGGCTGAACTTCAACTGCAAACCCGATTTAAAACCCAAGTAAACAGGTCTTACTGCTGCTCTAAGCCAAGCTGACTAACTTGGATTAGCCAACCAGAGATAAAGATGCACAATTTTTCTGCAGTCTAGTCATACCCTCCGTCTGCACCATGCAAAGCAAGAGGAGACAGCGTCCCCCAAAACCCTTTTAATTACTGCACCTTTTATTCTGCTTCACTGGAGGGCAATAGAGTTTCTAAGCCAAAATACCCTACCCTGCATCATTTCATTGTGGAAGATGATAAATCAAGTACTCAAAGTCACAAAGTGGAGAGAGAAGTTTGACCTTCACAGTGGCACCTTGATGTTCAGGCTGTGCTGGTATCATTGCTAATTACCACAATAAAGTACAACACGGACTAACGGTTCTAACCCAGTTTTCATATTTTCGGGGCATCGCGTATTCAGGTTCATGCCATACTCCCTTCCTTTGTGAGCCTTACTTACATCTCTAACAACAAGCTAAATTTGAAGGCAACCAGTTTGGCAGGTTTGAAGGCTTAAAAACCACAAACTGAAACACTTTAATAATTATTATTTTTATTATTTTTCCTACTCCTTTGGATGGCAGCAGCTGTTGCGGGAAAAGGAGGGGAAAGGAGGGGGTGAGTTTATGTTTATAAAAGACGAGGTGTTTTAATTGGTATCATATCAGGAAAACAAAAAGGACCAGACGTGAGAGAGGGATTCTGCATTATTATAAGCATGTTCCTAGACTCACAAAACACCGAGAGCCTGAGTCACCAGAACACAAACAGAACGAGAAGCTTGGATAACACCAGCCTCTTTTCATCAGCTCCTGTTACTCCTAATTATTCTGTATATAACACCACGTTTCATTCTGCATACCAAAGCACACCCACAACTGGATTCCCGTTACGCCTGGTACTCTGCACACACACACATGCGTGCACGCGCACATGGGCACAGGCGGTCTCGCACTGAAGTGCTGACAATCGAAGCAAACAAAACATGGGAGATGGGAAGTCCATTATTATTATCCCATTTTACAGGCAGGGAAGTGAGGTGCCCACGGCTGCCTCGCCCACAGTCACGCAGGGACCCCGAGTGCTGGGCCGCAGCATTTCTCTCGTTAGGGCTGCCCCGGCAGAGCTCTCTGCAGCAAGTTTCAGTGGCGCCTTCACCCTCCGCCCCAACACTTTCCATGGAGAGAGATTTCCTTTGGGAATCTCTTTAAATAACCAGGACAGAAGCTCCCCCTCGAGGGAGCCCAAGCCGTGGCCTCGCTGCAGACTCAACTCACTTGCATGTTTCCCCATTAACATTCTGCGTTGGCACATCCGCAAACCTCGGCCCATTCCCGGAAGGTGGGCAGGGGGGCCTGGGGCACAGGGCAGACCCCAAGTCAGCTTGTGCTGCCTCGTGTTAACTTGAAATAATTGCACTGAAAATGTGCAGCCGTTCACTGAAGTAGGAGAGTCTGACAAGACTTTTTGACAAGCAGCTGGGGCACCCTTTCCTGTGTGCTACTAGCCGTTTCCTGCAACTCACAGACCTCTGCCCATCATGCTTGGTCCAACTCTGCTCGCCCATCCTCCAGCGTCACTTATCTCCATTATTAGACAGGGAAGAACTGTGTCAGCAAAAAGGCCGTGCATTCGCTTGCAACCACCTGGCCAGAGGCTTGCTCCTGCATCCTGATGCTTTGGGCAGCTGTAAGCAAGACCCAGAATTTTTGCTCCACAGATGACACCTCCAACTGCACATGGGTGCATCTCAGCAGCTGCTGCTGGTCACAGATCAAGTGTAGAGCAATGTAGGGAGAAGACAAAAGGGGCTTAAGATGAGGAATTAGGAGGCCAGAGACAAGAATTAAGAGGCTCACCCCCCGGCCATTGGAGATGTGGGCAGACTCCTCAAAAAAGGATCAGGCCCCTTGCTGCTTCTGCCTTCAGCCCGCCTCTCCCTCGGCAGGAGCAAGGGGGGCAATCTGGCAGCAGGCTGCAACATCACAAATAGCTACGCTGTGAATTAAACTATATCCGGATGTGGTTTAGTTTGCAGCGTAACAAACTCATTTAAATCGTAAAAACACCCCACACATGTACAGCGTGATACAATTAAACCACAAAACATTTCGTCACGTGTACAAGCGCCCAAGGCAATCCAGTGCTGCCTTAACAAGCTATTATCCATTTTACAATAAATAGGGCAGTGTCCTAGAACGTACTTGGGACATGAACCCCTGTATCAGCCCAGACTCATCTGCCTCCTGTTTACAGTATTATTTTCTGAAATAAAAAAGTGAATTAAAAGAAGGGTAGGAGGGAATCTTCCCCTCTCCTCTTGCATTTACACTTCGAAAACTGCTACAAGGATTTTGTTTGTATTTAGCAGTCCCCTTTGGGCAGAAGCCAAGTATGGAAAGCAAAAGCTCCAGAAAGCAAATGTTTTGGCAAGGTCTAAGTTTGCAGATAACCAAGTTTGCAGATGGGGACCCAGGAGAGCTCAACTTTCAAACATGTACAGGACAGCTGACCTCAGGGAAGTCTGTGGCCCAGTCCCCGTTCTGTAAAATGGGGATCATAGCACTTCTTGAGCCCGTCTTGCCTCTTCCATCTGCAAGGTCTCCAGGACAGAGATGCTGTCTTTCACTGCATGCATGTATTGTGCCCTGTAAAACAGAGTCCTGTTCTCAGCTTAGGTCTGGGGTATCACCATAATGCTCATATTACTCTAGCTCTTACTATAAACTAGTATGACGCGTCTCAGAGGGGATGAGGGGCTCCTGTTCTGAGAGCACGCGTGACTGATGTACAGGCTGAACACAGCTCTGCCGAGATGGCAGATGGAGTGGCAGGGAGGCCAGTTTTCTAATGTCCTGCATGTCTGGTCTACAAGACCCTGTGAGGAGCCTATGTGCTTCCCTTGATGGAGAGAAGAGAGTTACACTGAGGCTGTATGTCAGGGTTGTTGGACATGGAGAGAATTACAGTTTCATAGTATCTTTGGTCCCCACAGTCCTAACCCTTCTTTCATCTCAGCCACAGACGCTCCCTGCTCCCGGAGCATGCCGACACAAAGCTTATTGCAGGCAGTGATTTTAAGTGCCGAATGTCACAGCGTTTAGACAGCTCTTCTCCCACTGAGATTCCTTATTCAGCTAGCACACAAGGCATACAAGGAAAAGAATTGCACAGGGTAGGCTGGCTCTTGGTGGGTATTTGAAGGCTGCCACACTCCTCAGAGGAGGGGTTTTTCACTTCCTCTTCAGCTGCACACAAGAACCGCCTCATAACAATCGGGTTGTGATTTTGGTGAGACGTGCAAAGCCATCTAGGCTGGTCGGTTCCCCCACTTCTCTCACTCTGTCTGCTCCAGGTACAAGTTAGTCAGGTGTGCACACACACGTGCATGTGTGCACACGTGCACATTGCACCGCGGGTGTCACAGGAAGCTGCCTCCAGATTTTCATCCATGAATTTCTAATGCTGTAGTAGAAAGGAGCCGTGGCCTCGCTTGCTGCACCCAAGCAAAATGGGATCAGAGCTTGAAGCTTAATTTGTAAATACCCTGTGATCTCCTGACTTCCTGAACTCAGTAACTCATGGTGTGTTCTCAGTCAATTCGTACCATTGCATTAGCTCTGGAGCAACGGGATTGTCGGTGTAGGATTTATATCAAGCCTTGTACCTTCTCTCCTGCAGCGGATTATCAAGCCTTGTATCTTCTCTCCTGCAGTGGATTATTAGAGGAGCAGAGAAAAGGTAAACACACCCATAACAGATCCAGTCATTGTAACTGCTGGATGCCCCATGACCAGAGCTCACACTGCACATACCTACAGATGAGACATCATTTCTGCCCCGATGTACTTACAATCCAAGCAGACCAGCCAAAGAGTTGGGAGATGGGGAGCTTGCCGAGTTCAGAGGGGCATGCCATCTTGGGAGACACCTCACAGCCTGAAGCCTGAACCACAGGCCTGAGACTTGAGTTAACTGGGGGGGGTTTCCCCTCTGTTTCGTAGTCCTCGCTGCGCACCAAGTATCTACACTCCCAGACTGTCCATTCTTAAACAGGAACTGTCAAGGTCCTCTAGGACCTTAAAGGGGCCTGGCATGGTTTGCCACAGCACAGAACAAGATACATTTATTATAACTTTTGCAGTGTTGAATATTTATAGGGTCCCTTGCATAATATTTCAGTGGAAATCCATCAAAAAGCCTTTCTGTAGATAAACCGCTGGTCGAAAAATTGAGAGAGAAAGAAAATCTTATTCTAGTGCTGGAGATGAGAAAACCTCCTTTCTTTCATTCTTCTGCATTACTAAATGGGAGAGAGAAATTGCCACTACTTACAGAGATCAGGAGACATTCTGAACATTAATGTTATTGTTCACTGATTGACAAAAAAAGTGCTATAAAAGAATATGTTTGGTAACCCAATTTGAGTGGCTCATTACAATTATATCAAGCTAATTGCCAGCCTTGTATTTCGTTTGGCAACTTGTTTAACTAATTGAACAAAATAAAACTAATGAACAATTATAATGAAGTTTATAATTAGGCCCCTGGAAAAAAAAACCTCTCTGTAAGAATATTTAAGATGTAAAAAAATGTTATAGAGTTTACAGGCGGTAAAACAGAGGACTCTGGCAATGATTTCCTGCAAAATCATCTCTCTTGTGACCTGAAATTTGTGCTATGCCATCTAGATCCAAATGGGGTCAACCCGGAGTTGTCTTCCCTCTGCTATTAATGTGCATTTAGCATCATCTGGCAATGACCCTAAATTTGAGAATTAGTTACTTGAGATGCAGCTCAGCCTGTCAAATTTTTAACTCGGTCATTAGTAGATAACACAAGGTCTCTATTAAGCCATGCTTATGATCGGAAAAAATGAAAAACAACATTGCCAGCCTGATGAAAGAGTTCACAAAATCCTGACAGGCTGATCTATCACTTCAATACAAAACCACACTACCACTTCAGCAGCCAGGCAGGCAGAAAATCAGAGCAATAAAGAAAAACGGTGCTCTCACTGTGATTAAAACCATTTGAAAATGGAGTTATTGTGCTCACACTCAAGCCATACATAGATTTAAGTAAACCCTTTCCACATACTTCCCCTCTCCCCCATCCCCAACCAGTTGAAGTAAGGAAAATTAAATATCATGGTAAGAGAGAGGCAGTGACCTTTCGGAGTTTCAATCTCCAGGGTCAATCAGGCACCAATGAAACCTAACAGAACTGGCACGGCAGAAGTTTGAAAAAGTTCTTTCCTTGAATTTGTACATGAAAGTAATTACTTCATACACAGTTTGGCAGGAACTGGGGCTTCAGAGCAAGCAAATGCTCTTAAATTAAGGCAGAAAAATTCTCAGGCCTTCTTCCGAAAAGTAAAACCCCCGATAAGTTCTGGATTATGGTAGCAACTTCAGACTATCTGGGTTTGGGGTTTGCTGTGCAAAGTGCGGAATGAACAAATAGCAAGCAATGGCCCCTAAGCTCAAACAGCTTGCAGCCAAAAACAGACTGGACAAAGGATGGGAGAAAGGAAGTATTGTCCCCATTGGGAATTGAGGCATGAAGAGATTAAGCGATTTGCCCGTGATGACATGGGGCATTTAATAACAGAGCCAGTAGATGCATGTCGTCCTAATGCAGTACCCTAACTACATCATCTTTCCTCCCCTTCCTACTTACAGCACTGTCTTATTTTCAGAGAAGTCCCAATAATGAATTATTACAGAAGAAAAGTCGCCCCTCCCAGGAATATCAGTGGAGCTACATTAGCAGACAACTTAGTATTTTTATGACACAAGAACTGCTGGCCTTCTTTTCAATCTAATTACAGGTTTCGTTGTGCGAGCGAGAATGTGCTCGTGTCAATACGGATTTCAAACGGTACCTGGCAATCTCTACAGCTCATCTTCTTGCTGCAGGCTTTGAGGGAGGCCTCTTTGCCCTTCTTCCTCTAGATAAATCTGTCACTCCAAAGCTACTGGCAATAAAAGGGTAGGATGTTTACATAG
>NW_017729001.1:26490228-26490935 GCF_001723915.1 Gavialis gangeticus
CCTGACTTCAGTAGTATGCAAGGCTTTAGTATGGGAAGGAATGGACATTTAAAGACATGAGGGCATAGGAAAATTGGGATAAAAATACAACCTGGGTTTACCAGAGGTGTATCATGACATGCTAATCTCTCTCTCTGTCTCATCTCCTCCCTGCCTAATAGTGCAGTAGTTCAGGCGATCAGGGAAGTCAGCACATAAGTGTTTATGACAGCAGCATAGGTTCCTTAGACTTCATTCAGTCTCCGCAGCTGCTACCAACAACGGGGACCTTGTTGTGACAGCTCCTCAGTCGGCTGGGTAAAAAAATCTCCTTTCCACAATATTTTCGTTCGGAAGTGTGGCATAATTCAGCTTCAATGGCTAAGTTAACACGTTATGTCAAGCTGTAGCTGGGAGCCATGCTACTGCGGCAGGAGGCTGCAGTGATTCAAACACACGAACAACATGAGAGTCATAATCCAAGCTATGCCACTGGCTCACTGCCCAGCCTTGGTCAAATCTCTTACCCTTGCACTGGCTAGATTTGCACCCAAAACTTTGCCAGAGCTACAACCAGTGACCATTAGGTTTGCAGTACTTACCAGGATACTGCTGAAATGAACCTGAAGACTGAATAAGATTACAAGAAAAGACCATTTCACATAGGTCATGCATATAAATTATTCTCAAAAGACAAACACTGGCACTTCCTTTTTTTTTTTTTTTTT
>NW_017729001.1:26491060-26492716 GCF_001723915.1 Gavialis gangeticus
AAACACTGGCCCTTCCTTTTTTTTTTTTTTTTTTGGCTTGTTACTGTGTAAAATTAAAAAATCCCTCTGCACACTCTCCCTGCCAGGAGAAGCACATGTACCACAGATATCAACTCTTTTTCCCCCTTGCCTCAACAGCCCTTGTAATCCAATTCACACCAGCGGAGTTTAATAATGCCTTCCACTAACACATTTACGGAAGAGGGAGGATAGCTATCTGACACACTGCTCTCTCCCACCGCTACTGTCCAGCGATTCCACAGCTTGGTAATAGCCTGCTCTGCCCCTAGATGTGTTAAAAGTTCACGTATGAGAGTCTGTGTGGTCAGGACGACACGCATGCATGCACACAACATGCACACACACAGTGGCAATAGAAGAATTCAGGAAACAGGAACAAAACCCCTGAAGTGAAGCGTGAAATAGGTCTCATGATTCTCAGTGTTCAAACTCTTGCTCTGCATTTGCATTATAAAAACTAATCCTGTACAAGAATCTCTCCTCATGCTTTGTAATGCTTTGCTCATTAATCCATGAAGTGTCATGTACTGAGGGTATTTTATTACATGAGAACTCAGAGAATTTAAGCTTCTTTGTTGGCTGTTGCATACGAACGCTGCCAGCTCACCCCTTAGGCCCTGTCCACGTGTAGAAGTCCCACCTGTTTAAAGCTAAATGACCTCTTCGGCCCCTTTATTTAAGCCGGCACTACTTCTCTTCAGATGTTCTGGTGCCACTTATTCCAGTTTAGCTTCGACCTTCTTCAAACCGAATCCTGCTGAACTGGAAGAAGCCCAATCTAACCTGAGGTCAGAGCATCCACACAGCACGTCTCACCCTTTTTAATTGAACTGATTTAAAATCCATATTAAGCGAAACTGCTGCAACTCTGAGCAGTGAGGAGCTCTTGGAAGCAGCGTTTCACAAGCATGTGCTCCTTGTCAGGGAATGAATTGATGGATGTTCACAGCAGGGACGTAGATAGTAACTCACAGCTAGCTGGCATCACCCCTCTCCAGCAGAGATGAGCCTGAGCCGAAGATAGCAAGACAAGCCCCTCTGATCTTTAGGGAAGGGAAAACGGAAGGGAATCCGGACCTGATATAGCTACCGCAGCTGGCCTGGATGAAGGGGGGCGGCAAGGCCTTGGGCCTCAATGCTCCTAAGTCTAAGTGGAAAGGGAGGTGAAAATCTGGAGGTATATTTTGCAGCTGCAACCTATCCCAGGAACCTGCAAGCTCCCGAGCAATGTTTCAGCTCCTCGGAGAACTCCAAGCAGTGACCGGAGGCAGACCTGGTAGACTCCTGTGAGACCAAATTCCTTGCATGACAATCTGAGTTAACAGCAGATCCCCTTCAATCAGCTGCTCTAAAAACGGGAAAGAACCAGGGACATAAGCAGACAGGAAATAACCTATCAAAAAAGCAGAGGGGAGTTGCTGGGACCCAGAAAACCAAAGCAGGTTGGCACCTGAACACTCTTGAATTCACCAGTTCCCACCCAAGTACACTTGGTCCCACTGAAGTCAAGGGAAGCTGAGGCTTTAAGTGACAACAAGGTTTGCCTACAGCTCATAAAACTTACTTTCCTTAAATATCGAAACAGGATTAATCATATCACAGAATCATAGAAGTCGGGTCGGAAGGGACCTTGTA
>NW_017729001.1:26495348-26498449 GCF_001723915.1 Gavialis gangeticus
AAGCCTATAGCCCCTAATGCTAACTGCCCAGTCGTGGGATAAATCCCACGTTTCTGTGAGCCCTATTATGTCTGGGTCTGAACTGACTGTTCTGAGGGCGAATTCCTCCTGTTTGTTCCCCATACTACAAGTATTGGTATATAGGCATTTAAGGCTTTGCATAGCTGCGTGTGCCACCCCCCGATTTGGGAGACTGTCTGGACCCCTGTTTCTTACCTCTCACCAAGAGGGTGCAATCAACTGGAACGTATTGCATGCATAATGTCAAGGACAGAAGGGCAAAGAACTCCAGCCCCCGAACCTGCAACCCCAGATTCCCGGCCTCTCACAGCCCTGGCCAGAGTATCATGGTAGAGGTAATATCTTTTATTAGACCAATTAGATTTTTGCAACAACAAAAAAAAATCTTTAATTGCAAAAATCAATTTTTTTTTTGCAAAAAACTAGTCGGTCTAATAAAAGACATCGCTGCTATAGTGAGTTCTGATTCATTTTGCCTCTAGACCAATACGGCTGCAACCTGGATACCGGGTCGGAGTACTGCATTCTTACCCATGCCTCAAATAATCTGCCCTTGGCTCTCCAATAAGGCGAACTTCATCTCATCCCTTGCCTGGTTCTACCATTGAGGACCTCCTCCTAAGGTCTGCATTGTGCACCAGCTCTGAATCTGTCCCTTAAAGGGTAATAATGTCTGATTCAGTTCCTTCCTATGGTAGTGACTGGGAATACCTGGGACCATCTTGGAGAGCATCTGTGAAGGTTTTATAACACAAGGAAGGACTATTTTCATAGTATATTATTTAGCCTGCATCCTGCTAACCTCTAAATGCTCTACACAACCTCTGTGTTTAAAAAAAATAAAATCTAAACACAAACCAAGCTGGAGTGTACTTTTCCATCAGTGAAACGTCTCCCCCACAACTGGAATTGATTTTTTTTTTTGGACTCGTTCCAAATAAAGAACAAAACTGAAAAACAGGGAATTTGAGTGAAGTCCTCGTTAGTGCTGCCAACCTTCTGCAAGTGTTGGGTTACATTTGCTATTGTAAACTAATTAGCTAACAACGCTGAATGTTACCAGTCCTCCCTGGGACTGGGTCTTTTCAGCTTTACCTCCCACTGAGCGCCAATAAGGCCCCTGAACTTTGCAAAAGAACTTGTCAAAAGTAGCAAGGAGGAACTGAATAATTTAAGGTCTACTAATTTGGAAGTACCAGGTCCAATTAAACCTCCTCTGACCCCGGTACACAGCGGCCTACAAGGGATTCCTTCCCTCCCCTACAAACATCTATCTATTTGCAAGATGCATCTCTGGCTGGCTGTTTGGAAAAATTTCTCCAGAAACAATGAGAAATTGTGCAGCCAGCTGTTGCCTGCTCTAGTAGTACCGGTACTTTGGGACAACTTATTGTTCAGCAACTGAAATGGCTCTATCTATCCAAGGCTCTCTCTGACTCACTAATAGTATTTCAGAGACTGTCGCTCTCTGCTTTACATAACAGATTTCGCTCCCACTTTGCACACAGATCATGTAGAGCAAGATGCTCACACTAATGTTGATTATCTCATGATTTGAATCTAAAAAGACCCCTAGTCCCAACAAACAAAAAATATGCACACACTCAAACTCTCTCATGCCACCATATTGTGCTGTGTGTGATTCTAGCCCATGCAGCAGATTTTCATACACTAGTTTTGTTTTTGGTCAATAGACTAGATGTAGTTTCCTTTTGGGAAGAAAAAAAAAACCAATAAAAGAAAGCACAATGGGAAAAAGTGAAACCTCTGCTCGGTATTAAACCCTTTTCCTTTACAGCTAAAAATACTCTCTTTGACAAGGCAACACATTTGGAGGAAGAAGCAGGAATGTATGGAGTTAAGATCTCAGCTCTGTGGGATACAACAGAGATCTGGAGAATGACTAAGACACTCGGGGAAATTGCTCCTGTCAGTAATGAGATGAGAGCTTTACCCAGACAAATTGCTTGCTGCAGACCTAAAATTTTAAAAGAGACAAAGATCATCTAGACTGAGAGGTTGCTGTTTTGATCTGTGCTGGCAGACAGGAACCTCTGTGGGTGGGGTCTCACGGTGGTTTAAAAGCTTAATAAAAAACAGTCTCAATAAAAAGCAGAGGCATCACACACTGGGGCCAGGAAAGAAAACTACTCTGAATAATAGTTAACTTCCTCCAAATCAGAGTGATAATACTGCATTTGGACTAAGTCAGAACAAACCGAGTAAGCCGTTACAGGTAAAATACTCAAGAGCTTGGCTCTACGTTTCCTGCCCCCGCCCCTCCCAGTGTGGTTCAAATCACCAAATCTAAGACCTGACATCAAGAAATGCATCAGGACTGGACAGGTTTGTCTGACACCCTCCCTTTGAGGGAACTGGGATGAATCTGTGTCTTATGCTGCTTGGTTACTTCTGTTGCCCTGCTGCTGGATGTGCAACTACCCGTATATCACACACCACTATCCGGGAAAATGGAGCTATTTAGCAGCCCAGCCTCAATATTTGGTGACATGAAAGCATCTCGAGTATTTGTCATTCTGACCTGCAACTTGGCTGGTTAACACAACAGGTACAGTAAGAGCTAACAGGCCCAGCACTCACACCTGGGCCTGAGAGGTGACAATGATTGTTACGATACCTCTGGGCCCCTTGAACCAAGACGGTGTTGGATCTCATTTCTCCCAGAGCCATCCATAAAAAACATCAGGGAATCCAGGCACTGCAGTTGGGTCCTGCAACTCTCTCTCCATCACTTCAGAGTATGAATGTAAAGAGTCATTATTCACGAAGAATTTTTTTTTGCAAAAATCTTGCTGGTCTAATATATCATCTTTACTACGAGTCCTGATTACGCACTAACGCATTTAACACCTGTTTACCTGTTAGACTCCTATGGTTCTGCCTTGCAAACACCACCCTCTTAAATATGCATTCATGAATCTAAAAAACGTTCAGTAATGGGTCCAGGGAGCTTGCACTCTCAAGCAAATACCCCATTGTATAGGTTGGCTGCTGTACCTTTTTATCACAGGCTTCAGGCAGTTTGCAGAAAAAGATGTATCCGCATGCTCCCGCATAGA
>NW_017729001.1:26503449-26504221 GCF_001723915.1 Gavialis gangeticus
ATGAATCTAAAAAACGTTCAGTAATGGGTCCAGGGAGCTTGCACTCTCAAGCAAATACCCCATTGTATAGGTTGGCTGCTGTACCTTTTTATCACAGGCTTCAGGCAGTTTGCAGAAAAAGATGTATCCGCATGCTCCCGCATAGAAGCCAAATGACACCTGTATAATATGCTATCCATCACACATACTGAACATCTGGATTATGAATAGATTTGATAAAAATTAAAAGCTATCCACCATCTTCATGTATGGGTGGTTGCACATTCAAAGCTGTGACCTAGCTAGAGGAGATCTTTGTATTGTCTGGACAGATATCCTAGAACCAAATCAACATTTAATCAGCTTATTCGAGCCTGCTATGGCTCTAAAGTCTTGCACCTCTCCGAGAGCACCGTGGAATTGGGTCCCAGCAGGAGTGAGTCACTCTCTGAAGCTGGAACGCTTGGCTGCTATGCCATTTTAGAAGAAGATGCAATCTCACCTCTACCAGAATCCAGCTCAATGCACCTCCCCATGACAGAGGCAACTGGGTAGTCTGAAGAGGCTACTGACAATGGCACACAGTTCTCAAATTGCCATTCCTAAGAGCCAGGACTCCCAGCAGGCCCAGCCCTTGAGAGGGGAGAAGAGGGTAAGTGCATTGCAGAAAGCTGAAGGGAAAAAGCCTTGAGCTCCTTGTGTTCCTACCTAAGAACCATTGTTTGCCCCTACCTGTGGCATCCTGAAGTAGGTACTCCTCCCAACAGCCTGAGCAGAACTGGGGCACTTCAAA
>NW_017729001.1:26509221-26530391 GCF_001723915.1 Gavialis gangeticus
GCATGACTGTGTGCGCCCCCCCCTGATTAGGAAGACTATCAGGACCCCCATTACTTACCCTTGCTCTGATGGCGTCTCCTTGTCTTCTGGCAGCCCCCTCCCCCGGCGAGTCTAGTTTAAAGCTCGCCGTATGAGATCAGCCAACCTCGAAGAGAAGACATGCTTATGAGATGCTTGTTCTTGCCTTTACCTACCTTTAGCACCACTTGCTAAAGAGACAGGAATTAAAATGGAGAAGCAGACTCAGGAGACCTGAATTGTGTTCCCAACTCCATACCAGACTCTCCTAGGTGCACTGACCACCTTCTAGGCCCTGTTTTCCAAGGATGCCAAACACACTCACCAATCACGCTGACTTCCAGTAGCTGCATGTGCTCCACACTGCTCCAAGTCGGGTCCTTGAGATCAATTGAAGCAGAAAGAGGTTAATTTGGAAACTGAGTATAATATTTGTCTAAGTATAATATCTGTCACGACTTAATTGAAGGGCTCAAGTCCTTGTGCAGTCCTTAGTCCAGTTTTCACTATACAAATGCAAAACACAGTATTATTCTGCACCAAGGTTTGAATGTATGCATTAAGCCAAACGAAACTGAAAGTTTCAAATTCCATCTGTTAATCATCTGAATTTTCTCCTGCATTTTTGGTACAAGATAGAATATATGAAAAAATACCATTCACCTCTAGGCAAAGTATACATTTTCAATACATCCCTGCTTCCAAACCATCTTGTTTTAATTAATAAAATATTCCAAGATTATTTATTAATAAGGGTTTGTGTGCTTTGCAAATTCCAGACATTTTGCATGGATTAAAGAACGGCATCATTAAGTTTTAATGAACATGCACACAGTTAATATAAAATTTATATATTCCATGCTGGAGGGGAAAAGAGTTGAGAACTACTAAATGGGGGACTTCTAATCACAGGTTATTGGCAGCTCCGTTACTTGCTTATCTATTGTTTTAAAGACTGCTTGGCCTTTATCTTGGGACATTTATCACCCCAGCACAACAGGCTGTCTACTTTGGGACAGCTCAGTCACACAGAACCCAGAAAACCTTGTTGGACTATAAGGCATCTCGGCATCCTGCAGAGAACGTGACGCTGTTGTTGACGATCACTCCATTCTTCAGCTTTGGCCAGGGATTACAGCAGAACCTGGATCATCCATACCTGGACTGCACAAAACGTACTTAGCTCTTGGTAGGTTGCCATATTAGCTGTTTCAGCTGCTTGCAGTGACTTTGATGTTAAAAAGGGACAGCTTCTCCACTCAGCTGGAGCACCTCAGCAGTTGCACTCAGCTATCTGCTGCAGCTATACCCCCAGGTAGGTCACAAACCCTCATCTTCACAGGCAAGAAGGAACCTCTTCCAGCAAAGCATGCAGGTTCTACGTACATTTGAGACAAGGGCTTTCTCCGGAGCCGGTCCGTAGGTTCATACACATTTGAAGATACAATTATTGTGCACTTAATTTAAAACAGTATTTTGGTATTTTAATGGCACACATTCAACACCCATAACCCTCCCCATATTACATTCTCAATATATCATGCTTTCAAACCATCCGGTTTTAATTAATAAACTATTCCAAGATTACTTATTAATAAGGGTCTGTGTGTTTACAGCTTGCCTATCTGTCTACAAGAAGTGCTGAGGTTATATCTTTGGTGCAAGAAAGGAGTATTTATGAACCAGGATGAGCAACTCGATAAACACCAGTGAAGGAAAGGCTATGGCAGTTTTTATATGGGGTTGATCTGCACTGGATTCATCCAAGTGGCGGTGCTGTACATTAAAAGTGCCAAGGTTTGTCTCCACTAGGATTTCACAGCAGTAGCGATCTCAGGGTATAACAGCACCTTCCCTGCAATGAAGAAGGTTTGCCACATTGCTTTATGCAGATCAAAGCACAGGGGTATATCTTCAGCAGGTTTTCTTCCACACCTGCTCACACGCACCAAGGAGCATTCAGATTATGTAGCTACACACATACATTAGCTGTGATGTGCACATCCAAAGCTGTAAAACACAGGGGGCTCCTATACACGTGCAGGGGCCCTGCTCCGATGCGCTGTAATTCCAAGGCGTTGGAGCAGACTCAATTAATCAAATATGCTGGAGCATGAAAATTAGTATGCTCCAGCATCATATGCATCAGCATTCCCATGCTGAAAAATGGCCGTGAGGCACTTTAAAGTTCATTCAATCAGCTTTAGTTCAAAGTACCCACCCCACCACCTTTTTTCAGTGCAGAGACCTGATACACATGACACTCCGGGTATTTTTAATTAGCGTGGCTCTCAGAGCAGTGCTAATTCAAGCACCCCCCAAATGCCACCCAAGCACGTATATAAATGCCCAGGGTGACAATATGAAACTCCATCGCAGGAAAAGAAAAAACAACTATCAAGATAACTGAGTGAAAATGAAAAACCCACGCAAATTAAGAATCTGAGTTTATTTCCTTTTAATTAAATCTTAACAACCTCCATTGCACAGATACAATTATAAGGACACCCATGATTTTAATGCATTAAATACTTTACCCACAATATTCAAATAATGCAGGAGGTGCTGAAGGCCAGAGGTTCGGTACAACTACTGCAATTGCATTTTCATTGTGAAAAAACACAAGGTGTTTTAGTGTTTCCCTTTTATAGTGTTTTCATCTTACAGTTCCAAAATACTTGTAACAGCTTTCTCCCCCCTCTCTATAAACTGGAAGGATCAAGAACTAGAAAACGTTTTAGTTTCTCACTGTCAAGAACACGTTTAGTAAAAAAAGTTACAAAAAGATCAGGTTTTTATTAAATTAATACACTGGAATTCTTCTGCTACTGTAATACTGGATTTTTTTGCTTTCTAGACTCTAATAATGGACTTTAAAACCAAATTAGGGCAAAATCCTGTCCTCAATTATGCTGACATAAATTCAGAGCAATTCAAATGATATCAACAGAGACATTCTGAATTTACACCAGTGTAAATGAAACAGCATTTGGCCCTCATGAAATACACAGACAGATAACACTAAAAGCTTAAAAACAATATGAAGGTAACATCACAAAATTAAGCAGCAAATTACCTCCAAAGGTGTGATGAGATGCTTCAAGACTGTACTGTACAAATAAGATGGGCATAGTGCATTAAGATCTGGACAATATGCACAGAATGCTTTTGTGTTTCATGGTGGTGTTTCAAGAAAAAGCTAACATGCCTTTACCCTCAGATTCAGCAGCACAAAAACATCAAGTATTTTAAACAGCCACAAACCCCTTGCTGGCAGCTCTAATAAAGATGTTTAAAAAAACCCCCTAAATATATCTAGAAGTCCAGTTAGAAAGTGGAACGTTTTATGAAACAGAAGTATTCCATTAGCAATCATAAATATTTTGCTGTTGACGGTCTAATTTGTTGGCTTGCTGATGCAAATCTAACTGGAAAAGATGCATTTGTCACAGGTATAAAAGTCAAAAGACAGGCAGGTTCTTCTTCCTGGTTGGAAGAGCCTCCTGTACATATGGCATATTTAACCAGTGAAAGAGAGAGAGCTATGCCTTACCCAAGCCTTTCATAATGCACTTAACGAAATATTATTTTTCTTTTAAAAGAACCACTGGTATTTAAATAGCTTCTTCTTTACATACAGTTTTCATATATACAATACACATGGGACACAGAGAGATGAAAAGATCCATTGACTTCAGAATTTCTGAAGCTCGGGAATATTTTGATACAGGTCCAAGGTCTCCGGGTTGGAGAAAGCTCCCCGCTGCTCCACTTCCTTCCCTGCAATGATTTGCTTCACGGCCACTTCCACTTTCTTCCCATTTATTGTGTACTGTAACATTAAAAAAAGAAGAAAAGAAGGGCAACAATCAAGTTATGCTCACCCTTTGGTTGCTTCCCGGATGGCTTAACGCAACAACTCTCAACCAGGTGTCATAGGGTCAGGGGTGCCATGAGATCCTTTCAAAGTGTGCTACAGGTGCCACACAGTATTAGCGCTGTTAGGTGTGCAAACACCTACACGAGATTCACAAAATAAACCCAAAGATGTCAAATAGCAATCCACAGCATCAAAAACATTCGGACCTGTCGTCGTCTTTCTGGGTTCTTCTCAACAAAAGAATTGCTTTATTATTTTTCTGTAGTCAAAAAACCAAGTGAAAGTTAAAAGGGGGCATTTTCCGAGGGGTGCCTTTAGTCTAATGAGCTTGAGAGCCAGTGGCCTTATGAAAAAGTCACCACTAATGATGGAAACAAGCCATAAAGACCGGCTCATCTCCTTGCCGCCACTGCTCTGCCTGGTTTTTCAAATGGTTTGAAAAGGTCCAAAGAGTTCAATGAGCGGTTTCAGTAATCTGTTCAGGTTTTCAAGAGGCAATACTGGAAACACGTATCAGGTTCCCTTTTTCATCAGGGGACATACAAGTGGGCCTAGCATATCTGAATTATTTTGAACCTTTTTTTAATCAATTTAAAATTATACCCATGGTTTTCAGCTGCTTTAAGTCTTCTGGAGTTGGCCTGAAATTAATATCTCTGGGTCCCTGCCCACCTGGGCTTTGGGGAGCAGGGGAAAAGGGGGGCAAGGTGTGCAAATCTGCATCTTAATGCTCTACAAGGACACTCTCTTTATGATCGGCCAAAGGCCACTTCACAGGAGCGCAGGGGTATTCCATGCATTAAGGAACCAACTAGATAGTTGAAAAAAAAAAAATATATATATATTCGAAAGTTTTCGGGCTCACAAACCCTTCCTCAGGCAAAGTAGAATAAAAACACTGTAACATTTCTCCCAGGTAGAAACAAAGCTTCATACTGCACAGGAGAACTGGAGGATGATATAAGTTTCTACCTGGGAGAAATTTTACAATCTTTACCTGAGGAAGGGCATGTGAGTCTGAAAAGTTGCAAATAAAAAAAGCTTGCTTTTTTTTTTTTTTTGCAACTATCTAGTTGGTCTAATAAAAAAAAAAAATCACCTCTATCACAAGAGTTCTGACTGCTTTTGCCTTTAGGCCAACATAGCTACAACCTATATCCCTGAATGCATTAAGGAAATTATTGAACGACTCCTCTCAGATCACCGCAAGCAGGACAACTACCATCCAGTCTGGACTACTCTTCCTCCTGAGTCACGACACACCAAGACGGTTATGGCAAAGCAACTCTAAGCACTGTTGGCTCGAGATTGTCTCAGTCTTTGTCCACCGGCACCTGACAGAGAGACTGGTCTTGTCCTGTTCTCTGATCTCGTCCTCCTGTCTGATCAAAGGCCCCGCCATGACTGTTAGGTCTGTAAGCTGCTTTTTATACTGTTGATCCCCAGGCATTAGCCCTTCTGAGACTGCTCCAAAAGGTGAAAGCAGGCCAAATCAGAAATGACCTTCTATGCTGTCGGGAATTTGTTCTTGATAAGAGGCACATTTCTCCCTGTTTATACTAATTGGCTCTCGTGTAGTTCCAATCCCCTAAACCATCACTCTCCCTCCTCAGCAAGTGCCAGCCTATCTGAAGCACATTAATCTTCAAAGGGATGAGCTTCCAGGAGCTGCGCTAGGGTACGGTGGATTCCAGGTCCGCGGCACTTCCAAGATCCAGGCTGGAAGTCTGCTCACGCAGAACCCCCCAATTAGCAAAGCAAAAACATTTACATTACTTCAGCATGTGCTTAAGTATTTCGTTGACGCAGGGCTGCAGCACACGCCTTCCCCATTATAAGTCCACAACGTGTCTTCAAGTTTTTTTTATAATTTCTAAATTATGGGTCAATCCACACCTCAGCCTTTAACATTGCTTGACTGTTGACAGCAGAGCAAATTTGCCGATTCCTGCCAGTATAAAATGGCATCAGAATCGGACCCCATATCTTCAGATGGGGGCAGGTGGATTATTTTTATTTATCTAAACCTACTTCCAGAAATAGCAGAAAGTGGGGGAAGGGGAGGGAAAGATTCCCGCTCCCCCTCCCAAGCAAGATCTTCAAAGAAAGCAAGGAGACGGCTTTGATCACTTTACTGCTGGCATATTTTACCTGAAACGTAATTAAAATTCATTCAATTGTAAATTCAGTCAAAGTGGGAACTAATTAATGATCTAAGCAGGCATTCCTAAGAGGCTAGCTGTCATAAACACCTCATTGCCGTCAACTTTATTCTTTACATTCAGGTGATTTATGCGTTTTCATAAAAAGCTTAACATTATGTATAAGCTGGAGTTTCAGCCGGGACTATCACTTAGGAAGTAAGTCTTGCAGCAGCAATTCGTTTCCACTCATTCAAATAAGCAAAATCAGAGCCCAGTCCTGTTCTCTTATGGCAGCATAAACTACAGTAATCCCATTGAACTCAGCAGACAGCAGAATTAGGCTCTTGCCTGTGCTATGAAGGCAGCTGAGGCTGCCAGTTCTCAGCATCTCTGGAAGTCAGGCCACCACTAGCTTGAAACCTGCATTTGGATGAAATTAGGCATCAATGTCTCAAGTTCAGTTCAGTCTTAAAGCACTGTCCCTGCAAGGGCACAGGCAATGACCTGCAGACAACTATACTTCCCTTTCTCACCAGGCCCTGAGCAACCTGTTCACCCAACAAAGCCTGGCTGGGGACTGGTTTGTCCCACTGTTGATACCTGGTTTTTTTTCAAGGGGCCACAGTTCTAGGACCAATTTAAAAGGAAGCTTTTCCTAATACACACCTTCATGCAAAACTAACTAAGGGATGTCTTTCAGATTTCCTGCTCTGCTCCGCCTGCAAATACACCCACTACATAGCACTTCACTTGTGTCTTATATCTCCAAGGTGAAACAGCAAAGAAAAAGAGCTACTTAGAAGTAGTAGGATAGAGATCTATAATGGAGACAGTAAAAGATGCAATTCTACAGAGTCCATCTGAAGGATGGGCCAAGAGGCAGACACCTTGCAGAAAATGCATCTGATGTGAAAAGGGTTCTACATTTGAAACAAACCATGTCTGTACCATTATGTGCATCTCTCATAGACATGAGCTGAATTGTACGCGTATGTGATAAACTTGCCTCCTCAACTGCCTCCAGAACCAGAAGCATTGCAGATGCCCCTGCAGAGCACTGGGGGAGCAGACCAATTAGCACCACTGAGTGACAGTGCCAATTACCTGCCCCATAGCTCACGAACCCACCTCAACAGCAAATGCAATGTTACTTCCAGGTTTGGAGGTAGTTCACCTGGAACAACAAAGAGCTGGTGAGTTTACCGGCTGGGCATGGCCTTGTTGAGGCTATTCCTACTACTATAACATGAATGGACCAAAAATTAAAATGCTCAGCTGATGCAAGAGAGATGCAGCCTCCACAGCAATTTCCTAACATGCTTGCTTTGTGAGCTCACTCTCAACTCTTGCACCATTTGAACTGGAAGAACAACTAAAGAAGTAAACGTAAGCTTCTGAGCATACTCCAAAGCCAAAATTAAATTAGCTCATTAATATTTACTGAGAAAACACAGAAAATATCTTTTGTAAGAAAATAACCCTAACGCTTAGCACAGAAGGGCATGTGTATATTTATAAACCAAGGATTGATTTATATATATATAAAAAAATTGTTTTAAACACAAGCTTAGTTGAGAAGAAAGCAAAAAAATGAAAGACAAGATGTGAAGTTGCTAGGCAACGTGGACAAGCTATTTATAAAACTTGAATACACTTTTTAGATGCTAAAATTTCCATGTGTGTGGGTTTGAAGAGCAATGACAACTGCTCCTTAATTATTATTCAAGGTGACAAAGAAAAAAAGTTCAGCAGCATTTTCATGACATACCGGAATGCCTTTGGTTTCTAGAATGAGGCTGGGAACATGTCTGGCAGAAAGCGCGATGCGTATCGCATCCCTAATCCTTTTCACCAGCTCCTGACTGAACACGTGGTTCGAAGCCATCTTCAGGAAGAGGATCACCCTTTCTTCGCCATCTTTGCTGTACTGAGGGATGCAGAGGCTGTCTGAAACCTCTTCAAAAGCTTCCACTGTAAAAGATAGAAAAACCTCTCTTTATCACGTGCCTGTGTTTTCTACCAGATCCATCTTTTGCTTCACATTCAAGGACCTATACCAAGGAAACAAACAGCGAGTGGACATTCACTGGGATTCTCAAAAGACAGCGAGAGAGCAGGCATCCGACTGCCATTGGCATCCCGTGGGATTTGCAGACCTAACTTCTGTAAGCTCCTCTGGAAACCCCAGCTGCTCGCTGCTGCTTGGGGGGAAACCCTGATTTAAAGACCCAATAAATAACAACCTATCCCAAGCCAAAGTTAGGATCTCATTTGGATCAATAACCTTTTTGTTCAATCTAAGCCGCATACTTGCTGCCTCTTCACCTGAGGCAGTTCTATGCCTCCTATTCATGTAGACCCTGAATACTTAACGATGTTTAAGATGCCTTTATCCTCACAAACTCGGGTGTGAGCTAGGGGAAGAGCTACTATCCCCATTGTGCAGACAGGGAAGTGAGGCAGACCATGGCTGAATGACTTGGCTAAGATCACAGAGGAAATCTACAGGGGAGCAAGAGACTGGCCCAGGTCTGCAAGCCTTCACATCACTGATCAGCCTCCCTCTCCCCTCGCAGGGCGAAGGTGTAGGTAAGGGTGAAACTGGACAACCCAACTGAAACTGTGTGGATTTAAGATGAAGAGGAGGGGTCTCTGCAGAACACAGCAGGGTCACAAACTGAGTAAGTATTCAACTTCACCCGCTATGGGAATGTAGCAGTCTAGTCCCTACAAAGCCCTTGCCTATGAAGAGTCAGACCTCATTAATACTGGTGTAACCTAGATCAGAAACTGGCTTATACGTAAACGAGACAAAGGAGTGACTGGTCTCATTCCACAGCTTCAGGAAAGGAGGAGCTATATGGAATATGGCTTCAGGCAACAGCCGTGAACTTCCTGAAGGTCCCACCAACTCCCATAAGGGGGGCTGGCCCTGCAAATACTCCTCTGGATGAGACAAGCACCTCAATTCAGTATATCCACCACCTCTCCACCCTCCCTCACTACTGCTGACTTCAGAGAGTTACCAGCGTTCCCTCCGTGCACAAATTTGTCATGGCAGTGAAGAAGGGCACTACTACAAACTATTAACAATGGCTCAGTAAGAGCCACCGTGCATTGTCTAGAAGTTCTCCTTGAAAGAACAAGCCATAAATGTCAGGCAATCTCCTACGAAGTCAGGTAAAAATGGTTTGCTTGTAGACCTTGCTGTATAATTGCTTGTAGACCTTATTATACAAATGCAACATCTTATAAGGAGAACAGAGCGCATTTCAACTAGCCACCTCCGGTTCTGTACACACTTTTGTAAATCAAGCAATTTCACAGCCTACAAAGCGGAATTTTATTGTTAATGACAATATGCTCTTTAGTGCCTTCATTTCAAAGATTGCGAGTGTTTTATTAATTAATCCTCCCAGCAACCTTTTTAACGCTTATATTTCAGATTTAAGGCTATAAACAATGTCACGGTTGAAAAAGGTGAAAAGTTAATTTCATACCTATGTTATAGATTTCAGAACTTCCAAATCTCACTCCATTCGGATTTAATGTACCATCGCTGAAAATCACACACAAACAAACAAAGGAGCATTAAAATATAATTAGGGTTTGATGAAAAGAAAAGAACCGATGCAATTACGTGGGTTTTTCAATATTCAGGGTGGCGAATTGTGCAGGAAGCTGTACAAGAAACAGGGTTACAAGAGCTCTTTGTCTACAGAAGGCTCTTCATGCTTCCTCCACAGCCCAGCAGCTTGCTGGAGGGCTACCCCTTCAGCTTGCCTATGCACAGACCTTTGCAAAGTAGTCAGCAACAGCCAGGCATGAAATTACCGCCAGGTGCTTTTGTGGTACTCATTGGCACTGCTATTGCTTTTCATTCACTGCCCACGTCCCCTCTGTATTAGTAGTGCTTCTCACTCCCCGTAGATCACAGACACTGTGTGCCAAAGCCTCATAACTGAACCACATCTGTTGGACAAGAGAGCTGGACACAACTCTAGATGGCTAACTCAGCTCTCCGTTTTCATGGCGAGTTGTAAACGGTGATACAGAAGCTTGCAATGCTCCTGATGCTCAAATTCTATAAAAGTGTTCAAAGCGCACACTGCAGCTTACAATAAAGTACTTGGCATTTTACACATATAGCTTTAAAGTCCTTTACAGGGTCAGTCGGTACCGTTATCACCACATTAACGATGAGTAACCTGAGGTATAAAAAGGTTAAGGTAGGACTTTTTCAAAAGCCTCTATTAAATGCGTCTCCCTGTTTGAAATGCACAGGATCTAATTTTCAGAGCCACCAGACAGCCACAGCTGGCTGTGAAGCCCCTAGCCAAGGAAGCTTCCTATCTATGGTTTCTCATTCTGAACTCTTGAAGACTGAGGGACTCTACTTCTGCAGGCAGGACAGAGCTAGGCTAAGGTTCCATAGCAGGTCAGTGGCAAAGCCAGGAAGAAAACTCGTATCTTCTGACCAGCGTTCCCTCTAAGCTGTGTGGCGTGAGCGGCCGCGCAGGCGCACTCATGCTGCGCTGCCAGGCGTGCCTGCACGGCCGCACAGTTAAGAGGGAACGCTGCTTCTGACTCCTCACCCATTCATTCACTATCACTACATCCCCTAAAGCACTAGCTCCCCAGTCAGGGGACCCATCCTCAAAAACTCAAGGGGCTACTGGCTTGTAATGATGGCCAACTATCTGTGCTCCCTTTGGTCTGATCTTGAATACAAATAGAAATGCTGCTGTTTTACAAGAACTCTGAAATGACGGGGAAAGGCAAGGCAGCAAGCAGAGTGGAGTCACCTGCTATATGTACATGTCCTCCTACAAGCCAGTAACCAGTGGGTCTCCTGATGATGGCAGCCTCCTTACGTACCCTGACTCATGAGTTTTACCAAAATATAATCATTTTTACCTGCGGCCCAGCATGATGATTCCGCCTGTCTTGGGATTTATTTTGCAGTAGTCACCATGGGCCCAGACACCTGCCGGTACAAGACAAAAGGGAAGACAGTCTCATTTATCAGCCATCCAGCTCTCTGGCTTTTCAACAATTTACTTCCACTGATGAAACTAAGACCAGAGGATCTGAGGATCAGTGTTTGGAGGAACAGAGTTTAGAAGAAAGAGTTAAAATAAAGGTACTGCCCAGCTTGGTTAGAAGACAATTAAAGGCAGCCTAGAAATATTTGCAGTGGGTAGGACACCAAGGATGGAGAAGACTTTTTGGATTCTCTAAGTGGGACCACATGCATGAAGTCCCTTGTGCTCACTGGTTTGAGTACTGGCTAGCCAAACCAGCCCTGGTCCTGATTCTGGTTACAAGTAGAAAGATCAAATACCATCAGGGCAGACTGTGACAAGCCACAAAACATTCACCACAAGCAAACCCCAATCGGATGTCACCTCTCCCCGACCCCTTCAGAGTGTGACGGGAAGAGGGTCTGATTTCAGGCACGCTCAAAGGGAAGAGGGTCTGATTTCCAGCATGCTCAGAGTCACCTCCTCACCCAACACCCCTACAAGGCAGATGTCTGATGACTTTGGAGCTGAAGGCCTCACTGAGCACTTGATGAGAGATGTTTGGCTAAGAGATGAAAAAATGCTTTGAACAGTATGCTCTGGAGAGGCTGCAGCTGCACAGGTAATACACACACTTGGGCGTGTTACCTGGCTGCTCCTCTCCACCACTGCACTACGTAATTCTGGCAGAGAAGAAGTTCTCTCTTCTGGGCTTGCATGGCAGGCCCCAACCAAGTGAATCCACAGAGGATTTCCCATGTGCCCAATGGAGCTCCCCCAGACTTGCATTAGTGCAGAATCAGGATCAGACTCTCCCCGTCTGTGCCAAACTGCATTTGTGGTGTCAGTCTGGAGAAACTCCTCTGAAGTTAGGGGCTAAGAAAAGAAACAGGACCCAATTTTATTCTAATTTTGCCTAAAGAAAACAAGCCCAGCCACATGCTAACAGGCATTCAAATTCCTCAGCTGACACATTTTATGCCAAGTATCCGCCTGGAAAACATTTATATAGAAGAATAGGGGCGAGGGGAAATCATAGCCAGGTTTTTAATAGAGCCTCTGAATCATAGTGGCTTCAGTGCTGACTCCTGTCACATGCAGCCATTCTTCCTTTCAGAGTTATGGTTGTTAAGCTTATACTCACCCGCCTGAGCTTTAACATGAATTCAATGACCCCTTTTGTTCTTAAACAATCCCTCCGGCTTCTTATGCCCAGTTAAAAACACTGCACATTAAACTGCTAAAGCCCCAGGAATAGCAATATGGTGATCCAAAACGTAATCTATTACGAGCACAAAGTTTGCAAACAAAGATGTCATGTCTGCATGTTGCAAACTACTGACACTGTGACAGAGAGTGGTATATTTTCGGCATACTCTTTGGTATTGCTATGAGGCAGAAATGGAATGGCAAAAAAGATTGTATTTGGATTTCCAAGTCAGGAAAAGCTTCCTGCATGGAAAAACGAATACTTTTTTTTAGTGTATTGAGGCTCTATTTGGAGCCTTATTTCATCAGCTATTATAATGAGCAATAGATTAGGGAAAGACAGATTTATAGTAGAATTACAAGTGCATGGGATCTTGCTACATGATTTGATGTCAAAATCAATTCTCTTCCCACCCAAGCAAAGAGACTACCCACTTGGTATGAATGTGGGACAGGAGGATTGCTGAGATTCTGAATGCCAAGCAAGAGTTTGCCATTTTTTTCTGACAGTGGAGGCAGAGTGTAAGGAATGGGACATTAAAAAAGTACCACTCAAAAAAACCCAAACAAAACAGCAAGGACGTCAAGCCTTTTTAATCAGATCTCAGTCTCCTGATGCAGCACGTAGCATCTCACTTAACCACTCTCTTCCTAGTAAACCTCCTAGTACAGCTTGGTGATGCAGCATTTTGCAAGTAGATCCCCATCCCTCTCTGAGAAAAAAAGAATGTGTGAGGCTTTGCTCCCCCAAGTCTTCGTCTGCTGGGCAGCAGTGTGTACTGAGTTGCTGCACTCCAGTGCTAGCAGGAGAAGGAAGGGAAGGGCAGAGTCCCTGATGATAACCACGAATAAGTCTCTAGCCCAGAGCACACCAGCTCCTTCACTCCTATCAACATAGAGATGTGTGAGAGTGGGGATGTGCATATCCAACAAGACACCAGCTTAAACCCAGTCCCCATGCTAATGGGGAACCAAGCCAGCACTTATCTCTTGAGACTCACTCCTTCTGCTAGGTAGGAACTGTCTGGCATCAGTGCAGCAACATTTTCATTAATGCAGGACTGCTCCCCAACCCATTCATCACTCCCTGCCTTGCTTCCATGCCGAGTACTTCACACCTGTGCAGTGCAGGACCATTGGCTGCTATGGCCATAGCTGCCTACTGACAATAAAGCAGCAACAGCAGAAGAGCTGGAGCTTTCCAGGGATTTTAATTACACCAACCTGGACTGCAATTCAAATCTGTGTGTCAAGGAACAAACAGCAGAAGATTTATCAAACACTCCTTACAATTCTCATCCTAGCAAATCCAGATACACAGCTACAGCTGTTCAGCAGTGGGAAAGAGCAGGTTTGTGAATTCCCAGGTTTGTAAATGACCCACCACTTCTACAACCAGTTCAAACAATGCCCAGTGTTTTGCACGACTAACCTGGGAATTTTGAAAAATAAGCTTTCCTGTATTTGTTTCCATTCTCATCATTCCAGAAGTGGGTGGGTTGACAAGGAATAGGCTTAGTGCAAACCAGCTCGCCACTTTCTCCCCAAACTGGTTTCCCTGTTTACAAATCAAATCAAGAGATGTGTTTAGTATCTCTCTTCTGTGAACCACAGAGCATCAAAGCAAAGAAAAGAACATTATTCTTTATGCATAAAAATCCAGCTGCATTGGAACTTGTATAGAAACCTGGCTAGATATCACTGCTGGTTCAGAAAGCCACACAACAGGTCACATTCATCCTAAATTTGGCTTCATTAACTTCAGCAGAGTTGCAACACACATGAATTTAGCCCAGTGTCTAAAATAGAGTTTAACTACTAAATATAAATAACAATGGAAGGGTTTGGAGGTTAGCAAAAAAACCCGCAAACGAACCACTTTCCCAAAGTGAGAGACAAGGAAGGTCAGTAGTGACAGAGTTTTTACCCACAAACTCTCTTCACTTAAGACTCCCTACTCCAGCAATTGTTGGACAAGTTTCCACATTGCAAAATCCACAGTCATTACTGGGCACCCCTGTGGAATCAGACTGAAATCCCCAACATGTTTCAAGCTGGCTTTGTAATAGCCAATAGATGTTTGCAACTTTTGGCCATTCCAGGTAGAGGCAGGATTCAAGATGAAGTAGCAATGAAGACACAGTACCAGTTATCAGTCTCGTAAAGCACCAGCCAAATTCCCACAGATGTTACCTTTCAGTTCTTACTGAGTTTCCTGGATCAGTTACCTTCATCATTCCAGGCTTCCACTGCCATGCCAAGGTTTCTAGCCTGAATCTCTCCTTTGTAAACTGGAATTGCAACATTCTGGCCCATGAAACAGGAAACTATATCTGTTCCACCTGCAGCGAAGAAAAGACGCTTAGAATGCATGCACATGTAAAGCTCTTTCAAAGGTTCAAATAAAGTCCACGCATGAACTGGGAGGGAGGGTAGGAGATCAGCATGTAATACCGAACGTGTTCTGTTCATGCTAAGTAATAAAATCTAGAACACACTAGATCATTTACAGAGTGATGTGTTGAGAGACTTAATTAACTGCCCCACAGTAAATGAAACAGAAACCAGGTGACATCTCCTCAAGAAGCAGTTCCTGCTGAAATCAGCTGTTTACAGAATAGTGTGTACTGTAAGTTAATAGACTCTTTGCCTTCTCTTGCCCTGCTGCCCCTAGGGACATCCCCTACAAATACGTGATCCTGCTCCCTTACATCAGAATCATGCCACCTCCAAGTTATTAAGCACACCAGCTTCATAATACTAATATAAAGGCATGCTGAATTATGCAAGAAAACCCTGCAAAAGCCACAGCTAGTTGTGGTTTAACCAAAACCAAGGCTGACCACTCCAAGGCTCAGTTTTCCTCTCCTGAAAGTAAGCAAGAAATGCACAAGCTGCAGAAGGGATTAGCAAATGGAACAGGTTTGCAGAGTAAAGCATCACCTGAAATGGATCCCAAGAGCACACTGCTCTTTATGTGCTTGTAGACATACTCGTAGCTTTGAGATTTCAGTGGCGATCCTGTAGATAGTATAGTGTGGAGTGTTTGAAGATTATGGGTTTCACCTTAAAAAAAAGAAAACGAAAATAAATAAATAAATAAAAATGACAAGGTTTTTAAATCATATTGCCTTATCTATTCACCACTTAGATTCAAGAAATCACAAACAGAACAGTCAATTTGCTGTATGCGGACAGGATACAGAACCAGAAGAAAAAATAAAAATCAATAGGCATTTGAAGCTTACATGGTTTTAAATTTTTCTCTTCTAGCACAGCCAGCCACTTGGCGCCTGTTCCAAGGATGGTGATCCTAGAGGGAAAAAGAAAAAGAGAGGAGACTTTTTCAGCTATTTTGCCTATTTAAATACCATCCTCTGAGATGCTGAAGACCTGCAATTCCCAGAAATGCAAGCAGAAGTTGTAAGCACTCTGCACATTGCTCAGCCAGGAAATGTAGCCACTTCCAGCTTTGAAATTCCAGGCACGCTTTTTTGGGGGGAATGAAAAGCAGTCAGGTCATTGGAAAATTTTTTATAGCCTTGAAACTTTTAATTCCAGTTTTAAATATCATAAGCTAAGCCTTCCCAGGTAGCAGAGAATATTCACTTACAAATCCAGGAATGCATAAACTGCAGAGCACTCCAAATCCATTAGGGACACTAACAACATTTAATTCATTAATTGACGATAATTGTCACTGCTCTGTTTAGCAGAGAGCTAATGCCTTAATATACAGTACACATCGGATACGACTTGGCCTGGATACCTGGTCAAGCGAACACTAAGGAACCATTCTAGAGGGGGATACGTTGATCAAGAGTATTCTGCAGAGATGGAAGTTTCCCCTTCTGTAAGGAGGAACTTCTGGTTCAGCTCCTTTTGGCTTCTCAAAAAAACCCTCAAAAAATACCCAGGTGGTTTGATACTACACCAGTTGCTGAAAGAGTTAAGGTCAGGACATCATCTTCAGCATCCAAAAATCTGAGCAAGTCATTCCTTCAACCAGCTGCAAATCACCGATCTTTGTGACAAGGCAATCACCCTACAGCAATTACTAGTCCCATGAAGCAATGTATTCACACCAACACAGAAGGCAGGGAGCGAAATAAATATTTCAATTAATGCAATAAATAAAGAAAATGGATAGCTAGAGAATGTTGTCTGTCTTGCACGTTTGACAAAGCATCACAAGCATTAGGAACAGAACTTTTTTCATTTTGGAACCCAGCAGAACAGCGAGCAAAATGCCTCGGGTATTAGCAACAGCCTGAGCGTTAAATAATTGAGTTGTTACAAGCAGCTCAGAGCTAAAATGGATGGCTGCCTCCTACAAGGGCCCAAACATCTGCACTGATAGGAAAATGCACACAGGGAGAAATCTGTTTGGTCCTTTGAGCATAGTGACTGCAGCAATGATTAGCCGCACTGTGGCAGGAAACGGCTTTGCCCCTTCCATATCACGCAAACATCAGCCATTACTGGACCTCAATTCAGCCTTGCCCGACCTCATACAATCCTATAATGCCCTGGTATTGAGGCAGAGAGAGCTGGCGGGACCTACGCAGTGTCACAGCCCAATCCAAAATCTCTGCTGGAAACACAGCTCAAGACTCCTGACTCCATCCTCCTCCCCAAACCAGCAACTATGCAATACAACCACAAATGCTCTCAAAAACAACAGCAGTGAGAAAAGAAATCCTTTGGAAAAAGAACTGTGCTTGTTTTTCAGTTTGAAAAAAAGTTAAATTATCCACAGTAATCAATGAGGCCTAATATCTACATTTATCTACATTAGTTATAATATCACTGAGGCTGAAACAGAATTTCCAGAGCTTTATTTGCCTACTGTTTTAATATATGAGTTCTGAAGTGCCATTAATCTAACCGGGAAACAACAGAATTTTAAATGACTGCATAAAACTCATTTTCAATGCTCTTAGCAAGAGGAGAAGGAGAGTGGGGGGGAAAGTGTTCTCACACATCACCCGAAACCTAAGTGAACCTCCCTGCCCCCTTAGCACCCTCTACTGCCAGAGTGTCAATCAGATCTACACATTAACCTTCTTCACCAAATCATATTCCCACATCAGGAAAGTCCAAGTGGTTTCTGCCGCCTCGTATAGTAGCAATAAACTCACTTAAGGAAATCCTGAGAAGTACTAACTTTATTATTATTTATATACAGTGCTTTATAGAATTAGAAGCATAAAGGAAAGCATGTGACAATTAGCATAGGGAATAAAAGATACCTTCAGTGGGCATGTGTACACGTACAGGTTTCCCTTGCTTTATGCTATACATGCTATACATACCACTTTTACAAGACGATTTTGGTACTCACACAAGCACAGGGTGGTGGTGAATGTTTAGTTAGTGTGAAGAGAGAATGGGGAAGGCTTCATTGATGGACATGGGAAAGGGGTAGGAGATAAGCTAGCGAGACACTTAGAAGCCATATGGGGATGGCAACTACAGAAACACGCGTTGCAGACAATGAGCAAGGAGCACAGATCCACGCAAGAGACTATATTTTGGTGCACATCACTCCCATAATGCACCGCACAAAGCAGCTGACTGCGGGCTTCCACCACACAAATCACATAAGAGTGAATTTACCACACAGAGAATGAATTTTTGGTATAAAAAGGGTCATCACTCAAGAGCAAATTTGCACATACACAACCTGCACAGAGCAAGGGAAACCTGTACATTTGTCTG
This sequence comes from Gavialis gangeticus, assembly GCF_001723915.1. NCBI lineage: Eukaryota > Metazoa > Chordata > Crocodylia > Gavialidae > Gavialis > Gavialis gangeticus. Next base: position 26,527,218 of record NW_017729001.1, read on the forward strand.
CTCCAACACTTTGGAGATCCGGTGCATTGGAGCAAACTAAATTAATCAGGTCTGCTCTGCATGCAAGCTGATGCGCCCAGCGCTGCATCACATGCATTTGTATAAATGGCAAAATGCATGTCAGCACCGAGAAAATGGCAGCAGTGCACTTTTGAACTAAAACACCTTCGATGGGTTTTAGTTCAAAAGCGCGGCACTGCCATTTTCTCAGCGCTGATGCGCATTTCGCCATTTGTACAAATGCATGTGCCACGGCACCAGGCGCTTTTAAAAGCGCCCAGCAGTGCAGCACAAACATGCGTACAAATGCCCAATATTACCAGCATTAAAACTGATAGAGAGGAACCACTGACAAGCTGCCAACACCACCAAGACACTCCAAGGTGGAGGAGACAGCAGCTGCTGAAATGGTGGTAGGATATCAGAGGCAGCAGGCAGAGGTCAGTGTTTCAGCAATACAGAACAAACTCTTTTCGGAGGGGCAGTTTTCTCCCTCTGCAGCTACACGCCTGAAGGTTACCTCTGAGGTTGCCGTTTCTTAAGCAGTGACAACCTGTTGGCACAGATATTCCAGCGCATGAAACAACTGTCAGACACAGAGACCATCTCCTGGGACAAGAGCGCTAAGTTAGCCCAGGGACATAAATTGGTTGTTCAACAGCAGCTCAGTGCAGTCATCTCAGCTATTTTTAACTGTGTGCAGTATTTCACTTGCCTCTTGTCCTTCAAGCCATTTCTTATCATGTAGCAGGACTAGTCACTGCTCCCCTTTCCTTCTTGTCTTTATTATTTTGGGGTTTTTTTAATTGATGTTTCCTCTTTCAGAAACCTGGAGATTAGCATTTTCTTTCTATCTGTATTTAATGCTAATTAAATCACCACTTAATCCCTTGGTAGAGGCTAAATATAGTCCAACTGAGCAGAATCTTTGCCAGGCAGGTCCCAATCAAGAAATTATTATAGTTATTGACTATCACTAGGGCAACCAATTAACTGGGGGATACTGTAGTAAACATGCCATCTCCGTTATGTAGAGCATATTGTGCCTTCATCAAAGCAGCAAGATAATCCAAACATGCTGCAGCTTTTTGTAGATGAGAATATAACGTAAGAATGATATGCACTAACAGACTGCATTAGAAGAACGGTAGGACACAGATGGCTAACACTAGACTGCAAAAAAAATTAAGACCTGCATCCACACTAGAGTGGCTTTCCCTTGCTTTTGGCATACATGGATGGTGCTCAAAAATCAACATTGTCTTTCATTTCTAGCATCTACATCTTTGCCCACTAGGCTCTGTTCATGCATCCTTTCTAAGTCTCACTGGGTTTTATTAACCTTTCCTTCTAAACAATCTTGCTTGGCTGTAACCTTTAATCATACTAGCCAGAGCCAAAATGTCAGTGTTTAAATATTATATAGCATGAAAGGGAAAAATGCATTTTAAATTACTAAATGGCAATAGTCATCAAATGAATTTTTCTGTACCCACTTTCCGCTACAACTGGATTAAAACAGAGCATCAAATAAATTTTAAAATGCCAGTTATTTAACTAGTGGATATTTGCAGGTCTTCCATATGGCATCCAGCCTGCAGAATACCAGTGTTCTAACATCAATGCCCTGCCTAGTTTGCAAATAAAATATCACTCAAGGATTCAGATTTAAAGTCCTGATATTTCTTTATGCACCAAGAGAGGGCACCATACCCCTCATTGCTCACAAAGAGATACACAGGCTAATTAATGAATTGCCTGACAGAGTGAAGTATTATAGGTGAGAAAGCAAAGTATGAAAATACAAGAAGCCCTGCTGTGCCTTTCCAGTCAATTTATGGCTTTTAAATCAAGCACCGCATTCAGTTTTATGTTGAGCTGCCTGAAATAAAGGATTTTTATTTCATAAGTTCTGAGTGTAGCGAGAAATTACTCTTTGATTGCACCCAATTACTGCCTTTTCAAAAGGCAACACTTGAAAACTGACTATTGAACTGAAATTCTTTGTTTGCTGGGAATCTGAATGCCTAAATCAATTTTGAAACAGTTAGGCGTTTGTCTCTTCCAGTCCCTCTAAGAGACCATTTCAGTCTTAAATTTAAATAAGTGGTTTATTCTAGCTTAAGCCAAAAGGCAAAACTATGACATCCTACATGCTGGCTTCAGACCCAAAGAATGGCATCTTCAGTGAAGGTGCTTTTATGGGGTCACTGTAACATAGAGAAATGAGTGCATACAGTGGACTTCCAGAGCTCACAGTGAAAAAAGTTTGACCATTCACTTTAACATCTTCTTTACCTACCCAAGTCGGTCAACCAAGTCCCAAAGCACATTGGGTGATGGGACGAGAGGAGATCCATCATATAAGACCACTGACGCTCCTGTAGCAAGTGCAGATACCACCCAATTCCACATCATCCAGCCAGTCTGTAACAGAGAAGGCAGCTGTGTTAGCTTAGGTCTCTGTGGTGTTGCGTAGGCAGACATCCCTCCCAGCAATCCCCTGATCTGTAAATTCAGCCTTCACTTCATGTGAGAATGCCCTGGCCTCAAGTTCATTTGCAACCAAAAACACAACCTTGCAACTAGGTCCCAAGTTCAGTTAACATTGCTGTAGGTCCCAAGTAATTCCATGGAAGTGAATTGCCTGAATCAGAAACCAGACCCTGCTTTCAGTATCCTGCTTCTGAGTCTTTTAGTTGGGGGGGGGGACACACTTACTGTAGGACCCCAAAAGGGTGCCAGCTGGTTGTATACTAACAAAAAAGATCCTCAATGATATAAATAGATTAAGGCTAGAAAAGACCAGTAAGTCATCTAGTCTGACTTCCTGTATAAATGCAGGGCATGCAATTCCAGCCAGACACTCCTATATTGAATTCAGTAGCCTGTGTTTCACTAAAGCACGTCTACCAGAAAGACATCCAGTCCTGATTTGAAGATGTCAAGAGATGGAGACTCCACCTTAAGTGGAGAGCACATACTTATCTCAAATTACAGTAATTGCAAGGTATAAAAATTACCTGCTAATTACAGACCAAAAATATAGTGCAACTTTATTTATGCAGCATCATTCACACACGCACACACACATATATATAAAAAATAGTGTGTGTGTGTGTGTGTGTGTGTGTGTGTGTGTGTGTGTGTGTGTGTGTGTGTGTGTGTGTGTGC
>NW_017729001.1:26530559-26536344 GCF_001723915.1 Gavialis gangeticus
TGTGTGTGTGTGTGTGTGTGTGTGTGTGTGTGTGTAATTTTTTTTTCAGTTGGCACTTGTCCTACTATTTCACCCCAAATACTTCACAGGGAAATGCAGTTTTTAGAAAACAACTAAAATGCCATTTCTGACATATCTGGTAGGATCCCGGGTGTGTTAAATGATGCTCCAAGCTCCCTTACAGTGAGCCCTATATATGTCTATCTGATAACCAGGCAACATTTCTCAGTGAAAGTTTAGAGAACTCTGAAAGATTCCAGCTTATGTTGTCTGTAGGCATTTCTATGCAGGGCTGAGAGAAGGATTTTTTCCATTCGTATACCCACACGTGTGCGTGTGTGTGCATGCATGTGCATGTGTGACTGTGGTCTCAGCTGACACATGGGGAGGAGGAGGTAAAAATAACCACGCACCCCAATAAACCCACTTTAGGCCGATTAACAGAACCATAAGGTCCTACAGGGAGCCACCAGGGAAAAGACAGACTGGCAAAGAAAAAAAATACTCCCACTCTATCACGTATATTACTAGAGAATCTCTTCTTCCTCGGTTCTGCACCAAAGCAATGCAAATAAACCCTAGCAAAAATCAACTTATGCTTCTCTTTTACAGCTGATGATCCCAGGATGTGGGAAGTGTGTCACCCTGTAGCATGATACTCACTTAAAAAATACTTATAAAAGCCCCAGCACAGTGGATTGGGAACCACTTCTCTAACACGTCACAAAATAGCAGCTTGTTTTTTCCTTGCTTTGTACCTTATTAGTATTAAAAACTTCAGGAACTTGGAACACATGAGTTTCTAGGCTGAATCAAATCAGTAATCCAACTCATAAAATAACAAGTCTCCAACAGTAACCAATATCAGATGTTTTAGAGGAAGCAGGGAGGGAGAGGAGGTATAAAGTGATCGTTCGTTCTTTTATCACCACATGTCCAGATCCCTGCATGATGCAAGAAGGTAGAATATGCTATGGAAATGGACTGATGAGACATTTATAGTAAGAACCCCAAGAGGCAGCAAGAGCCAGTTTTTCTCCAATTACACCCGAAATACAGGTTTAAAATTCCATCCGAAAACACCCAATTACATTTTACTATTTCACCTGATTTCTAATACCACTGAAAACAAAAAGCCACTGATGCACACAACCCTCCCTTAGATAACATGAATTAAAAATATGTGAAACTGTATTTGAAGTCTTGTGGGAAATATTACCACTCTTAAAATTCATTAAAAAAAATACAACACAGAGATCAAGTTTATAAATGTCTTATAATCCACACTTGCCGTTGTATAGTACATAATGACATCATTGCTGGTCATGTTGCCATGAAGAATATGCTCCTTCAGGTGCTGAATTAGTGTGCCCTGAAAATAAGAGCGAAAGAAGGAATTTATGTAAATGCACAGCAAAAGACGTGGTGGCAAAATATGCTTTCCTAAATCAAATGTGGCACGCACACACCAGAGCGTATTTCATGATTACAAACAGATATTAAATCCTGCCCCTTTGCAAAATAGAGCACACCAAAGCAGGCAATACCTGTCCCCATCAGTACAACAGTTCGGGCAGTGTTCTCCATTCCCCTTGCATATAAACTTTTCATCCCTGCTCACTAGACCTCAGTAATTCCTGTGCCTAACCTGAAACAAAAGACAAAGGTAGCTTCCTTGAAGAACTTCATCGCCTTTCCATCACCAGCCCGTAGGGTTGTGCGTTCCCTTACAGAGCTTGTTAGGGCTTGTCTATAATTTTCTCTCTGCGGTTCTGCCAGTCGCTTTCCCCAAGTAGATAAGCCTTAGTGAGCGTTTCAAATGTAACAGTATACGAGACCCAAAGCGGTTCTGAACCTAGCCATCATGGGCAGCGGATTAACATTTTTTGGCTAGGTCACCTTGATGATTCAAACCGTTTCATACTTAAACGCTTTGGGGATTGCAGACGTAAGTACCTACACATCCTCCAAAGCATTCAAGTTCCAGAAGACATTAATAGTAAATGACAGTACACTGAAAAAATACTCCTGCTCACTCTTCTCTTTTACAGGAAAGGTAACTAACAGCAGGACACTGGCCACCTTTGTCCCCTTGCCTGACCTGTGGCAGGTTGCAGTGTAATGCCTTGTGGTTGTGTCAGGGTTGACTGTGTAGTTTTACTAATAGGTTAGAGAATGGTTTGGATAGGGATGATCCTGCCTCTGGTGAGGGCTTCGACTAGACAACCTCTGAAGGTCCTTTTCCAGTCCTCCTTTATATGATTCTATGATAAAGTATCTTTTTTTTTGGATCGCTGTTACAAAGTGACTTTTCAGGACCAGTGAATTTATAAACTACTTCACTTTATTCAAGTGACAGTAATGTGGAAGATTTAAGAATTTCTTCAAGGGCTCATGATGAAGCTATGAGGGTCTTCATATGCAAACAAGATGCATGTGGAAAGGAAATACATTACAGGTAAAAACAGACAATAAAATGGAAGAATGACAGGGGCAGGGGGCTGGACTCAATGATCCTCTAGGGTCCCTTTCAGCTCAAATGTCTATGAAATCTATGAACTGACACATGCTTTGTGGGAAGAAAAAAAATACTGAAATATATGAACAAACCTGCTTTTCCCTTAGCTTCCCACAGGAGCCATGACTAGATTTTACCTGCCACCGCTGCTGTGCCCTGAGGTATCACAATGCTGCCATCTACCTACACGCTGTGTTCATCAACCCGGAGTTTAAAAGCAGAATTCAAGTCCATATCATGCAAAAATAGTGTTCACAGGCTTACTGAGACTACCCAGAGTATGTTAAGCGTAGTACAGGCTTTGCAAGAATTGAATCTCAAATGAGCATCTTTGTTAGACACCTGCATCAGGACTACATCCCACTGATTCAAACTCAGCTTTTTTTGCTCTTTTCCAGTTTATACTTTACTAATACAGAGCTTGGACACTGGAATGCCATTTTAAATGAGGAGTCCAGCCATTGACTATGAACTTGGAAAAAAAACTCAGTTTAAGCAGAAGTCTGGGGACAGAAGGCTTGGAATTTTCTCTTTTGTATGTAAGGAACTTATCTAATTCCCATTACCATTGTATCCACGTGCCTTACAATCTACAGTGGATATATCTTCACAACTTTCCCATGAGGTAGAGAAGGATCGTTCCCACTTACAGTCAGAGCACTAAGGCACAGAGGGAAAAAATGATGTGCCCAAGGTCACAGAGGCAGTCTGTGGCAGAGTACAGAACTAAGCTCGGCTTTCCAAAGTCCTTAGGTAACCAGTAGACCATGTTACCTATCAGTAGAGCTTGCGTCTCCTCTCCTTTACAGGAAATTCAGGAGTAACCACAAAAGTATGAAATAAGCACAAGGAAGATAAGAATGAGGGCCAATGTTTCTATGACTAGGAATAGGAATGACTGGATAATTTCTTTAAAAAAATTAGGGAAAAAGCCTCCATACACTTCTCTTTCGTACAACTCACTGCAGGATCACTATGCAATACAACAGAGCTTTGATTCCAAAAGGCCAAAAAACAAAATCTTTCTGCCTGCAAGGCAATACAATTCAAATCTTTTCAAAGGTTTGGCTTCATTTAACTTATTTACATATGTTGTTTCAGTACAAGACACAAGAGGCATGCAGAGGAAATGCATGAACTCAATACAAGTCGCATCATAGGCTAATTTAAGTTATAAAGTTAAAATTAAAAAAAAAAAGGAAAAAAATTTCTATCACTGTCTATACAAAGATCAATAGGATAATCAAGCTGCATTAAAAGCCTACTGCAATCAACAGTAATTGAATATACTTTTGCTGTCATTTCATCATCTCTTGTATTTTTAATTACAGTCACCAAACTTCAACTAACCTTCAGCTGGGTTCTGGAAAAGACATAACTTCACGGTACGTCAGGGCTGAAGCAATAATGACCTGATTCTCCCTCTGCTGAACTCAACAAGAGTCTTGCCACTGACTTCACCAAGAGCCAAACTGTCAAATGATGGAAGCCAGGCAACTGTGCGCACTGTGAGACTCTGCGTGTATGCATGTTTTGGGGGCTCTGGACCCTATTCAAGTGGAAAAATGTTTGCAACAGGCCAGTCCAGGGCCCAGTGTAGCCACACCTGCCACACACACCAGGCCAACCCACATAACAGTCATCCCACCTCAAAAAGTAGTCACTTCGCAACAGGTTGTGGTGAAGCAGCTCAGTGGGAACACAGAAAGTGATGACACACCTCGTCATCCCATTCTCAATCTGGCCTTTCCTGTGGTGCGGCATAGACGACCACAGGAGTTACCAGGATCTTAGGGCTGATTCAGTTGCAGCTGGGGCTGGGGGAGAACTTGGCAGCAAGCTGAGCAGCTGCCTAGATAATCATCAGGAAGGAACAAACCTATATAATAATGGGATTTCTCTTCCCTGCGAGCTGCAGGTCTCACCTCTCAAGTGTTTTATCATGGACCCTTGTTCATCTCGCTGGCCCTTTTGCTCCAGCCTGGCCTTCTAAACCCTGTGCGGCTCTAGAATTCCTTCCATTTTCTGCTATCCAAGTGGGATTCCCTTCCCAAAACAGCTCCTGTGAAAAGCATGATGCTCATAGATGATCCCCTGTTGGTGATGGGCAGGAGGTGTCTGGGAGCAGGGTGGAAACAAAGGAGTCACCTCTATGCAAGTCTAGCTCAGACTTCCCAAACAAACTTGGAAAAATTGTAAGATGAGGCTTGTTGGGCTGAAATTGTTTAGATCTTTGACCTCAGAAAGTGCTCCCCAAAGCTTTGCCTCCGTATGAAGAAAATTTACAACAGGAAACTAAGACTACGGACAGATTAACAGGCGCACTGTTTGACACAGGGTGAAAAGAGGTCTTGCCCATTACAATTCAGCCAATCTATTGTTATGGCATCATCTGGCTGCTCCTGTCACCCAGCAAGTGAAGCTAAACGCTGGTAACTTGAACCAGGGCAGCTTACTCCTGAATGACACGGGATAAACCTGTACTTACAGCAAGACAGGAAGGGCTGGTAAATTCAGCTGAATAGTGGTAAATTCCTGACTTCGAAATTGCAGATCTGTCCGCCCCCTAACATTCTGGTTGCTTTTTTGCTTTTTTTAAAGGAAAGGGGAAAGGAGAACAGATGATCAGATTGGCAGCTTTGGGGTTTTAAGTCCTTCAGTCACAGATGTCCAGCCCAGTAGCATGAGCTTCCCCACATCCTTTGCCAGCAAGCCTCATACTTGACAGTTAGTCATTAAGTCTGAGGGTCATTCATCCAATTACAGGCTTCTCTGGCAGTGAGGGCATCAGCCATGCCAAGCAAGCTTTTCCTTTCAGGATGGACACCTGTCCACTGGGAAGTGCACCAAGACGCTTCACAGGGCACCACGACAAGGTCCAGACAGCCATGCCTTTGGGTTCTTATTGACCTGTATGGGACCCCAGCCCTGAGCTAGAGGTGAACATCTTTATAGTCAGTTACTGAAATCCCCCCAAGCCAACCCACCACCTAGCATGACATTAAACAACCTCCCATACCACAATATACTTTTAAGAAAGCAGAAAGGGTAGCTGGCTATCAACAAACACTGCATCTCCAGGAGGAGATACCTACCCCTGCGGAATGAACCATGCATTTAGGTGCTCCTGTTGTACCAGATGAATACATGATGAAGAGGGGATGACTAAAAGGCAGCTGTTCAAACTCCAGCTGGGGAGCCTGGTCTCCTTTCCCGCCACCAAGGAAATCTTCTAGGAATACACTGCAAAAGTAAGCGGGGGGAAAT
>NW_017729001.1:26536354-26537669 GCF_001723915.1 Gavialis gangeticus
AAAAAAAAAAAAAAAAAAAAATCAACTGATACTCAAGCACAGCTATGTACAACGGTAGTGCTCAAGCCTCCAGCCCCATGGACCGTGTTGGTTCGTGGGCCTGATCCAGCAGGAGCTTAGCACGCAGGTCTGGCCCCACCTGCCAAATCACAGCGCAACCTGCAAACGGGGCCATGTCATCCAGCCCAGCATGCCCCTTGGGTCTGCAATGGTGGCAGTGTTAACTGCCATGGCTCTGGGATTAAAACTGCCATCACTCCGCTGCCAACAAATTCCTGGACCCAGGAGGAGTGCTATGGGGCTGAACGGCAGCCCCACTGGCCAGATTCAGGCCATAAGCTAGAGGCTGAGCATCACTGATCTACAAGATCATCTCTAGATGCAACAGCCCTCTTATCGTCGTATCATAGTATCACAGCACTTAGGGTCGAAAGGGACCTAAATAAATCATCAGATCCAATCCTCTGCCCCAGGCACGAATGGGTGCCGGGTCATATCACCCCAGCCAAATATCTGTCCAGCCTCCTGTTGAAGACCCCAAAGGTAGGATAAACAGCCTTCATTAAATTCCTCTCCCTTCTCAGTCCTTTGCTTAAATCGCTTAGCTGTTCAGCTTTAGGCAATTTTTTAAGTGTCAACAAAACAGCATAATAAGCCAGAAAAGGTTTCCCCAGGAGAACAAGTGTACCATTCTGCATGTGAAGTCCATCTAAGAGTTAAAAAGCCCCGAACAGAGAGCAAGGCAGCCAAGGGGAGCCTGGCTCAGTGACTTGGGCTATGCAGGTACCCAAGACAGATGCACCAGCTTCAGGACACCTCGGTCTATAGGGAGTGATGTGGAATCCAAGTGCTTGTGGGTCTGAAGGCCAAGTCCTCCTTTCATCCTCTGGTCCTAACAATTTGAGTCCCAGTGTGCCATGCAGACAAAAGGGCTAAGGCCCTACCTACAGTGCACTCCAGAAGAGTGTCAGGGGACAGCTATGCTGTAATGGGGGCCGTTGACACAGCTGCGAAGGTAGCAGTGGCTGCAGTTCCAATTTCACTGGAGCTCTTTTGGGGTGACAAAGAATTTGGCCCTCGAAGCATGGTTTGGAACTGTAATCAGTTGAGAGAGGGATCCAAGTAACCTAACCCAGAACAGTAAATAAGCAAAACAAATTACTTCTAAAAATGTCATTTAAATTATTCATTGCTCAATTTTGAAGCTTGCTTCCCTTTCCCCAATATACACTATCACATTTATATAAACACCCTGCCTAATAGGATATTTCACACAGAGCAAACATTTTCCTTAAGATGATCAATAAATCCAGCT
>NW_017729001.1:26542669-26570311 GCF_001723915.1 Gavialis gangeticus
ACTGTAATCAGTTGAGAGAGGGATCCAAGTAACCTAACCCAGAACAGTAAATAAGCAAAACAAATTACTTCTAAAAATGTCATTTAAATTATTCATTGCTCAATTTTGAAGCTTGCTTCCCTTTCCCCAATATACACTATCACATTTATATAAACACCCTGCCTAATAGGATATTTCACACAGAGCAAACATTTTCCTTAAGATGATCAATAAATCCAGCTAAATAGCTGCCATTTCACTGCTTTTATAAAAATGAAAAGCTTGGTGGGCTTTTTTTTATGTTTATCTGTAGTATCCAGCAGTCAAAAAAAAAAATGAACAGCAATGGGGAGCAAAATCCAAGCTGTTTAATGGAGGCAGCTTGTTTTACGGTATAAAGCTAAATGAAGTGGATAATGTAATTTTACTGGATGCTCCTATTTTATATCAATTACTGTTGCTCAGAGTGAAGGCGATATATGAGAAAAAGATACTGTCGCCTATTTCAGGGAAAAGGAGAGAGGGGAAGACAGACGCACAAAGTAATTATAAATCCAGTGCTGACAAGCTGAAATTACAGGTAAATTAGTTTAAAAGCAAACTAATTCCATCTCTTTGTAGAACTACTCGCTGTGTCAATACAAACAGGGAGATAAGAAGCATTGTAATTAAAGAAAGCAGTTCAGTGGCTTGCTCATTTAACTTCACGCATGTCGATAGTGGGGTTTCCCCTAAAGTAAGCACAATACAAGAGCTTACTGAAGTACAACGGCACAATGTACGCATGATACAAGAGCTTCTTTGTGTCCCCACAAAGGACTCTACAGACTTTTACTCCCTTGGTGCTCTACTACGGGTTCAGCTCTGTTGAATAAACAAATAAACAGGGTTTCATTTCTTTAAACTAAAGCTCCCCAAACAATGTTGAAAATTAAATGGCCCAAACATAATGTTGGCACAGGAGGAAACAAAAAGGTACAACTAACTAAACAGAGCAGGGACTTCCTTTCAACCAAAATTTAACCTGATCCTGCCAACTATGCTCATTAAGAGCTCCAGTGGAGGCAAGAGCACAAATTCTGCTTCCACTTACACCTTCAACATGAATCTACTGAATTCATCTGAGTTGCAGATGTGTTGATGGGAACAGGAGCTGAACCATTCAAAATTATTTGCATAAGAAATGGATGAGCAGAACCTAAGCTATGACCTAAATACAGAAAACTAACTGAAAGATTAGATTTCTGAGCTTCTTGCAGGTTTAGTCAACTGAAAAGCTATCAGAAATAAAACAAATCAAGCCATAAAAAATGATTTGTATGTTGACAGAAACCTAACAAGGTTATCACATAGATTTAAGGAGATAACATCTCATGGCATATTGTGAAGTATAGACACACTTCCTTCATGCCAACACTCATGGGAGAGGGGACAACTCTGCTTATGCTAGGCACTGTACAAGCAGGTTTCAGGAACCCGACAGGAACCCTAACACTGCTGCGGCAGAAAGAAACCTGCAGCACAAGTGTTCAGAGCCGAGATGAAGTGGGGCAGAATTCAAGGCGACAGAAGTTGGAAAAGTCTTGCCAGGCTTCTGGTTCCATCCAGTCCCTATTTTAAACAGGGGCAACAGCTGTCAAAGACATTTACTTCATGCGATTACCTGTTAGGAATTTTAGAAATATCAATCATTCCCCTTGAGGAGACGTACGGAATCACCACCACTTTTTTTAAATCAGGAAGTCCTGGGAGGGAGAAGGAGGGAGAAGCAAAATATGAAAATTGCTATTCATTTAATTTTTTATAAACAAAACCCCTTTTCTGCTTGGTGGGCCTGTGTAATGTCATGCCCCGGGTAACGGAAATAGCTCAATCTTTTCTCTTCTCCCATCTATCTGCTTCTCCATGGAACATTGCCAAACTGTGCCAGCTTAATATAACCAAGTGCTGGATCATAATCTCTCCAATGGGCCATGTTTTGCTGTCAGGTGAGCCCACACAACCCCAGACAGCCTCTGGTTTCCTGGGTATAAGCAAGAGTGGATTTGGGCCAAATGAACATATCTATTCACCTGCCTGGCCAATATAAACACGTATAACATGTTCCTCCCATAATGAGGTCCCTTCTCCTTCTTTGTGTGGAGAGGACATAAGTCCAGGAAGATGTGGAAGGACCCAGAGGCCAGCGCTACTCTGGGCTCCAAGCCTGTGCCCCCAAATGCTACAGGAATCCCTCTATGTGGGGTACTTAGGACTCAAGTGGACTGTGATCTTCAGGGTTAAGTAATTTTGCCTAATCTGGATTCTATTTCCTCTTGTTTTACCCTTGAGGTTTCTAACAAGCTCTGCGAGAGTTCACGTGCAATGTAGTGAAATACCTTTTACCACGCTCTGTAGTTTCTCCATGTGGTTATGCTCTTTGCCATTGTAAATGACAGCTTCAACCGAGAAGATCAGCTTGGGCTGAATTTGAGAGAACCTGTCCAGCACGCCCTGTGGAAAAAAGAGAAAGGAGATAAACAATTGCACCATGAATCGCTGCAGCGGGGGGAATCCATCGGCTGCTAAATCCAAAGCTTGGTTGGTCTCAAAGAAGCAATAAAGGAATAAGAGGGGCTACATACATGAACAACATTAAAGCACTGACTGAACCTGTTCTTGCCACCCAACCCCCAACATTTTGACCAACAGTGGTTTGGTGAGGGTTAGGCCATTTCATGATCCCAGCACCTGACTGAGCCACTGAAATACTACAGTAATTGCCCAAGACACTCCACCAACACTACTACCTGAAGGGCTAGTTTCACAAAAGGTACGACGTGCACAGATGTGTAAATCCAAGTAGCACCTACATGCAAGTGCATCTGTACAGGTGAGGCACCTAACTGCCTTGATACCAAACAGAATTATGCACTACACCTATTTAGGCACTGTTGCACAACTTAGTAGGTGCTAGTTTGCACCTGCTTATCTCTGTAAACGCAGCCCCAGAGTCTGAGCCCATTTCAGCAGAATACTGCATTTGTCTGTATAGTAAAACTGAAAGACGTTTTGGAAATCACTAAAAGACATGTCATTTCCAAAGGCAGAAACTTCCCAGGAATTCAGAGATATTCATTCTGCTAAGTCAAGGACACAATTTCACCAGCTTTATTGGCATGATTTGGTTTTGCAAGAGAATAAAGTCAAAACAGTCCTTTGGGCATCTCATACCAGGTCACGTGCAAAAACTAAACACTCAGACGTTATCCTCCAGTTAACTGGAGACTATTCAGGAATGAATTGCAACTATTATCACATCTGAGCAACAAAAGCCTCCTGGCACTGTGTTGATTTTTCAGGTGCACCACATGCTGTGGCCTTCCCGAGATGGGGTTTTTGTATTCGACAGGAAGAAGCAAATCCTATTAATAAAACATCTCAGCAGAGAGCATCTTCATCTCTCTCTGGTTGGGTTATTTGAAGCATTAGCATTGCAAAATCTGCCCAGCATCACAAAATTGACAGTCGCCCACAACAGAAGAGAATCTCCCAAAACACTTTGTGAAGCCACCAAACTCACTGGAGTGTTTGTTCTGCCTCACTACCCAGCCTCTCAAGCCTCCAGCCTCGCCTTCTGCATGACAGTCCAATTGAGATGCAACAGCTAGTTTGCTGGTAATTCCTGTGGGCTTCGCATATACTGCGCAGACAGCAACTTCCTTAAGTCATTTGCCCAGAAAGAATAAATCCATTATTCCTTTTATGCACACTCAATAAATGTGGTATCACAGCAAGCAATTGAGTTCACTAAGTAAGTAATAATACAGCTTAAAAAGCTCCTCACAAGAACCAGCCTTTGGGACCAGACCAGCTGAAGTGGAAACCCAATTGTACCACTACCATACAAATAATGATGAATTCCCCCACCCCTCAAAGCCAGAACAATTAGGCTTTATGCAAAGTTGCTCCGCGTCGGTGTGGGCAAGAGAGAGGCTTCTGTACCCTGTGCGTTCCTGCTATATAGACCATCCGTGCACAGAATATTTTTGAGCAACAGGATCAATTCTGCTCATGCCACTGTGAACAGGGGCAAGTCCATGGAAGTTAAAGGAGTCACTCTGATATAAAACTGATGAGAGATCACAGCCAAGCAGCGTGAAGTTCTTCCTCCTACATAGCTTCTTCGTACTGACCTAGTCAAGCTTGGCATGGAGTCTCTTGAAGGACTGTGAAGCTATCCTGTATCATTTCTCCATGTACCCCTACAGGTACCGCAAGACAGGATATAAAAGAGTAAGGGATGGAGCACTAGGCACTAGGCCAGCTCTCCGATCCAGGGAGAATTTCTTCCTAGTTGGCGTCACATACTGCTCCTGAGTTTTGCAAACATTCACTCCTCCTAAATTCTGGCCAAGAAATATTCTCCCTCCCTTCACATATTTCTCTGATACCCAGGAGAGAGAGTCTCATGCTATCTCATATTCCATGTCATGCAGCAGCTCTCCAAATTATCAGCTACAAGAAAGCCTTCTGCAGACTACAGAAGAGCACCAAAGTGTGTTTCTCCAGAGATGGAGCAAGGAAGGGAAAAGGAAACAGCAGTGACAAAGTCTGAAATCTAAACGTACTAATTAGTCGAGAAATCCCTAGTGTCCATTCCAGTGACAGGGAACAGATTTTTCAGGAAACCAGTATCTACAATATCAGCTGTCACAAAAGCCCTGGACTCTAGCATGGTGATTTAATTACAATGTTAAAATTAGCCTTTAAAGGGAGCACAAGTCATATTTCCACCTGCCTCCAACAAGTCTGCTGTCTTATCGATTTGCTTGCAGCATTTCCCAGGAACTGCCCAAATGTCAAAGTGAGGGGTGCACATGCTTCAAAGGCTGTCATGCTTGCAGGCTGAAGGCCATACTGAAACAAGACTGCTTTCAAGTTCCAAAAACTAGCTGGCAAACTAGCAAGGATGTCCCTATTCTGTGGGGGAAAGAGATGGGGAAAAGGAAAAGAAGAATTTTGAATCCAAGGAGAGACAACCTTGATCCTGAGACTCTTTAATGGGGACTGCCAACACCCCAGGCTGGATTCATTAGCAGTGACAAGGTGAGACCCATAGGGCAAGCTTTGAGTGATCAGACTACAAAGTGATGGAGGTCACCAACTCAGCTGTAACACTGGCTCTTGGATCCAACAAAATGGCTCAGCATGTATCAGATCTCTTCAAAGCCCAGGTTGTGCTAGGACTCAGCTGTATTCTCTTAGACCCAGATGTATAATCCCCTTGATTATAAACATGCTCCCTGCAAGGGTCCATCTGTCCCATTCTCAAGAGCAGAACCTGACCCTAAAGCTTGCATTTCAAACAGCTGCTTACACTTGGGCAATAGCGGACCCTTCTTCCTGCAGTTGTACCCTTTGGGCACAGGAGGCCCAGAGATGAGGGGAAAGGGCTCCCAGCACCAGGGTTCGCCATGACAGGGAACCACCAAGTTCCCTCTTCCATTTGCCTTTGGCAACTGATTTCTTCCAGGCTTGCATAAAAGACTTAAAATCCATGGCATGCAGGAGGCTGTTCCAAGCAGTGCAAGAGAAATCCTCAATTTTGCAAAGCAATCACATCTATTTGGATAGGATACAAAACAGAAGCATGTTGAACCCTGTAAGTCACTTAACACCCCCCGACCCACACATGGAATCTGTATTTATGTTAACAGACGTTATACCAGCACGTAAAAGAAGATGACCTGTCCATCAGCCTGGAAGCTGATACATCGGGGGTCTCTCTCAAGTCCACTGAGAGCTTTCTGATGTGGCCCTGAATTCAGGCCAGCCAGCCTCTAACAAAAGGAGTGTAAATGATATTGATGGCACCCCCACTCTGAGGCTAAGCTTGGTTAAAAAGCTATCACAAAAAATTAATGAGCCTGGGTAGCAAAAATAACAGCACATCGGTGCGGGGAGAAACATATTTGTACTCTGTAATAGAAGTAAAATGAACAATCTCGCCCCAAATGAAAAATCAAATCACACTGCAAAGAGAACGTTGTGTACTGTCATTTTCTGACCCAGCAGAAAACATTTGTAGAGCAGATTGGTCATTACAAGGTGTAAAGTTCCCCCCCCCACCCCGCCCCGGACATCATTAAGGTTTTGTCAGTGTGTAAGAATAGAATCATGCTGCCCTCCAGTGCTCACTCGGCAATACAACAGGTCTCTACTTTCAGCCAACTACAAAAACTCTTCTTATTATAAAATATCAGCTAAATATTTCAAACCGGTTTGAGCTTTCTGTGCTTCATACAATAGAAATACATAGCAAGTGAGATGCCTCAAAATGCTTACAAATCCGAATGCCTGCAAGAAAGAAATGAATGAGGATTCTATATTCCAGTATTATGTGCTTTAGCAATTTGTATCTCGCACTAATTATGACGTGCCAGGTACTTCCTAAAAAGAGAAGTTATGCCCAAAGCTGCCAGAGAGCACTCTGTTATCTCGGTGGAGCCCTCTTACATTTTGTAGTCAGCACCTTCATTTGCCTAAACACACCGGTGCTATTCAAGCCCTGATTGTTTAATCCATGGAGAAGTATGCCATTTGGTGATTTCACATAACCTTCAGGATCTTATGACAGCGAAGCAACAGGAAGATGCAACCAAAAATGTGTCTGCGGTAACTCAGTGATGCTTGATCATCTAAAGCTTCATCTTGCTGAAGATGAATCCCCGCTATTTTAACTGCAGAGCACCTGGCATTATCACTCAAATGTCAGCAGTCTGGAAGAGAAGTGGCTCTTATCCACGGAAGACGCTCTCATGCAGAATTCCCACATTATCCTATTACAGGGGCTGACGTTCTTTTTCACAGAAGAAACGTTGACAGATCTTAACCCCATCCAACATCTTACCAGAAAGATTGAGGGGAGGAAAAGGAGGGAAGTAAGAGACTAGATATTTTTTCTTATGGTAAAAAGCCTGTTAAACCTTGCGTGTGGCTGAAATTATTCCAGGCTAATAGCTCTGTATAATCCAAAGGAGAGTTAGGCCTACAGTTTCTTTGCTCCACAGCAGACACGTATTGCCAACAGAGGTCAGGAAGGAATCCCTCACACATATTGCAATGCTTCTTATGCTTCAGCCATGCCCTAGAGGCCACCTTTACACCAAGGCAACCATTGTTGCCCTTGCCTAATTCAATCCCTAACCTCTCAAGAGGTGTGCCATTTTTCATCTGTTGCAACGCACTTTTTTCTATACCCCCCAACTAGGAAGCAAACCGTGATCCAACTTATTTAATACAGGAAGCAATCACCAGGTGGCAAGTTTTTAACGTTACTCGCCTGGCCTTGATTTGGAATGGAACAAAACCAGCTTCAGCTTTTGGACACTTCATGCTCATTAAAATTAATGGAAACTGTCCTTCCAAATCACTCGGCAACTTTGAAAAAAAAAATCTGCCTGCAGCCAGGAGTTTTCTAAATTTTGCCACAAGATGGCAATAGAAGGGAAGGCAGAAGGCAGGGTAGGTTTGCACCTTATAAACTAACCAAATCAGAAATGGATAGCGTAAGTTTTTGAAAGCAGACAGCTTACTTCATCAGATGCATCTGTTTACGAAAGTCCACTGCTTACAAAAGCTGATGGTACACGTCTCTGATTTAACTCGTCTTTAAGGTGCAAATCTACTCTGACTTCAGACTAAGAGGACTAGCTACCTCCCTGCTGACAAAAGGAAAAAAGAATCGGGATTAGAAGACACATCCAATGCCCTTCCCTTTTACACCAGGCAGGTTCATGATTGTACTGTCTCTGGAACGGGCAATTCTCAGAATACTTACATTAATTCCAAAGTCGGGTGAAGTTGAACTCCAAATGGCACCAATACTTGCAGCAGCCAACATTGCTTCTACCGCATGGATGCTGTTTGGCAAATAACCTGCAACCAACGGAGTTGGAGAACAGTTAAAGGTGGAAGAGACCTAGAAACCTTGACTCTTCTAATAAAGCTAAATGGCACTGTCACCAGTGTACACAGAGGTTAACAAGCGAGCGCTCTGCTTCTTCCTGTTTTAAAAGATCCTGGCAGTAACACTGCCCTCAGAAAAACAATTACTCCACATCAGATGTAAATCGAATTACTCCCTGTTCGTGCTGGTCCCAAAGGAGTGAATCTCACCTCTTGTTAATTAGCATCTCGGGGAGGCAGATTAGCAGAGCAAAGGGAGGGGAGAGTCATTTAATGGCCAAGTAATAGATGGGCTGAGGATCTAGCCCTATATTGGGGGGACTTTAAATGATAACAGGAAGTGGGATTACAAAATGCACTGTGAGATCCAAGAAGACCAGGTATGCCCGAGTCAGCTCACTGCTCCTCCCCTGCCAACATGTTCACTGCAGAGCAGTAAAGCTGTGTACATACAGCAGGTGTCTGCCACATCCCTGAGACCTTTCCACCCCCCCATATTTTGCATAAAGCCAGTTAGGTTACCTGGCCAGAAGTCATTGTTTTTATGGGCTGAAATGACATCGCTAAAACCCTGCTGAGATCAACCGAAGGTGCCAAACCTCAAACCTTGAATCAACACATGACTCAGAAAGCATAAGGAAAACCCTAACGCAAGAGGCTCTGCGTACGTGTGCAGACCTGAGCAGGAAGGAATGCAGCCAGTATCTTTCCTTTTAAAACTGAGTTATCTTCCCAAAGCTGAACTGCATCCTAATTTCAAGGTTTAAATGCATCTTATGGATATGCAGAAGAAATGAAGTGTCAAGAGAGGCCGTTTTTCAACAGACTCCATTTCAGTCCATCCCCCACAAAGTCAACTGTGGGATTGAGACGGATCCTTATAAATTATCAGGATTGAGCAGAGGGATTAAAGGCACAAAATCCACGACCATCTAAATCATGGGACTCAAATCCAGGCCTGTGCACTCAGATTCCCTGTTTCAAGGAAGCAACTGAAAGCTCAAGGGCACTGGGGTAATTCTCTAATTAGACACAAGATAACAAGTGGTGTATGCATTTAAGGGCTGCAGGCCTCATTGTTAAATTCGCTACCCACAGGCAGCTCCCAAGGACTTTGCTAGCAAGCGCGGCACAAAGCAGCTGCGTACACGTGTTGGGAATTCTCCAAACAGAGCAAGAATCCCTGCCCTGAAGAATATTTCTGCAGACAAGGCTGGAGACTTTTGTAGATGTATCCATTCACGTTTTAATCATTATCCAGCAATTTCAGGGGGTACAGAATGCCCTTTTTGGCCAGGTGCGTGGGATGCTGTTTGAGAAGCTGGCTGTTTCCAGCCTGTAAGGGTCAGACGTACTTGGCAGGTCTTAAGATGAATGTTTCGGTCTCCCTCCTCAGAGGCACTGAAGTGCATTGTTTTAAACCGAACAGACCAATTTCTGCTAGTTGATAAACGGCTGGGCCTTTTGGAATAACAGGGAGCATTATTTTCAGTGTCCATAAAAGAGACTGTAGCACCTTGATAAGCCCCTGTACAGGACTTCTGAAAGAAATACGGAGCTCCTCCTGTAAAGGATGAGCTGTATATAAAGAGGGTGTTCGTTCATATGGAACTTGGTGTGTTTGACTTCATTTGCAACATAAAAAAGTTCAAACACCTAGCGTATTGTCAGCTTAGCTTGCAGTCACACCCTGGAAGACCAGGGCTCATTATTCTGATACAGAGACTAGTGTTTTGACCTTGAAATGCTCTTGGACATTTCTAAGTCTTAAAAGGAAACACCCTCTTGCAGACACTTTCCCTTCCCTGTCCCTGACCTTCCTTACAGCAACTATAGCAGTTGGCTTCACGGAAGCAGGGAAACGAGCCAAAATGCTCTGTGTAATATGATGAAAGCAGCTGTTTGGCTAAGTCCCCTCGTTTTGTATTGTGTATTTCTACTGTGTATTTATTAGTACTGAGTCACCCTCTGCAAATCTTGCAGAGTCCTGACCAGCAGTCATAAAAAAGAATTTATTGCTGGAACATCTGGGAGTCTTCGGTGTCGTCAGAAGCTGGTCCACAGACAAAATTACTGCGCTCAAAAGGACCAGATTACACAGCAGAAGAGCCTGTGCTATAGTAGGGGGAAGTTCTCCCCTCTCCTATCTTTTCTAGTATTTCCTGAGGGCAGGTATGCCAGCCCTTCACTTACAGTTATAAACTGTTATCAGTTATTTATGACTCACAGCTTGAGTCAGACAGTTAAACCTTTACTTGGAGCAGCAAACTTAAACTGTGGCTTTGAAGCTGCAACTGAACTTGCTCTTTTAGAGCAGTGTTTCTCAACCAGCGGGTCCTGACCCAAAAGTAGGTTGCAAGAATATTTCAAAGGGTTGCAAGCAAGTCCCAAAAAAACCTGGGAAAGCACGGGTTTTCCCTTACAGCCTGCAAGGAGCTGCTTAGGGCGACTGGAGGCAGTGGGTGCACAACCATCTACGAGCACACACACCCGTGGCTGGCATGCAGCCAGGCAGGGTTGTGGAAGCAGCGCCAGCAGCTGGATGCAGGAAGTGTATGGGGAGTGGGGGTTGGAGGTCCAGGGCTCGGGGAGTATGTGTGTGTTTGTGTGTGAAATGTAAGAGGGGCAGGTGCCAGCACTGGGGAAAGGTGGCAGGGCACTGAGGCTGCATCAGGGCAGAGGGAGCAGGTGCCAAGGTCCTTTGGGGATGGCAGGGAGCTGCATTGCCAGGCTGGCGGCACTGGGGCCGATGTTCGTATTGACAGGGGCAGGGTACCCAGCAGATGCTGCTTGGGGGGCAGGTAGGGCCATGACCAGGCTGCCTGGCATGGTGACAGAGCCCCAGCCCAGGGCAGTGGGGGGTGCCACAGGCCTCCCCTCCTCCTCCCTCCAGCCCCTGCAGGGCTGGCTCCCCCATGAGCTAGAACTGCTGCAGCCAAAGCACTCTGGCCTGAAGGTGGGGGAGGAAGCTGAGGACCCCCTCTGGCAGGGTGAGGGGCAGGGGGCTGCAGGTTGGGAGTGAGGGGCACCAGCATGGCCAGGGGTCTGTGGCTTGGGACTGGCCATCAATGTTTCCACATGGGTCCTGGCAAACCACTGCACTAAGACTGGTTGCTGCTGAAAGAGCAGGGCTGGAGGAATGCTGGAAAGGAAAGGGTTACCATGTGATGACATCATCCTCACCCATAACATTATGCAAATCTTGAGCAGTTGTTTTGCAGCTGGCAAGGAGGCAGGGAGAGACAGGGAAGAATTGAGGGGGCATAAATAGGGGGTTTGGGTTGTACAAATGAGGCAGAAGCCAGTGCCTTGAGTTCATGGGGCAGGAGACACATGGGGAGAGATCTTCTGCTGGGTCTTACGGCCAGAGGCTGCTGGCGATGACTCTGAGCAGAGAGGCCCTTGTGGCTTAGCTTGCGGTGACATATGGGAGGCTAGACCTGGGGGCGCTGGAGCTTGGGAGAAGTTCAAGGTATCGCTTCTTGGCCTTTTGGCTTAGATCAAGTGTAGTTCCTGTTCTTATCAGCTGTGATATCTGATATGTCCTCCATAGGAGGTCTGTGTTGAGCAGATTTTTGGTACTGGGAGGTAAACTGGAGCTTGCTCCATTCCCTCCATGCATCAGCCTGGTATTGCAGTGCTTCCAGAAATGGTGCACCCCTCTGGGGGAACATGTGGTAGTAGCAAAGACAGAACTTGCAGTCATTTCTGGAGATACCTGATAGCAGCTCAGGGTACAGAAGCCTTGAAGAGGGAGGATGGTTGTCAGCAGAAAATCAATTTATATAACTGTTCCCGCACCCAAATGGAAAGATTGCGGCCCTTAAGATGCCAGAAGTCTTCGGGTGTTGTCGTCATAGAATCAGAAAGTTAGGGCTGGAAGGGACCTCGGGAGGTCTAGTCCAGCATTTCTCAACCCCTGGGTCGCAAGAATATACGACAGCTTAACAAGGGAGCCTGCACCTCTTGCCCCACTGGCACAGCACATTCAAAAGCAGCCAGGGATTTTGAAAGGGCACCCTGAAGCAACAGCAAGGAACCCGATGTCTGAAAAGTCAGGCCTGTCTGAGAAGAGCCAAGTTAGGCACAAACAAAAAACCCCTTGATCTCTCATGTCCGTGGCGTGGTTTAAATGCTACAATACAAGGAAACAGTGGAGAGTGAAGGGCTGAAAAAGTCCCTCGAGGCAGCTGATGTAGACTTCCCCAATTCCTGGTATAGGAAGAGAACAACCACAGGCCAGGGTTCAAGCCAGAGTTTGGACTTGACAAAGCATCCTATGCCCCTGTTGGGATTTTAAAATGGTCTCCTACCTTTATGACCACAGCCTGGGACTATTAGTCACACACTAATCCTCTTACAAAGCTAGCTTTAAAACCCACGTAAGCTACTTGGGCTAATACAGTTGCTATAGATAAAGGACTAGCTTTAAACAGTATAATGTAGGGCTGCTTTGTTGAGCACAGTCAAGGGCTTTCAGGTTGGAGGGAGGAGGGAAAGAGTGGTTTGAGCTGCTGACTGGCAGCAGGACAGGATTTACTACCACAGCACGGTAAGGGCACTCGCTCTGGAGATTAGAATAAAAACCAATTCCAGGGTCATTTTACACCAAATTGTCGTCACACCTGTTTGCCAACTAAGGTGATTTTGCCAGCTCTAAAAGTAGCAGCGGTTGCTACGTGGTGGAGCATGCAGTACCTCAAGATTTGGATGGTTTCAATTTCAGTACCTGATTTGCATCCTCCACCTCTGTACTCATCACGAGCCCTGCTGCAAGACCTCACCAGGCAAAAAGGACAGCTGCTAAAGTTACCTGTGCTGTTAAATGCCTCCTCCGAGCTGCTAAGCTGTGATGAAAGGCCAAGAAGAAGAGATGAAGTTGAAGAAGAAAGCGTTGACAGGACTGCCTGGTCCACTTGCCTCCGATTTTGGTAAAAGTGAAGCAAGTGCACAGTGCACTTAGAAGAAGATATATCCTGGTGCTAAAGAACTTGAAGCTTTAATAACAATGAAGTAGAAGGCAAAAAAAAATCCCAAGAGTCAGCTGTATGGACTGGGATGTGGTTTCCACATTCCTGGAGCCTGCTACTGATTGAACAGCTGCAATGCTTTATGGGACAAAGTGTTAGGGGCAGCATCCACGCCCTGGCAGGAAGGCTGAGAGTAGGGACAGATGTTTGATTAGCTCTGCCAGCTATGGCATCGCATTGGTGACTCATGTTCATTGTGTTGTCAATCATGACACCCAGGTCTCATTCAGTTGTGGTGGTGGCAAGCATAGCACTGCCAAACTTGTAAGTGTGTTGTGGATTATTTCTCCCCAGATGGAGCGCTTTACATGTCTCTGTATTAAATGACATCAGGTTGAGGTCCTTCTGTCCATAAATTCACTAGGGGGGACCAGAAGGGTTTGGGGGAGACGCTGTTTCCCCTAGCGCCCACTGGCATAACAAGGAGTAATGGGCACAAGTTGATGGAGAGGAGGTATAGATTGGACATCCGCAAAAACTACTTCACAGTTAGGGCGGCTAGGAGCTGGAACCAACTTCCAAGGGAAGTGGTGCTGGCCCCTAGCCTGGGGGTCTTTAAGAAGAGGCTGGATGCCTACCTGGCTGGACTCATTTGAGTCCTGTTTCTTGTTTTGGGGTTTTGTAGTTCTCCCGCCCTGGCGGGGGATCCGGCTAGAAGATCTACTAGGTCCCTTCCGATCCTAAACCTATGAAACTATAAGTGCTGACATAGTTAGGATCCTCACGAAGCGTGAACATATGCACTTCCACTGAAATGGGGAACTAATAAGGACTCACAAGTGTATGCTTTAGCTAGGAGGAAGTGGGGCAGGTTTGCACTGACACATGGGGTCTCAGGCAGCCGGCATTTTGCAAATGCCAACAATGTATTAAACAAGTGAGGGGTCAAGACTGAATTTCTACACTATGAAAACTTAAAGCCCAGCCATGCTTCCCTGGCAGCTTTCCAGCTACATTACATTCTGTAGTGCACTGGTTTTCTTAACATCTCTCTTCTTCAGATAAAGCTTTTAGTGTTTTCATAAGGTTTAATAGGAATATTAGTACCTACAATTTAGCATTCAAAATGTAGCCTGTACAACTGAAAAATGTCATCTTTGCTTTTGTTTTGCATACACACTTATAAATTGATAGGAAGTCTGTAAAGTAATTGGAAAAGCTATTACAAAGGCATTGTATTTTTTAGGAAGAGAAAAGTATAAAATATGTGAAAGATTAATCCTTTCTGGTAAATCAAACACACACTAATAGGTCATATAAATGCATCAAGTGCAATGCTTGGAAATGAAATATTCTGGCCTTTTCACAGAACCACAAGCATCTCACCCTATAATTTAAGTACTATTTTGTTGGTTTTTACAGTAAAGTCATGATTACCGTGGCAAGCAATACCAACTGCCAACTTCCAAGCCCAACTCTAAAGCCAGGAAGAGGTTTTTTTCATGTTAAGCCAGCATGGCTAAGACCTTGAGGCTTGCAGTTACTCGTTCCTCTACACATAGGAATTAAAGAGTAACATTAGGATTAGTTAGGATGGAGCATCAGCAGGACTCGGGAATTGATGAGCTCTGGGAGGTTTGTCTCTCGACATCACGTTAAAAAAAGCAGCAAAGCAAAAACGAAGCGTTGAAAGAATACTGGATGTTAGCGTACAAAGCCAGGGGTTTTCAACCTTTTTGAGTCAGTGTACCCCCAGTGACCAGTCAAGAAAGCAGGAGTCCAGCAGCCAGACAAACTGGAGGGGGCTCCCCAGCAGGCAACTGGCAAGGGGGGCCCCTGCAGCTGATTGATAAGCGTGCTGGTGGCACAGCGGTGGCGGAAGTGCCAGCAGCGGCATCCACCACCAAGTACCCCCTGAGGCCATCCCAAGTACCCCCAGTTGAAAACCCCTGATGTAAGCAATAAATATATCCACCGACTTGCTCCTCTGAGCACAGCTTAATTAAAGTTATTGGTACTAAATATTGATCACACTGTTAATACCAGGACCCAACATTTCCCTAGCAGACCCTTAAGATCCTGCCTCTTAGGAGCTGGTATTAGTAAACATTTAATAAAAACCTAACTCTGCACCTGCCGCAAGTAATGAGTTTTCTTGTGAATTTTAAAAGGAGCTGAATCAGGCCCTAAAGTAAAAAGAAGAAAAGTTATTTCATACATGCTTTCAGGGCTTAGTAATCCTACCTCAGCACCCAGAAGGCATTAATGTTTCTTTATTTAAAGTATTAATGAAGTTTTTCCAAGTTAAAAACAAGAAAGAGATGGTCTCTGACTTAGGGCTGACAAAGCAAGAGCAACTAAGATTCACAAGTCAGCCAGGCTGCAGTTCACCTAAGGAAAACTCTCTCATCACAGAAGTTAAAAGAAGTGGCAAGCTGGGCCCAAATTACCTTTCAACTACAACACAGACCTCAGTGAATTCTCAATGTGGGAGGAATCTTGCAAGTGTCACTCTGGGACCTGTGTCCTGTCCCCCCAAACAAAAAAAGCAAAAACAAAAAACCCTGCACACACAAGTACCAAGACAAGCACAGGATTTTCTGCCCCTACTCCCATTCCCCCCACCCCAAATCTACAGTCCCTCTCATATAGACCACTCTGGCAAAACCTCAGGCAAACGATATGCTTTTATCCAGATGAACGTGTTCACTTCAGACCAGAAAAGGTCTGGATTTAGCAAATTTAATCTGTGTGTTAGAAGACTAATGAGCAATTATTTCTTCCCATGGTTTAAATGCAATTAATTTGAATTCACTGCTCTGAATTTGTTAATTCACTACTCAATTAATGAACTCCACTGAATGGGCTTTGTCTGAGTTATTAAGAGGTGGTAGTATGGATAGAGAAGTTACCCACTCCCAAGAAAAAACAGAGCTGATGCAAAAACCACCCCTAGGCAATTCTCAAGCTTGGGGGCTGGAACTGTGTAGTAACCCCTCCATATCCCTACTGAAAAGTTTCACAGCCAATAATGATGAGCTCAGGGGCCTCCACTGGTTTCTCTTCTGGAACCACTGACTCTCCAATCAGTAAGGTGCCAAGGGAAGCTTCAAGAAACTAGCAAACAGCCTTACCTGGTAGCAAATACATGAGCTATAACCCCCTTTTAGCACTCAGCCTGCAGCACACCTCACACCCAGCCATGGGAAAGCCTCAAGAGGTGGGTTAATAGTTGTGCAAGCTGCAGGTAAAGCTCCAGAGAACACCACTTGGGGGGATGTTGTAACACCTCTTTCCAAAGATCTCTGTTACAATGAACCCCTTGCCTTTATACAGCACTGGGCAACAGCTGCTGCATTTTAGATTACTAACTCTAGACTTTCCCCTGTGCATATAAAGGTTAAATTTCATTGCAGAATTATCAGTGCTCAAAATCAGTGCAAATTTGCTTAGTGCATGCCCTAATTAAGAGCAGTGTTTACAGACAGCATTACAGAAGCGGGCTGGGTTGTTACAGGACTTGTGCTGCTTTCAAAATGCTGTGGTTTCCAGTTACTTGTACTGACTTGACTCTATTTGCCAAGGCAGCTAATCAGTCCAGGCAGGGCAGCAGTCTGAACTTAATGCATGCGTGACCTACATTAAACCAAATGACAGGCCATGCACCAAATGAGCAGCAAGGCAAGGACACTACAGATCTAAGTACTAGAATCGCAACATCCTTCTTGCATTATGCTTTCCATCCCCTGCTCTCACTCAAGGCCTGTTTCACATATGAACTAGGCACCGTCTTCCTGAGCCAGTTGTCAGCACCAAGCCTGGCAGGGCAAAAACTGAGCCAAAGCCTCACCAAGTTTGATGGATATTTCACCAAAGAATGGATTTGGTACTGCCTTATTGTATAAGTGCTCTTTTCACTGAGCAGAGGCCAACTTAAATTAGTTGAAAGTCCTGCTGCCTGAGCTGTATGGGTGCTCAAAGATGAGGAAAAAAACCCCCAAAACAAACAAACAACCCCCACACACACACACATTTTACTGGAAGCAGCCGCACATTACTTCAACCCAGCTCTACAGCATCTGTATAGATTGGGCACTTCACCAGAGCTTTTCAGCACTTTTCTCTAATAGCTGATTGAATCAGCTATTACGAAAAAGTGCCAAAAAGCCCCACTAATGCATCTGATCTATACAGGCATTGGGAAAGCCAACTCTAACTAATGTGATGCTTCTTCTAGGCATCTGCCGGGCTTAGCACAAAAGCATGCGGAGTTTAAAGTAAAGCCACTCCCCACCCCATGTCTGCAAACAGCTTTTAAAGCATAAGTCCTTTGGGGCACAAATTTTTCAATCAACAAGTAAGGAAGCACAAAGGAAGTCCATTTCCATGCAGAGAAAAAGGTAACAGAAGAGCTGGGAAGCCCTCTTGGCTAAACAGGGAAATCATAGTCTTCTTAAGAAAGAGACTTACAAACAATGGAAGCTCAGGGCAGGCCCCAAAGAGGACTATACAACAACGATGGCCTGCGTTTGCAGGGAACAGATAAGAAAGGCTAAGGCGGCAACTGAACTTAGATTAGCAACGGAAATCAAGAACAACAAGAAAACTGAACTTACATTAGCAACGGAAATCAAGAACAACAAGAAATCCTTCTTTAGGTACATAGGGAACAGGAGGAAAACAAATGGGAGTGTGGGGCCATTGCTCAAATCAGGAGAGCTGGTTACTGGCACCCAGGAGAAAGCTGAACCCCTGAATGACTACTTCGCCTTGGTCTTTCACCAGACCAAGGGGAAAACAATGCCAGGAAGAGTACAGGATGGGCACGGTAGGAATAACTGCCTTCCTACTATTGCCATTGAATTGATGTATGACCAATTTAAAGTTAGACATATACGAGTGGGACCGGATGATCTTCATCCGAGAGTGCCGAAGGAGCTGGGTGAAGTCACTGGTGAACCCTGGCAAAACTCTTCCACAACTTGTGGCGCTCTGGAGAAGTCCCTGAAGACTGGAAGAGGGCCAGTGTTGTGCCCATCCACAAGAAGGGCAGGAGGGAGGACCTGGGTAACTAGGTCACTCAATGAGCTTCAGTCAAGTGAAATGTCAGAGGTATTGCAAATTAGCAACAGATGCACTGACAGAGCCAATTGGGAGCAGTTTGCATGACATGTGCCTATACTTTGCTGGACTTCAGATGTTGCAATTAATTCATGAGTGAAGAAAAGATTTAAGAAACTCCAGGTAAGAGAAACATTCTGGGTTACTAACTGGAGCAAAGTTAGCTCAGTGTTGACAGGCGCACCTTGGTCACTTCTGACTTCCACAGAGGGTATATTAAAGGAGCTCAATAAAGTTATAAAGTGTTTTCTTCAGCCGTTGGAGACGGAAAGCTTCAAGCCAACTCAGCTTCCCTCCCTTCAGAAGCACATTTCATACGAATATAAACGCACTCACAAAAGTGTCTGGTCTTCAGAGTGTTTCTATGAAATGGGGTCTCTCAACATTTGTGTTTCTATAGCCCCAAACAAATCACCTGCTCATTTCAAGGGAGTATCTCCTCCCATCCTTCAACAACATTTGTGTTTCTATAGCCCCAAACAAATCACCTGCTCATTTCAAGGGAGTATCTCCCCCCATCCTTCAACAAAAGCTTACTCACCAACAACTCTGTCTCCAGTCTTCACTCCCATCTTCCTCATGGCTGCAGCATACAAAGCAACATCTTGTCTTAGTTCTTCAAAAGTAACTTTCAAGATTTCTTCTTTCCCTTCCTCTGAAGAAACAAGATTTACAAACAACCACCAATGAGAAACGGCACATGGCTATCAAAGAGGTAGTCTACTGCAAAGTTGCAACCCTGGAAGAAAAAGAAAAGAGGAAGTATTGCAATGGAAAATACATTCTGACAAATTATATTCCTGGCACTTCAAAAGCAAAGCAAAAAACCGCAAACTAATAAATAAGCACAAACAGAACCAAAAACCACCCACTATCCTGTGTAAAAGCTTGTCTTTTTTCATTTTAAAAAATAATACAGTATTAAATCATGGGGATTCCCTCAGCAGGCCATGAAGAGCGTTAAATGGTAATACTTAAGTCGTTAAGGGTGACTGTACATGAGCCAAGAGACTGCTCCAATGCACTGTAATTACAGCGTGTCGGAGCAGACTCGATTAACTGAGTCTGCTGGACCATGGCTATTACAGCGCTCCAGCCAGCCTCCGCATCTTGTCCATCAGCATCCCCACAGTTCAAAATGGTGGCGGGGGAACTTTAATTAAAGATCGTTCAACGAGCATGTGGAGCCACTCTTCAAAATGGCACAGGGACACTGATACACGAGACGCTCCGGGCGCTTTAATGAGAGCGGCTCTTGGAACCACTTTAATTAAAGCACTCCCCCCTCTCCCCCACTTTTACATTTAGCACATGTAAAATTGTCCTAAATGTATGTGCATCTGTAAAGAGACAACATAGAGCCACAAAAAAAAAAAAAAATCATTTGTAAATGCTAGGAGGTGGACTATATGCCTATTTATGCTTTTATTCTTCTAGGAAACAATTTCTAATTAGATCTATGGGGAAGTCAAGCGTTTAAAGCACGTCATTATTTAGGGCAGATCACTGGTGACTGGACACACTTGTAAGCCTGTTAATGAAGTCTCAGTGAAGACTTAAAATGTTATGACTTGTGGTATTCTAGGGCTGCAGAAGAGCACAGAAATTTCCTTTTAGCCTGTCTCCAAAACAAATATACTAAGCTAGGCCAGCTTCATGCTGGAGGAAAACTACAGGGCAATTTGAGGGTTTTTTTATGCAGTGCCACAAGTTACATAAGCCTTTTATAAATCATTGGCTAAATAAAATAGAAGCAAATATAAGAAATGTGGAGATGCAAACTCTGTATTGTTTGAGCTCCTTCTCCCTCACAGTTGGTGTCCCAGGAATGGATGCACCTGCTCCATCTCCAAGGATAAGGATCTCCCACACCACTATATGTACCCCATGGAGGCAGCAGCTAATATGCAAAGCTTGCCATTGATTCAACACCACTGTCCCAGCAGAGAAAGGGTGTTGTACCCTGCCAGGTTAGGGCCAAACACAAGTTTTGTTCTTCAACTTCAATAGCCTTGCCCTCATATAAGTTTGGGGCCATATGGAGAAGGCAGACTCTCAAACACTGAGAGTCGGTGTAAAATTAAACAAAAGCCAAAATGCCATTTTAAGTTTGTAAACTCTCCAGGGTAGGGGCAGTCCTTATCATTCTATTTTTAGAGCATGCTCTAGCATAGGACCATCCAACTGGGGGCCCATGGGCTGCACATGGCCCCCAGGCTCCCACTGCCCCTACTGCAGCAGCAGCAGCCAGGGTCTTGGGGCTACCCTTTCCTCCCCTGGCTTCTGCTGCATGCCCCTGCCCCACAGGAAGGGGCAGCAAGGAAGTGCACAGCACGTCCTGCAGTCAGAGGAGCTGGCAGCCCAGAGCATCCATGTGGTGAGGTGCCACAGAGAAATCCACCGGGAGATGCAGGTGAGGCAGGGTGATATGCAGGGAAGCACCCACCCGTGCACCCCTGCAATGCATCAGGAGAGAGCACCCACCCGCACACATGTGGGGCATGCAATCTGGGGGGGCCGTGGTCCCCATTTATGCTGTTCCCATGGTATACAGCCCCCAGCCACTTTGGAGTTGGAAAGCCCTGCTCTAGCATCGCAGCAATACAGATCAGAAGCTGTGGGAAGAGGTGTAACGTGTGGCAAGTGAAAGGGCTAATCTACGTTCCCTGCCACCGTTCTCAGGCACCCACAACTCTCCCCCATCCTGGAGCCCTGCACAGCCTCTCTGAGCTCTGTCCTAACCTAGCAGAGAGAAAGAAAAAAAAAGCCACTGCAGCAAAAGGCTGGGAAAAAATGTTGCTGCTGCAACTCTATACTGGCGACAAAAGTACTGAGGCACGATGTGCTCATGCACCTGCCAAGCTGAAAATACCAGTAGTGATTGTTCCAAATGTATAACTAGGCATTACAAACATGTTTCCTGGCTGATGGTGGAATATTTCCCTTCTTTGGCTGATAATATCCATGAAGTAATCCTACAAGATGCAATGAGACTGGCACATTTAATAGTGCAATAACCAAGGAGGCTAGGATCTAAAAAGTTACTACTAAATTGTATGTTAGCTAACTCACTCATCTAAGTCACCAAAAAAATCCTTCTGTTACTAGGACTGAAAATATTTTAAAACTCCATCTTTTTTTCTGGTCAGGCCATACAATTTGTTGCATTCCTCTTGGGACACTTTAAGAAGGAAAAAAGAAGGAAATAAAGGCAGGGTACCCCAGAGCCATCAATCCTGCTGTCTAAGGCCCCAGCTTCTTGTGAGGTATGGCTTGAAGCCACCCACAATTTAAGGGGAGCAGGAAAAAAACAAAAGATAATTAAACTTAGCTTTACATTTGTTTAAGGTTAGTTTTTGTGGTTCGCATTTGACTGGCAACCACTGCAGAGAGCTAGTTTAAAAGCAATTCTGCATCTCTTTTTCTCTTTTTAAATAGTAATAGACAAAAAAGCATCCAATGGCCCTAGATATTTCAAATAATGAGGCAGTCCTTCAAGACTGAAGCTAGATTTTCATTACATACCTCTGTGAGACTTTACCAGTCACTTCTTCCGGCAACTGATTTAGGGTTGACTTTGCCATGCATTCTTGACTGGATGCAGATTGTGAATACAATCAAAGGGATACGTTTAAAAAAAAAAAAACGTAACAAGGTCCGGGGTACATCTAACCTCCATTGTAATGAAGAGCCATTCAACGACGTAAGCAATGAAGAGTTATTTGGACAGGTGTGAAAAAGGTGATCTCAGAGATGGGTGCACAAGCCCCAAAATTGGGGTGATAGTAAAAAAGGTACAAGAAAACTCCCAATACTCCAATATACCTTATTTCTCTAAATAGGACTCCTCAGACCCACTGCAAACAAGCTTTCAGCATTCAGTTCATACGATGACAATGACTTTTCATGAAGACAAGGGATTTGGTGTAAAGCAGTCTGCAAGCGTTTACAGAGTTTGAATCAAGCCCCTGCTATAGGAAGATGGCAAAAAAGGATAATGCAGGAAACCCTACCACCTTTATTCTCCTGGACTTAAGACCTTCCCAGTACAATAGGATAGAGGTAGACTTTGATGTTCACGCGCACAAGCAATCTTTTTGCCTTCCTGCAAAGCCCAAAAAGAGGTATTCAGGCACCCACAATAAATCACCCGCTATTACAGAAACAGACTAGGGGGATGGAGAATGAGGAGGTATCAGGAAACTGTTATGTAAAGCATTTATTCTAGAAAGTCCAATCATGCTGGACAACCGTTCACCAAAAGGACTGATAACTAATGTGGACTAAACAGTGCGAGTGCTAGAAGGTGATCATCAAAACTGCAGCCCAACCCCACTGGGAGTAGGCTTTAAACCTAATGAAGGGCCAACTTGTGAACTTCCATCACAGTTTTTGATAAAGACTGAAGATGCTAAAGCAGTAACTGCAGACACAGAGCATGGACTTCTTTGTTTTTTTTAAGGAAGTGTGCATTACCACCAGTCACGGGTGTAAGCCACAAGTACTGTTATAACAACAGTAGTATTGAATTTGTTAATGAGCTTACACTGGAAGTTAAATTTGAACCTATGATAAATGGCAGTGTCAAAATGAATGGGTGGGATAGAAAGTTAAACAAAGTGGGATGCTCTTGAGACGTGTACAATCAAACAAGCATTCAAATAACAGCCTCAGAAAGAGGCTCCCAACAAGATGCCATTGGGAAAGAACAGAATGGTGGAAAGGTAAATCGCCCGTCTACCTGACCTGCTTCTGATCCCCCGCCCCCCACCCACCCAGGGATCCTGCGAGTAATGGGTATGCTGTCCGTTTTGTATCACTTGCCTCTCCTTTAGACTCAAGCTTCTCTGCTTAGATTCAGTTTCAAGCTCAAATAAAACTATACTATATCCACTCTCTTACATGGAGACCTTCGGTCCAATAGTACGTACCAAAGCCACCAAGAGGCAAACTCTATCAAGCGGCCTTATGTTAAATAAATCTGAGCAATATGAAAATAATTAAAATTACAAAAAGCAGTACTAGGTTCTCAGCACAGCAAACCTTAACGCCCCACAGGGCTTGCTGCAGCCAACAGCCTGCTACCACAGGTCACATCTTCCCCATCCTCCAAAGTAGAGGGCATGAGTCAAACTTTCCAAAGCAGCCTGCCTTCCTCATCTTTTCTTTGTGGAAAGGCATGTTTGACCACTCACGTTTGATGTGTCCTGGTGCCTTCTGATCAATAGGGCTGTATTGTGCTACAGGGTACAGCTTGTTTAAATTCTAAGTGAAAAACAGGGATCTACTATTAAAAAGACACAGCTCATACTTACTTGCTGCATAGAGCGCGATTTTGTCATTTTCCTTGTGCTTCAGGAGGTTTTCTGCATAGTTCAGCCGACTACCCTTAAACCACTCTGGGACGTCTGCAATTCCCTTAGAGAGGTCCACCACCTGCAGGAATGATGCCAGACACCCTTAGAAAACAGCACCAGCACTTGCTCTTCAAAGTGCACCACAGACATCAGCTGGTTAATTCATACCCAGTGGCAGATAAGCACCATTATTCCCAGTCCACAGGACGGCAAAGCCCAGATCCTACGGTGCTGAAAGACAACTGGCATGCCGACTGCCAGTACTAGGGGCAAGATCAGAACTCTACAAACTCCATGGCAGGAAGTCTTGCATCCAAACTACCTACCTCCAAGATGCTCAGAAGTGAACAAAGCTTCCTTGTGTATTTAAATAACTTATTGAACAGCACAGTTAAATCTTTCTAGAAAGTGTTTGGTTTAGAGGGGTCCCCCTCCACCTTCTAATTTTCCAGTTAAGAAGAAGCACCTCAAGACAGACAGACAAATGCTTACATTGTCTGGCCTAATTCCCCCCTTCCCCTTCAGTAAAGATCTACCACAAATCTCATCAAATTAATGACAGCATTTTCCATTCCCAGGCACATTCCAGCCTGGTGCCCTGCTGACGCCCCAGCCCACCAGCGGGCCGAGTTAGATTGCCGAGGCAGAAAAAGGTTGAGACAATCTGATGCCTTCCTCCAACAGCACTTATTTAGAAGATCTGGATGCAATGGATAGTATCTGCAGGTTGCAGACTGCTTCCCCAAGGTAGGTAAGAAGAGAGAGATACTGTACTGGAAAAACAGAAGCTCAGTATAGAGCTCGTTTAAACAAGCTACAGTGTACGTATTTTTCCAAGCTATACAAGTGTAACATTAAACAGATTTAGGACTCATTTTAAAAAAGAAGTGGCAGCAGGTTGTCCAGCTGTAAGTGTTACACTGAACAGTTAGTCAAACTTGTACAACTCCACAAGAAGCAGGTTTTAGACTCCAAAAAACTGAGGAAACAGGGCAGGGAGTTGCAGAGAAGTTTGCAAAATGGACTCCTGTGTTCTCTCTCTCTCTCCAAGTTCAAGGCCCTGACCAGCCAGCAAGAGCACTGCTGCTACAGGCCCCTGCCACAGATGTGAACAGGACCCTTATATGCCATAGTTTTACATCATCTGCAAAAAGTCCCTGGAAAGAGAGGGCTTAGCAAATCCACACCAAAAGAAGATCGATCCAGGGCTTGAAGTGTTCTGAAAAAATGAAAAATGCAACAAGGAGGCTGTGGGAGGGCACTGTTTGTGCCTGCCATTTTTAAGGGCCTGAGACAGCAGCTGGCAGGTACCTGATTAGGGCAGCCATTTTAGATTCAGGGCTGCCCATATAAACATTGCCTGGCT
The DNA here is from genome assembly GCF_001723915.1 of Gavialis gangeticus. Taxonomy (NCBI): domain Eukaryota; kingdom Metazoa; phylum Chordata; order Crocodylia; family Gavialidae; genus Gavialis; species Gavialis gangeticus. The sequence continues at coordinate 26,567,413 of NW_017729001.1, forward strand.
GCAGGTATCATCTGGAGGTAAGGGAGGAGCTGTAGGGGATGGTCAGGAGGCTCCTGGCCCTGGGTACGACCTAAAACTGTACCCTGCTGGGAGTGGGTGGCCTGGTGGGGCTCTTAGTGGTGCGGGAGCCCCCAGGAAGTACCAGGCCAGTTACCACCCCGGTGAAAGGTGGGTCAGGGCACCATAACCCCTAGCCCCCACAAATGGGTGGGTTCCCCACTTTGTAGGGTCTGGAAGGTGGAACCCCAGAGAGAGAGTGGGACCATAGACTCACATCTGTCTGGACATCCCCTGACTGGTCAATGCTGAGGACAGGACCGGAAGGGTCGAAGGGCCGGGGACCCACCATGAGGAACGCCCAAGGGCCTGGGGTTCCGACTGGCCTGGAGGTGGGCCGGGGCTAGTAGCCAAAAGTCCCGGGGGGATCACACCCGGAAGAGGAAGCAGTTCAGGGAGCTATGCTGCCCAGCATGAAGGCGGATTAGGCCTCCAGAATGGAGGGATCTTACAGGGGTCCTGATCGGAGAAGTCTGGGGCCCAGCATGGGGCCAGTGACTGTTGAGAACATCTGGATGCCATCTGCGAGGCTTGGGCTGTGGTGTAGGGGAGGAACGGAGCCGCAGACAGCACCCCCTGGCATCAGGGCAAAAAATGGGCAGCCCTCCGCTTAATTACATCAATGAACTAGTTACCAACAAGGCGTGGTGGGCAAGAAGGCGGGCAGTTAGCCCAAAAACAGGTGGGCGGGCCACAGGGAAATAGGCCCCGAGAAGGCCCCCTGTTACAGAGGCATTACCAACAGGTGCAGAAGAAACACTTTCCTCCCTTGCCCCCTCAAGCTGATGAGCGTGGATTAAAACTTCAATTTTATAACATTTTGCAGATGTTGTTAAACATTTTAGTAATCTCTCCTTATATAAAGGGATAGGGGAAAAAAGTCACTTAGGCTTACTCACTTCAGGCTAGTACACTGGGACTATTCAGGACACTGTTTTGATTTCAGCTGCCCAGCAGGGTACACATTTCTTATTCTCCGCATGGAAACATGCTCCTATGACCACATCAGCTTTTTTTGAAAGTTCAAATGATGCCCTCCAGTCCTACCATAGGGACTGTATAGGTACTGCAATGCCAGACTTCATTTGGTCAAATACAAAGCTGCCTTCTATTAAAAACTTGACAAGATCCCAAATATAGTACTTCTCTTTCAGATTAGTGGTTTTAAGACTGGAAGAGCTCCGCATGCGTAAGTTATCAGTGGCAATTTGGAAGTTACAGTCCAAGCCTTTTTAAGAACAGCAAAGCTCACATGGATGCACTGTATTGCCCAAGGATGCATTTAGGGACACAGTTCAAAGAAGCCTCAGACGGCTTTCTGTTTTGTGCACTTATAACTAACTGCAGTTCACTATGTTAGGCTGTAGACAACTCACTGGCTGATGCAAAGGAACAGATAAATATTTCCCTTGCACCAACACTTGACTGTACTGTGAAACACTTGAGGCCACTTTTGAGATGCAGACTTTCCTGCAGCTACACTTTACAACACTGATGTCCAAGTTGGGGTTGCCAAATATACAGACTGCCCTAAAGGAGTCCACTGGCGGTGATATGCAAGTCTCACACCACTAGCATCCTTATTCATTTGCACTGGGTATTACTTAAAAGCTGCAGTCACCAACCAGGACACTGTTGTCCTAGATATACAGATGCAGAGCAGAGATAGTTCCTACCCTAAAGAAGCTTGCAATGCAAGGAGCTGGTTTCACAAAAGCTAGCAGCATAGAGCCAAAGCAGCATCTCGGAAGCTGCTGCCAATGTAGTGACAGATCCCAACAGTTCCTAGCTTGGGTGAGGCAAGAAAGGTTGTGCAAGTCATCGTTTCTCCACCGTACACAGCCAGGACCAAGCACAGTAACAATCTGCAAGTTCCTGAAAGAGGCAACGGACTGCTCACTGGGCATCTGCCCCAAATGGAGCACAGGCCGTACCCTGAAGGGACACACCATGTGCAATCTGGTGCACTAGGGAGCAACTATTTGTCTAGAGGCACAATTTTCCTAGAGTTTCTTGGATGCAAGACTCCAGCATTCCCCACTGTAGGCCTGTGAATTCATGGCACAGCATGACTCAAGGCAGTAGCTGTCCCCGTCATGTTTATACATGATGAACAACACACCCAGGCACAGCCCTTCTGGCAGGGCTTACTGCCAAGGCACAAGGTTTTGGCAATTCTACTGCAGCCTTCAGTTTAGTATCCAGAAATGGGGCTCCAGCAGTCCAACATCCCATTCCCTTGGATAGCAATCTGGTTATAAATGTTTTCTGTGAACACATGCTCCCATCCTGTTAACAACAGGGCTAACCAAGATGCTGCTCCAAGCTGGACTGTCTCCTACAACTTTGTCCCTCTAAGTAAAATCAGCCATATAGCAGCCAAACATCTGGCTTGTATTTTATTATGAGTTATTGCTTCCACATGGAGGGTAATTTCCTCTGAAGCATACACTCAATATTACGCAAAGGCATCCCATGCTCGTTCTCCACTGCTGCCAGGCACTGTAGGATCACTCCTGCAGTACGTGATGGGAGATGTAACAAGAGCCCCAGCTCAGGTCAAACTCAAAAAAACCCCCATGATCCAATATTTTTAGGCAGTCAGTGCCATTTTCAGACTCCCAATAGACCAGTGTAGACAGAACAGATCTCCATAGTGAAACACCAACAGACAGAAATAAGTATCAGCTTGCACTCACGTGCATGCACACACATACAGACACTGGACAGGACACACTGGATGGCTGCAGCTCTGCAAGCCAACTGCCAAGCAGTCCTGGCTGCAGTTTTTGCACCACAAGCAGCAGCCTAAAGAGGAAAACAAGAGTCAGGAGTACAAAAA
>NW_017729001.1:26575311-26581997 GCF_001723915.1 Gavialis gangeticus
CTCACGTGCATGCACACACATACAGACACTGGACAGGACACACTGGATGGCTGCAGCTCTGCAAGCCAACTGCCAAGCAGTCCTGGCTGCAGTTTTTGCACCACAAGCAGCAGCCTAAAGAGGAAAACAAGAGTCTAGAGTACAAAAAGGTGCAAGGATCACGAAACTAAGCACTTGAATTTTTCCGAGAGCAGCTTGGCTCTTGCGCAAGATGGTGCCTGGACTTGCAAACCAAGCATTGCCTAGTGGGTGAAGATGGTGGTAGAGGGTGAGTGGAAGAGGCTGCAGAACTTCAGAGTGACCAACAACACCGTCCTGGAGATCACTATGTATCTTACTCCAGAGTAGCAGACTAATGACAACTCTGTAGCCCTTCGGACATATGCAGCCACTCACGGAAGCTTGCAACCTGCAACTGCTACCAGTGAGTCATTAACCAAATTTGGTATGAGCAGATGTGTTAGGGTACCTTGTCACATTTAGCTTTAGTTGCACCAGCTTGACCGGTGAATTATAGTATTATGTAAACTTTTCTTTTATATTTAGCTTTATTTAACCACTGCTTAAGTTTTTGTATAGCCTTATTATTATTTGAACTTTTTTTTTTGTATCTAGCCTTGAACTCGCTTTCACAGGCAGCTTATGTTTCAGCGTTATCAACACAGGCATGTGAAATGTAGGCCTTATTACTAGGTCAAATTAACTGAACTTGGCACTAACTGACTAAATCAGAGGGATGGCATGTTTGGATATGTTAATGAAGGGCAGTAAGAGGGGACCAAATGGACAATGCCCAGTTGCAGAGCCCCTGGAATTTCCAGAGGTGATGGACAGACCAAATTAGGAGTCCAGCCCAGATTAAGACACCAGTAAGAGACCAAATTAAGATGTATGCAAGCATGTGATGGCTTTGCTGGAACAAAGGAATATGCTGACAGGATAAAAACCATGAACAGTATGATGATCACAGGGAAATGAATTAACAGTACCCAGAAATCAAGAATCAAAGGAATAAAGTTAAAGAAATAGCATAAAGGGGGGGCAACAAGGAAGTTGGGGGGGAGTGTCATCATCTAGCAACATCTGGACTGAAAAACAGCCATCACCCACAGACTACCCCCTACTTATAAGAACTGACTTCACCTTTTCTGTGAAGTAGAGTAACATCTGAGAACAGAACAGAATAGGACACAATTCAACGAGGACAAATGCAAAATGCTGCACCTAGGGAGAAGGAAACACCAGCACACTTACATGCTGGGGGATGACCCTCTCAGCAGCACCATAGCAGAAAGGGATCTTGGAGTCATAGTTGACTCCAACATGAACATGAGTCGTCAATGTGATGAAGTGATCAGTAAAGCTAACCGCACTTTATCATGCATTAGCAGGTACATCACAAACAGGTCCAGGGAGGTGATACTTCCCCTCTCTGCAGCACTGGTGAGGTCGCAGTTGGAGCACTGCATGAAGTTTTGGGCGCCGCACTTCAAGTGGGATGTGGATAACCCTGAGAGGGTCCAGAGGAGGGTCACTCATATGGTTAGGGGCCTGCAGGTAAGGCCCTACGAGGACAGATTGAGAGGCCTGAATCTCTTCAGCCCCCGCAAGTGAAAGCTGAGAGGTGATCTTGTGGTGGTCTACAAATTCATCGGGGGCAGACCCAGCAAGGGATAGGAGATGCTCCAGGGCACCCCTTAGAGTAACTAGAAATAATGGCCATAAACCGACAGAGAGCAGATCCAGGTTGGACGTCAGGTAGAACTTCTTTACGGTAAGGGTTACTAGAATCTGGAATGGTCTCCCAAGGGAGGTGGTGCGCTCCCCTACCCTGGGGGTCTTCAAGAGGAGACTGGACAAGCATCTGGCTGGGGTCATCTGACCCCAGTGCTAGTTCCTGCCCACAGCAGGTTGGACTCAATGATCTGCTGAGGTCCCTTCCGACCCTAATATCTATGAATCTGAGATTGGGTGAGACCACTGGACTAAGTGGTCTCTCTCCCTATGTAGAAGTTACTAAAGTAACATTTCATGTATTATTAAAAGTTAGACAAGGTTCTTTGGGTAAATCCAATATCTTATTAGACCAAGTCAGATAGTTAGAAAAATTCTTCTTAGCAAGTTTTCAGGCACAAACACCAGGCTGAGGAAGTGTCTGCAGATGGTCTGTGCTCTTCCTGTAAAGCAGCCAGAGGCCAATACATGTGCAAGAAAGCCAGACAGTTAAAATACAAATTGAGGTGGTCAGTAAATGAGAAACAGGTTGGGGGGGGGGCAGAAAATGAATGTAGCTGTAGTCAAAGGATGGGAGACAGGAGAGTGGGGGGAAGGAAGAAAGTGAGAATAGCTGGTAAAAAGTGGAGGGTTTACCTGGGAAGTCAGAGCATGTTGTAAAACCTGAGAATCCTCAAGGGGTTATTAATGGCTATTCACGTGGTACCCTAATTGTACTGAGGCAATTAACAGAATCCACATTCTCCTGTGCCGGACCTTGGGAGTCATGGACAGAAAGGAATACATCTCTTTAGTGCACCAAAGCCAGGTTTGCCAATATTAATGCAGGTTAGTATGGAAGAGATCGTGCCATTAGACTTTGCAGGAACTGTTAACTCCAAAAATAGGCTGCTGAAGCATATGGAACACAAAAAAGGGAGAGAAGAGTTTTCTATACACAAGAGGAATTAAATGTGCTAGGCATCTCCAAACTTTAAGATGCCATGGGGAAGCGAGAAGGCAGAGGCGCGAGAAGGGGCAGCTTTCACTAAATAAGAACACTTTGGCTTCCAGGCAAAAATAAGAGCCCTTAAATTAACATCTCTTTATTTTCTTAGAAAGTGCAAATGCTTAAAAATAATTGCAAACAGGAACAGTTTGATTTAAAGCAGTGGTTGCCAACCTTTTTAGACTGCGGACAGGCAAACTGCAGACCAGAAGTGACCGCAGGCTGGCAAACTATGGACCAGCATACTGCAGACCAGAAGTGAACAGCATACTTAGTATAAAAAGGGTTGGCTCCTGGTCCACAGTATTCCAGTCATTTCCAGACTTCCGGTCTAGCAGCCAACCCTTAGCAGCCCAGGGCTTGGGAACCTCCGATTTAAAGGATAAGAGACAGTTTGATTCACAAGCTTCAAACGTTTGGCTCAGAACATCTCACAGTCATGGTGATCGCCTTTCCTCTTGGTGTCTGCTTAGGAACCCTGGTGGGCTAGCACAGTGCAGCACAAGCCTCACGTCTGCACTGGACAGATCACAAAAACTCTGCTCCTGCAGCCAGTTATCACCACGAGGTTGGAAGGAGCTGGGGTAGGGTTTTTTTGTGGCAACCAACCACTTCTATAGGTCTGCAGAACTATAGCTGCTGAACCTCAAGGCTGATGCGAACATGGGGGGAATAGACAGCACAGCAGTTTTGATGGAGCATGCTTCCCAATTAGGATGCCCATTTGTTGTTGCTACAGAAACAGCAGCTAGAAATGTACCCATCTCTACCCTCCTATACCACAGCAAGGCACTATTCCACTCCAGGAAGCCCCTTCTTGCCCTGCCAGGTCCCTGGTTGCTGCAAGAACTTCTGTGCCAGGTCCTGCCTGGAAAAAATAAATCTTCCCTCTCCCCCCCTCCCCATTTTGGACTGCTTATCCCCAAGAAGCCCTCCCCTCGTTTCTCAGAGGCTTCTACAAGGCCAGCAAAGCATCTTCTGTTGCTCTCTCAAGTTTGTCAGACATTAGGCAGCTGTTAACAGCCGTGTCCTTGAAAGTCTGGGTGCCTCAAGTACCAAACCTATAAAACAAGAAAATGCAACAAGCAGTTATTTCACACAGTCTGGTTACTACAGTGGAAACTGAGCAATCTACTTGAACAGTGTTCTGGAAAACTAGATTATTGACGCTCCGCTGTCATTTAAGGGATAAGGCTTGGGTTTTTCCAAGACTCTGGAGCAGGCGGCACATGAACACACAGTACAGACGGCAAGAGGGATAAGGTGACAGGAGACCCTACACTGAAACAAGCAACTAATTGGTGGACAGCAGTTAAATAGGTTGGTGCAGAAGCCTTAATTTTTGAGGATGTGGCAGGGCTGTGAGGGCCTTAGCAGAAGGGAGAGATATGGCTGCCTAGGCCATTTCACAGCAGAGGTGTAGCGTATCTACCATTTTGAGGGCATAGGAAAAAAAATGCAGTCACTCTGAGGGGCCAGGACTTGGAGAAGCTATTTGCTGATACATCCCCTAAAAATATAAAGCACTGTCTTGGGTGGGTCGGTGGGTGGGAGGAAGCCAGGGACAGAGCAGCTGTACAAGTGGAAAAAGTAGTGGATTTCTAATAAAGGCAATGGAATGATACTTACCAGCCTCCTCCACACCACAGCTGCAGTCCAAGTGTTTTCAAGGACAAAAAAGTTTGGCTCGCAACAAGGATGGAGGCCTGGATGTCTACTCCCATCTCTGAGGTCTCAGCTGAGTCGTCATGTTAAAGAACTCCCAGTTGTCAGACACGTGGTCACCAGCCCCACAGTCCTTTGGCCACCTCTGAGGCAAAGCATGAGTTGATGCTGACTTTCTGTGTCCAAATCCTGTCTAGCTCCTCATTAAATGGACAGGCGGCTGGCCCACGGCCGGAGGTCCGGATGTCATCCTTTGCTTTCTTGTAAGCTGTCTTCACATCCTCCGTCTTAAACACAGCACTACAGGGGCTCTTGGCTGTGACCCCACCCTGGTATCACCTTAGATATTCTTCTTTCGTAGGACTTTTGGTCCTATACACAGTTTGCAGAATTTACTGTCTTTTTGCCTCTCCCTAGCAGGCTGTACACCCAGGACCTCAGCATGGCCCCAAGAAGAAACATGGCAAAAGCAGCAGGGAAAAGCTGGAAGAAAACACTAGGTGCATGGAGCATGCACATGCAAATGAACCAAACCTGGCCACACTCCAGCATTTGAACAGGAGGGGACACCTGATCCCCATGACCCTACTGTAGTAGACAGCACTCAAGTAAAGAGCAAGGCAGCGTGGGAAGGCAGCTGGAAGGCGGCCCGAACAGTTCCAAGAAGATATGAAAACAAGGGAAACTGCTACGCATTGGAGTTGCTGCCAATTCCAAGAAGGGTAAGAAACATTCGCTTACCAATTACTTCTAACTAACAAACAGCGTCATGTGGATGCTGATATTTTTACATTTATGCAACCTGTTTATACTGGTTTACGCCACCCATGTAGACCAGTCCCAAAACGGTCATTCAGCAACAGCGTATGAAATAGTAAGAGATGCACTTTTAAGACTGACTCTCTACTTCCCCTCTACTTAATCTGATTCTTGTAGTCCAAGCCCAGGAGGATTACTTAATACAAATTAAAAACCACTAAAGAAAGCATGAACTGACTCACCTCGTCATACAAGCGAGAACACACAATGCCACTGTACTTCCAGACTTCGGCCCAGAAATCTGGGTAGAACTCCAGGGACCACTGGTACAACTCATTGTAGTTGGCTAGAAGCAATATATAATATTTATGATTATATGTGTATACATTTACAAAAATGTAATAAAAAATAGGCTATGGTTTCCTTCAAAAAAACATTTTTAATGGAAATCTACTAAGTGGAGCAGGACCATAGAGAAATCAATGGAACAGAAGGAAAAGAGGACAGAGTCACATGAATGCATCTCACAAGGAATGATCTGATCTATCCAAAGATAAACAGTTGTTTCCCCTTTTCAGGGCCTCCTTTACCAGCTGTCAAGCAGAAATTACTGGCCCACCTGAACAACTAACAGACTGTTTCAGCTTCCTCGACTGCTTTTGCAGCCATTAGCAAGACTGAGAGACAGGAATGTATTTACTTAGAAAGTCTGTACCCACGTGCCTCACTGAAACTCACAAGTACTATACCAACAGAACAGCACCCAAAAAGCTTGCTAATTAAGTATTTCTACCCCTTATGACGGGCATCAACAGTAGACTCAAATGTGGCACCAGAGGGAGCAGGCCAATCACCTACAGTGCCCTGCCATCTATGACAGCAATACACTAGATCGGGGTAGGCAACCCCCGGTACGTGTGCCAGAACATGGCACGTGAAGGCATTTTGCCTGGCACTTGCATCTCCAGAAAGAGGCCAGGACTGCACTTCCACAACAAGGATCGGGACCCTTGCAGCCTCCCTGCCATCCACCCCGGCACATCAACATCTTGTAAGTTGAGGAGGTGGGCATTTTTTGGCACTGCCCAAAAAACGTTGCTGACCCCTGCACTAGATCTTGGTTCCCACAGCAAGGTCTGGAAAGGGAAGGGAACAGCTTCTCCACAGCAAAACACATCATTTAGAAATATGTAATCTTCCCCAAAATCTAAGCTAAGTGCATAGGGGCACCCCACCATTTTACTCAAAGGGAAAGTAAAAGGTTAGGGCTCTGTTCCCATGGTATTAGCTACACTGAGCTATTAATGCATCCAAATCTCATGGTGCATTAACCAGAGTACAGCCCCATGAATCTAACAGATCAATCGCTCTGTCCACCTCCACTGTAAATTGTACATGAGTACAGTGCAGGGACAAAAGCTTCCCCAGGTCATTTCAAGGATTATGTGCACACACATTTAGTAAAATTCAGGTACTTATTATATAGCGGTTCCTGTGCTTCTGGAACAAGAAATCTTTAAAAAAAAAAAAAAAAAAAAAA
>NW_017729001.1:26582160-26584819 GCF_001723915.1 Gavialis gangeticus
AAAAAAAAAAAAAAAAAAAAAAGCTTGAACCATATGGTATCTGATTTTCACAGTACACATTAGCTTCAGCTACAATAAAATGCTCAGCACTTTTAAAAGTCAGGTTCTTGCCGTCTCAAACTGAGCATCCAGGCTAAGTACAGACACTCAAAAGCCCAACTCTAAATCCATTTGATCTTTGCAGGTCAGTCAAAGCTGCGTAGATTGAACCAATAAGCAAGTGAACATTCATTTTTGATTCAGAAATGCATCCACTTGCCTCTAGTGACCCAGGCCAGAAGCTGGGAGGCGCTAGAGCACGCCTCCCTACTCGGCTAGAGCAGACAGCTTGGGCCAAGGCTGGCCCACCTACTCTACGAGGGGGGTGGGGACTGGGGCTTGAAGGGTGCTTTCACGGGGGCACTTGGGTGCCCCGTGCCTTAGTAGGGATTAGGGCCTCTGCTAATTGCCGGGGCAGCTCAGGTGCGGGTTGCTGGAGCAACCAGATTGGTCATGTGACCAGAAGGGGGCAGGGCTGGGTCCTTATAAACAGCCAGGCCGGAGCCTGGCTAGCAGTTCCCTTCTGGCAGCCTGAGGGGTAAGAGCTCTGCAGGAGGGCTAAGCCGAGCAGTGCAGCCTGAGCACGTAGAGGGCTGCATTATGGTGAAGGCAGAGAGAAGCCTGACCAGGAAGCTTTGGACAGACAGCCAGGAGGGCCTGGACTTTATGTGATGGCCGGTAGGCTTATGATTTTGTTACAGCCAGTTGGCTTACGGTTTCATGACATATATATAAATCTGGAGGACCGGGTAAGGCTGTAGGGGTGTGAGGAGGCCTCACAGGAGCTCCCCAGTAGTCTGGGGGTTCCTGGGTGCCCTATTCGGGCACCAAGCAGCGCCGGGAAGGTGCGGCCGCTTTGCATCACTATGGTGTGGTGAGTGGGGGAGAGACCCCAGCCCATGAGGGCGGTACTTGGCCCAGTGAGGGCATAGGACCCCGAGAAGGGTCAGGGGCTAGGTACGGCTGCGTGCCACCTGAGCCCCAGCGCCGGTGAAAGCCTGAGATAGGGCTGGCATGTAGGCTCGGAGAGAGCCAAGGGCGCGAGTAGCATGGAACGGGCTCGGAGAGAGCCAAGGGCGTGGGAAGCGCGTGGCATAAGGACCCCGAGAAGGGCCAGGGGGCCAGGCACGGCTGTGCGCCACCTGAGCCCCGGGTGTGGTTTGGCATGGGACAGGCCCCAGCGACGGCAAGAGCGCAAGAAGCGCGTGGCATAGGCCCCAGCAAGGGCCAGCTCGCAAGAGTGAAATGGCACTAGTTTTGTATAGATGCCCTGGGGAACAGCAAGCGCGCGGTTAAGAATCCCGGAGAGGGGCAGGTGTGCGAGGGAAGCCTGGAGAGGGGCGGACATGTGGATCGGGGCCAGGAGGAGAAGAGTGTGTGAACAGGAGCCCGGAGAGGGCAGGGCGTGCGGGTAAAGGCCCGGAGAGGGCGTAGATCAGAGACACAAAAACATCCAGAATAACTGCGAGGCTTGGGGCGTGCTAAAGGGGAGGTAGGAGGCACGCGTAGCCCATAAGGCTGGGGGTGCACCAAATCATCCATAGAGATCAGGAGATAAAAGGCAGCCTCCCATATAAAACTATATAAGATCAAAGACGTGGCGGGCAAGAATAAGAGTGTGCTGGATCTCCTAACTGGCACGGCAGGGGGGCGCTAGCAGGATCACGGCTGCTCCTAGGCCCCACCCTGTCCCAGGTGCAAGGCATCCTGGGATGTTGGGGGACTGCAAGTTAATTTGAATCTGGAGGGGATCTGGGACAGAAGTTCAATAAACTGATTTAACCTAAAAATTAGTTAAGTCTGATGCTACATCCATTCAGGTTTATCTTAACCTGGTTTCAGCCATCTTGAAAGCAGTTTGTGCACTGAACGCCTGTTGTGTTACAGATTTCAACCAGTTTCTGATCACTTATACTGGCTTGCATGTAATCTGTGTCCCTAGCCCGTGTTTAAGGCACCTAAAACTACAAGCTTCAAAAAGATAAATCTTAACCTCTTTATGCCTCCACAGCTGTAAGTAGAAGAAATTTTGAGATATCCAGAAAGAAGTTTTAAATTATCACCATCACTATTCTCCTTTCAGCATAGGCCCTTATGTACCAACAGTTGCCATTTCACTGCCAACAAGTGACAGAGCCAGAAGCAGTTGTAACCACATCAAACACATTGATATTTTAAGAGAGAGGGAAGCACCTGTCTTTTTCTCAGACTAGATGACAGCAGGCACCTTAGATGCCAAAGATGAACTGAGAGGTGCACTTCTCAGTGCATGTCTGTCACTTCCAATTTCTCTCTTCTGGTCACCCCTCATATGCTCCACTTCTGCCAAATCCCACCTTTTTTTTCTTTTTTTTTATTTACACCAATAAATACAGGTTCCTTGTTTGCCGGTACCAGGGTAACAACGACACAACACCGACCCCCTACATCGGGATTTCCATCAATCGCACGGGAAGCGGTCCCCTTTAACGCTTTTCATTTTCCTGTTTGCTGCCTGCCGCCGGTTGCTGGAAAAGCATAACCCACAGAAGATTTAAAACCACGATTTTTCGCTTCCTCGGGGATCAGCAACAAACGACCCGCTCCGCCAACCGGAGATGGCAAGCGGCAAAATAAAACA
>NW_017729001.1:26589819-26594808 GCF_001723915.1 Gavialis gangeticus
CAAATCCCACCTTTTTTTTCTTTTTTTTTATTTACACCAATAAATACAGGTTCCTTGTTTGCCGGTACCAGGGTAACAACGACACAACACCGACCCCCTACATCGGGATTTCCATCAATCGCACGGGAAGCGGTCCCCTTTAACGCTTTTCATTTTCCTGTTTGCTGCCTGCCGCCGGTTGCTGGAAAAGCATAACCCACAGAAGATTTAAAACCACGATTTTTCGCTTCCTCGGGGATCAGCAACAAACGACCCGCTCCGCCAACCGGAGATGGCAAGCGGCGAAATAAAACACATTCGAGGAGCAGCTGTGGGGGGACTGACAGACATCCCCACCCGCAAAACGGTTTTCCTGAAAGACAGGAGTGGCTCAGGGTATGAAACCCATCAGGATATGCGCCCCCTCCCACCCACCACACTCCTATTTTTGGACGCCTAACTCCAACACCCCCCAGCTTTAGGAGGGTGTAGATCAGGGGTGGGCAACGATTTTGGCCCAAAATACGTGCAACATCGACACGGCAACGATTGTGCCCCAAAACCCTGTGAGGTGTCACTTGAACGCGGTGCGGGGGCACCTCCCCACCCCTCCCCGGGCGACCCGCGCCCCGCTCACCCAGGCGGAGGCCGTAGGCGCAGGCCAGGGCGGCGCGGAAGCGGTCCATGTGCGTGTTGCGCTTGGAGTCGGGCTCCCACATCACTCGCGCCTCCATGATCTCCGCCTCGCGAGACATGGCGGCGGCCACCGTCCTCTCAGCGCGCGGCCGATCCGGCGGCTCTGCGCGCACTGCAGGCCACGCCCGCACCCCGCCCGTTAAAAGGTCCTCGCGCCGCCGTCTGTAACCTTCCGCCGCGCCCGAGAAAGGAGTGCGCGGGACAGCGCCCCGCCCCTCTGTCGCCCGGGCGCCGGGTCTACGTTGAGTCTATCGCACACTGCGCGTTACGTACAGGGCTGCGCGCTGCGTCATTGCGTGCGGTGCGTTACAGGCAGTGTGCCTGTATTGTGTGCATGCTTCATACGCTGCATAGTGTATACACCTGACGTGCATTACGCCCATCATGCAGTGCATGGCACGTTATACGCTGCACATTACGTGCACTACACACTGAATGCTGCATGCATTCTACACTGCTACGTATGTTATACACTGCACACCACATACGTTACACAGTGCACGTATGTTGTGTCCTTCGCTACACACTGCGCACTGTATGCACCTGACACGGGTTACTCATTGCACATTATACATATACACTGCACGTCACAGTATGCACTGCACATTAGGGGCCTTACACAGTGCGCATATATTGTGTACATACTTTATACACTGCACATTGTGTACACCTGAAATTATTACTAGCTTTGCACTTTACATATAACATGGCCCATTATGCACTGCCCATGACACACTACACAGTGAATGCTGCATACATTACAAAGTGTTACACACAATATACACTGCATATTACCTATATCACTCACTGCACATTGCATTATGTACTGCGCACAGGATGCACTGCACATGATATATTGCACACTGCATTACATACATTATACACCACACACTGTATGCACACACTGCACGTGACATCTGTTACTCATTGCACATTACACCTATCATGCACTGCATGTCACATTATACACTGCACATTGCATACATTACACACTGAATACTGCATACATTAGGCACGGTGTGTTGCATATATTATACACTGCACATTACATACATTGCATACTACACACTACATTATCCACTGCACTGCTGCACACATTACACAATGCACGTTATATATTAGGCACTGTGCATTGTATACATTATACACTGCACATTATACATTGTGCACTGTGCATTACATATATTGTACACTACATGGCAGGCAAGGTTCTTTGGGTGGATGTCATATCTTTTATTAGGCCAACTGAGCGGTTGAAAAAAGTTCTTAGCAAGCTTTCGGGCACAAGCTTTCAAGCTTGCTAAGAACTTTTTTCCAACTACTCAGTTGGTCTAATAAAAGAGACCACATCTACTCAAAGAACCTTGCCTGCCTGCCTGTGTCCTTAGAGCAACATGGCTACAACCAAAAACCCAGCGCTACATGGCATACATTACACACTGCACATATATTGTGCACTGCAAATTGCATACATTACACACTGCACATTGCGTATATCATGCACTGCATGTCACATGCATTACATACTGCACGTTACATATACTTGTGAAGCATGCAAGAAATTCAGACTGGTCATCCATGCAAAGTCATACTCCCTCTCATGATAAAAATGACTCCAGCTATAACAAGAGCCAATCAGCGATGACATGAGCACTTGCAAATGTGGAACAACTCTAGCCTGTGAGCCTGTTGGAGTGCCTCTAGCTTCCCCCATGTGCAGTGTATAATGTATGCAATGCACAGTGCATAATGTAATGTGCAGTGTGTAATGCGTGCAGTGTGCAATGTATAACGTATCTAACACAGTGCGTAATGTATGCAGCATTCAGTGTATAATGTATGTAATGTGCAGTGCATAATGTGACATGCAGTGTATATGCATGTCTGCCCATCCGGGTAGGCTAAAGCCTGCCACTCATCCCTCTGGGGACTGGAGCCATGTTTGATACCGTGTGTCTAATTCAATGATTCTCAGCCAGGGGAGTGTGGCACCCTGGGGTGCCTTGAGAGCCTGTCAAGCGTACCACAGAACATTAGTACAGCTAGGTGTGCAGACACGATTCACAAGACAAACCCAGAGACTTCAAATAGGAATCCGCGGTGTTAAAAGCATTCTGGCCTGATCCGGGCTTGCTGAGCTTTTTGCCACAGGAGAATCCCTCTATTATTTTTTGTAGTCAAAAAATGAGTGAAAACTAAGAGCCGACAATTTCCAAAAGCTGCCTTGAGTCTAGCCAGGGGTGCTTTGAGTCTAAAAAGGACTGCGACCCACTGGGCTAATAATAATAATGCAACATTTGCATTCCTCACCTGCTGTGGGGAATCCTGTCTCAGAGGTGTCCACACCTATTTTTCCTCTTTAGTAATATGCCTTGTCAGGCTTCCATACTGTCTGCAAAATGCTTCCACACTCCAGTGCATTTAAAATTGACTGGATAAATTGATCCTTCTCTTCTCCCCCATCCCCGATGTCCTAATTTTTGGAAAATGGGGCAGAGGTACAGCCCCGTATCTATCCCAATGCAAGAGATCTTGGTTATGAGGTAAGAGTAACTCCTCTTCTGCAGTGAACCTGATTACAGCATCCACCTGGCAGCTTTTAAGGTCATTCTGTCTGAGATTACATGTGCACAGATGCACATTGCATATATAACACAGAGACAGACATGACATCTGAGATCAGCATTTTGAGTCCTTACCCTTTTTAAAGTTCATCAGCTCTTCCCCTGACTAAGACTCAGGGGCAGCCAATTTTGAGGCTGGTCTTCAAGTAGTCCCAGAAAAATGATGATAGCCTTTTTTCCCAAATAAATCTGCAAAAGCCACTGCCATAGATTCCATAAACATTAGGGCTGGAAGGGACCAGGAAGTCAGCTGGGGTCAATGAAATACTACCCGTGAGCCAAAATTGCAAGAATGAGGTGTCTTTTACTAGACTGTGCCTTTGCTGTCCCAATTAAACCTCTGCAATGTTACCAATATGTTGAGGTTCGTTATTTTATTTTTATTTCTTTATTTGATATATTTGCTGCCCTTCCCAACAAAAGGTCATGGCCGCTTACAACAGGAGAACAGAATAACTTACAGAACACCAAAAAATGCTTCTAAAACAGGAGAAAACATAAAAAAGAAAGCCACTAAATATCCCAGCTTAGCTTTGTTTGCTAAATGCCTGCCCAAACGGAAAGTCCGATAACTCTTCCTAAAGATGTGCAGGTGTGGGAAGCAGCGCAACCTGTACAAGCATTGTATGAGTAAGAGTCCATATGGATTTTGCCATGCTAGGACTTTTAGGACACTGGAGCACACCCATTTCCTAGCAGCTTTGCAGGACAGAACGTGCTGCCTTTCTAGAATAAATCTGCTCTGGGGCAGGGAGGGAGGGAAAGGGGTGAAGTCAGGGCACAATGAAAGGATGTATGGAACTTATTTCCACCTATAGGACCTCCAGCCAGGGAGAGGGTTTCAAATGAGAGAGGTCCAGCTGCACTACAGCACCTGCCAGGGGTTAAAGACAGCAAGGACGAAGTAGATAGAACAGCTTTGACCTTCCACATAGACTTCAGCATCTGACAACGTGGAGGGTTACAGCTCAGTGGAGGCCCAGCGATTAATTCCCTTTCTGCTATTATTAAACCACAAAGCAAAGCAGCTTTAACCATGTTCTCAGGAAACAGGAGTTTATTCTCAATGGGGGAGAACGTTTTCCCCTTTTCTTTGATGGTCTATTTCTCTCTGTCACTTTACATATATATTATACCATTCACTGATGAATTGCTCAATAAATTTAGACCGGCCACACCTGCAAAGTAACTATCACATGATAAAAATGACTCTCCAGCTCTAAAAAGAGCCAACCAGCTGTGAAGTTAGTGCTTGAAAATGTGTAACAACTCTGTTGCTGGTTGCTATCCAGCTTTTCTTTGAATGTGGAGCAGGGCCCTTAAATACTTCCAGAGCAGTTTGGCATGTGTTGTACGACCGTTCATCCATGCTGCCCCCCATCCCTACATCGTTCTGCTCTGTAAGTAAACAGCGCATCTGCCACATTTAGCAAAGAGCTGGAAAATATTTTGCTGCGTGTGGCTTAATATATACTTCTTAGAAATGCAGTTATTACATCTCTCACTTTGTAGTCATTCTTGGCCAAGCTTTAAAGCCTCTCTCTCTCTTCTTTTCTTTATCTTTTTTCTCTCTTTCCCTTCCTTCTTTTTTCTTTCTTTCCTTTCTTTTTCCTCTCCCTCTTTTTCTTTCCTTCTCTCTCTTTTCTTTCTTTCCCTCTCTCTCTCCCTTAAGATGAAGCCTTTTTCTTGC
>NW_017729001.1:26594837-26598764 GCF_001723915.1 Gavialis gangeticus
GCCCATCAACTCAGCTGAGCTCAGTGACTTTTCTCCTCCTCTCCCCCCATCCCAACTCTCTCTCCCTTAAGATGAAGCCTTTTTCTTGCATTATTCCTGCAGTCCACCCATCCTGTCCCGAACCCAGCCCAGAACAGCCCCCGCCCCCTGCAGGGCGTCGCGGAGCAGGCCACGCCCCCGGGCCGGCGAGGCGGCCGCAGCGCGCAGGGATCCGGCGCCGGCCGCTCACCACAGTGGCATTATCTCGCGATTGGCCGCCGCGCGCCTGGCCACACATCAGCCCAGCCAGACAGGGCCCGGCGGACGCCGCCGCCCGCCAATGACCTGCCGCCCTCCTGCCCTGGCAGCCAATGAGCGGAGGGACGGCGGGGAGGTGTGCCCAATCGCGGAGCGGGGCTGCTGGAAGCGTGGCAGGGAGGCAGCCGGTTGTAACAGGCGGCGGTTCACAGAGCCAGGCGCTGCCTGCGGGCACCGAGGACATCCGCGACTTGAGATAAAAGGGCAGGAGTGTGCACAGGAGTGTTGCAATGGGAGCGTGTTGCACAAGCAGGGTGGCACAGGAGGAGCAGATCTGCCCTGGGTTTGCAGACCCAGGGGGCAGAGGAGAGCGCTGAGCCTGCTCTTGGCCCATAGGCAGCCTTGAGGGGCAGTGAGCCCACCCCTGCTCCCAGCTCGGGGCTCTTCTTGCTGCTCCTCCGCCTTGTTTGCCCTTCCTTCCTTCCTCCCCATCCGCCATTCCTCTTTCCTCCCAGCCTCCGGCTCTGTGGCTCTTTCCCTGCCTGGCTGGTTGCAGACAAGCTCTGACAGGGTGCAGGGAACAAGCATCCCTTGAATGTGGGTGCAGGAGAGCGGTGCAGCAAGGCGACAGCATCCCCTAAGGCATGGCCGCAGAGAATTTGGGATTACTTTTAAAGGCTTCAGTAAGATGCATTGCGGTTCGCTGTTTTGGCCAAGCATCTTTCGGAAACAGGGTGTGTAACGACGACGCTCCAGGCTTGGATTAAGGATGCTGACTTTCATGGATTTGGTGCTGATGTGATGGCTCTTCAAGAGCTGTGCTCGGCCTAGCAGGGGTGGGATTGTTGTCCACTGAGGTGGAATATGCCCTATCGAGCTGTTCTGTGGGCCAAGGGCATGGGTGTCCCTCTGAAAGTCAGCCTTTCGGCTCAGATCAAGCGTAGCCTATGCCTATCTAGGGGAAATATCGTGATCACCACAGTGGCTTCCTAGCTGCACCCAGGGAAGACTGCTCTGCTCGCATGGGATAGTACCCATGTAGGTAATGCATAGGTAACCTTGGCTTTACACCCACTTTATGGAAATGGGAGACTCTTCCCTAGCTCACTCCTGAGGACTTATGGCTAAAGGCAAGTGAAACTTGGGGGCATCAGCACTCCTCTGTAAGTAGGATGCCCGCCAAAGGATTTGGGAACATCTGAAGCCCCAGGTTAGGGTGGAGGATGTCTGCCAGTAGTAGGGCCATTTATGGTTCTGGACTGACACGGATTTGGCCAATTTGGCTCGGAATATGAAAAAAAAATTAAAACACCCTCCTTTGCGATATTAGTTGTGAACTTTTAGAACTACACTTTGGTTAGCCAGTGCAAAGCTTATAGCAAGGAGGTAAAAAAAAAAGAAGGCTTCATAAATAGGAAACACCCTGATTATGGGGCCCCAGATCTTTTTGTGGTATCAGGACTAGGGCCACAGAAATCCAGCAGGTGCCCACAGAAAGAGGAAAAAGAAATGGGCAAGCCCTGCCGTGCAGACAGAACAAGATGGAAGGTGCACAGGGTTAACCCAAAGCAAGAAAGAAGTCTACAAACGCAAGCAGCCCCACGGAGAATCGCTGTGGTGAATCCAGGCAAAGGACAGGCCGCAAGGAACACTAGTTGGTCTGCATCCCCTTATTCCAGGCAATGGAAACAGAGGTGGACATCTATTTAAAAACAGCAGTGATGATTACATCTGCCCCAGCTTTTTCCCACCACAACAAATCCAAGGAGTCCCATGAGGCTTCCAGTGTAGATCAGCAATGAGAAGAGAAACATGTTCATATCTTACCCCATACAGGGGAGCAGCGTCAGGGCATGAGCTTTTTCAGAAGCCTGACAGGTGCTCTGATGAAACAGTTCAATAGCGTTTAAGAATCATCGGTTAAAGATGTCATGCTGTGCTGCAATGTGATTTTTGAGCAGACACAATTTCATTTACGCAAACAAGAGAAGGGTGAGACAGCAAATAGTTTCATACTGGCACCAAGCACCTTCAGTCAACAGTGTGACTATGGGGAGATGACTAAAGGCCTTATCAGGATAGGCTCATTGTAGTGGGGCAGTCAACTCTCAGAGTCACCAGAAAGTGATCCCTAACCTCATGTTAGAGGTAGCCAAGAACATTGGCCTCCAATGTTGGTTTGTAAAGAAGCAATAGTTTCTTCTCAGGAAAAATTTTGAGGAGGAACCCACTACAGAAAGCAGGGAGGACAATACCCCAGGATGCCCAGAAGCAACCAAATACAAGCACAAGGGAGTTCAGAGATGGCAGAGCAAACAGGAAGGTCTATAAAAAGTCTATGAACAAAGGCTCAGAGGGTGGCAAACCGCCTCATGACAATGACTGTCGAACAAGGGCCTCCATATGCAGGGAACATCTATAAAAGAACATTGTACAGCCAGTCTGCCAGTCTTGGAGTAGCATCACAGGAGGGTGATGTACCCTAAAGACATATGATATGATTCAAACCTACTATCTATCCAAGATCATCCCTGGACAAGTATGACATAGACTTTGAGATACACACTAGTTCTGAGACAACAACCACTGCAGGGTGGGAACACGAAGGCTCAGAACTATAAAGGCATTTGCATGCCTACCTCCCACTGAAATCAAGTAGCAGCTAGCACCTAAATACATGTATGGATCTGGACTCTAAGGGGTGGGGGAGATATTGAGAGGTCCAGGACAGACAGCCTCATTAAGCATGAAAGGAAAAATGCTGGCCACTCCAAGTCAAGGGGAGAAGAGAAGGCCCAAGAAGTCTATGTGGCAGATAACCAACACACCGCTCAGCTTATCTACTGACACCTCTAGATGGGATGATAAGGGCAAAACCAGTCCTCGTGAACCTAGAACTGGGCAAAGGATCCCAAAAATAATCTCCAGGACTGAGGAACCCAGAGGGAGAAAACACATACCAAGTTCAAAGTCATCTGCTTTGCTTTGCAGAACCGCTGACAGCAAGGTCACACTATCTTGGCCACCTACCTGTTCCCAGTCAGATTGTTGTTGGCCTGATTTCCCAACACTACTGAAGAAGAGATCAACATAAAACCTGTCAGAAGAGGGGGCCAGACACTTGAGAGCACTGCATCCAGAAGATCATATCTAGGTGAACATGTCTTAAGAAAATGGGACAGGGGAAAGAGACACGTGCCAGACCCTCTGGATCCTACTGGGATTGTGTGGTACTGGGAATCCCTTGCTGGAACTGGTTTTGTCTCAAGGCATCACCGGGGAGACCTCCTGTGCAGTCTGATTGCTACGGGGAGATTGAACCTGCAAGCAGAACCCCACCTGTTCACACAGGACTGCCAGCACGTCTTCTCCAACCACACCTGCAAAGATATCCCAGCTGAACACAGCCTGCCTCCAGCATCCCCTAAGAATGAGATCAAATCTGGAGAAGTCAGGAAAATCAGAAGGCAGAAAAATTACATTTGTGTCTCTAAGATTCAGCAAGTCAACACCATCCCTCACGGGGATTTTTGTTCTTTTTGGGGGTTGTTCTTTAACAATTTAAATGACACTTGCTCGTTTCAAGAGGCATCTCCCGTTAGTCAGGAACCTTTAAAAGCACTATACTGAGTGACCCCGTGGGGGCATGATAAGAAAGAAATAAGTGTTAAATAGGAAATAAGTCCCCCT
>NW_017729001.1:26603764-26606652 GCF_001723915.1 Gavialis gangeticus
TTCATAGAATCACAGATTTCATAGACATTAGGGCTGGAAGGGACCTCGGAAGATCATCGAGTCCAGCCCCCCACCCAAAGGGCATGATAAGAAAGAAATAAGTGTTAAATAGGAAATAAGTCCCCCTGCATTTATCCCACTCACCATGTCCAGGCCCAGAATTAAGTACATCCTGCATGTCCTTGCTCACTTGCAGGTAAAAATTAAAAGCATTAAGTAAATGGTAGCAAATACATAGAAAACAATAGTCTTTTGTTGCTACAGGTTACTTTGGCTCACTTGAGTGGAAGGGGGATTTTGCTATGGGTCCCAACCCTGCTGCTGCTGATTCCTTCTCCAAACTCCATCCATCCCCTGCACTGAATGAAGGGATTCTGTGGAAAAATAGCATGTGATTCTCTCATTAGACAGCCATATCATGCGTATGCACAAGGGGCTGAACTGAGGTTGCAGAGACCACCTTTGTGGATGCATCAACTAACTTTATAGTGCTTGAGTTTATAACCTGATTGTTTTTAGCAGTTGAAATGTAATCTTGTCAATAAGAGTGCAAACAGTTTTTTCATATGATGGAGATGTTGTCAGGACTACCTGGTGTAGATCTTTTGGGGGTCTGCATATCTTTATTTATCCCCAGTGTATCTGCACATTCAGGTTTACAGTTGAATCTTTTCTACTGAAAGCTCTTCGGTGAGTACAGGCTGATGTATGACGAACAAGCAATTAGTCTGTGGGAGCAGCAGCATATAGCACAGCATGTTCCATTAGAGTGTTTTGGTTTTTTTTCAATTAATGACTATGCCTAAGTGAAGACTGCTGCTTGACATGAATTGGGACTGTTTCTACACAGGTCAACCATCAGTTTTCTGAAGCAGAAGCGTACAGTAAATGACCTGCCCATTTTGCAGTATCTGAGCTATGTTTTAGAGTAATTCTCAAACCATCTGCATCCTCTATTAGGATATTTATAAAGGAAAATGGGGTTATGAGCAGCTGAAGAAGGCAGTGATAGCTGCATCCATGTGCTAACAGACAGTGCACTTCATTAGAGTAGGGGGTAGGCACCCACACAAGGCTTTTAATATATTATTTTATGTCAGAGTTGAGGGAGTGGTTTATATGTAAGCACCTGTGGCAGCTACCAGCCCAATGTACTAAATAAGGCTGCCTTACTCTTCTGTGTAAGTATTTTCCAATGTGAATAAAGCTGTGCGCATGCATGTTGCAGGCTCTGAGGCTAATGCTGCAGGCATATGGTTCTGATGACAGCCTTCCTTCATTTTAAAGTCTCGCTGACAGTGCGGGTATTGATTGGTTCTTCGGTTTCATGCAGTTGCCAAGTCCTTGTGAAGTAAATCAAATGCTTTCTTTTTAGCCTACCAAAGTCATGGCGTGTCTGAAGTTGTCAAGAAACATACTCTGTACTTAAAATGGAAAGGCTTCTAGCTATGTCAGACAGATCTTTCCTGACAAAGCTGTGGTGGCAGAAGCACCTAGCAACCAGTTATACCACCCTACCCACACTTTTACTAGTTAACTGCTGGATTCACACACGGGGGGAGGTTTTACTATATCAGCATAGATGTCTCCATGCTAGGAACTTTGCCAGCATAGTATGCTGGTAGTTCTGTAGTGCTGAAATGTTCCTAGTATAGCCCTAGCCCTAGTGCAGGAAGATCTACATGTGAGCTGCTGCTTGCATGTGAAGACAGGTGGAGAAGTCTGAATCGAAGGTGACACACAGGTTGTGACAGGCAAGAAGGCATCCACACCAGCAGAGCAAGCTAGTAGAGGGGAAGGACTGGAGGGGAAGATAAAGAAGAACTCTCTTCTGTTCGTGTGGACCACAAGAGTGTGGTCAGACAAGCCACGAAGAGATGTCAAAGGCTGGCTGAGCTTTTAGTCGTGACATGTGGAGGCAAGTCTGGAGTCGAGAGATGGATCTGTGAGTTCGTAGAGATGGTAATTCAATTTGTATCTGTAGAAGGGAGTACCCAAAGCTAATGAGTGGGGTAGGAGAAGACAGAGGAAGCCAAAGAAGGGGAAGAGTCCAAGGAGCCAAGCGTGGTTTGTTGCATGGAACCCAACTCCTAACAGCTTTGCACAAAGCAAAGAAAAGACCCTCCAGAGCATGAAACAAACTTCAAAACATCAGCTAAATATGGTTATAAAAATGTTATATCAAACCACAACAATCCCATTCAAACAAGGCTTGCTAGCACGCCTTGCCCAAATATATTTGTAAGTACAGTAAATTCCAATAGAAACAATGGCAATTCTGTAGAAGATAGGTCATGTCCTAGAGGGGAAAATAAAATGACAAGCATGCACAAGTTTTGGCAGGACACATGTAGTCTTCAGCAGTAGGTTCAGTGCCAGGGTCATTGTTTTCTGTTTGGGAAATAGAGTTTCTTCTGAGTTCCCATATGACCTGGATTTAAACATTGAGGGCAGGATTTTCAAAAGCACACAAGTGACTCTGATGCGAGTCCCACTGATCTTTTTCAATGGGATTTGTGCTCCTACATTATTCAAGCGTGGTTGAAAATTCCCAGAGGGAGTAAATAACTAAAGATGCACAAAGAGGCAATGGAGCTAGTGTCAAAACTGTAAAGCAAACTGGGAAAAGATTTGGGAGCTTTCACTGTGAAAGCAGCACTACCTAAAATCTTGCAGCCTGGCTACGAAGAAGCAATACTGCTGATCCGCAATGCTCCAAAATCAGGACTCAGACCCACAAAAGAGTTATTTGCCCGCTACCTACTTCATCGGCCTCCATGAACTGTATTTTGTGGTGAGCAGGTGGGTGTGTAGGGTGTCACACTGTCCCAGAGTGGGGACTGGGGTGTTTGTGGGAAGCCTGAGTGAGCTGCGATGTGTCTGTGTAG
>NW_017729001.1:26606663-26607065 GCF_001723915.1 Gavialis gangeticus
ATACAGGGGTGTGGAAACAGTGGGGGTGTTGGTGTGATGGGAGTGCCTGTCAGTGGGGTGTGATATGGAGGAGCCTGCAGTGGGGTGTGATGGGGATATCTTTCTTGGGGTGCAATGGAGGCTCCTGTCAGCAGCGTGTGAAGCGGGTACATGTCAATGGGATATGATGGGGGTGCTGGTGTGGTGGGGGTCCCTGTCAATGAGGTGTGACAGGAGTACTGTTGTGATGGACTGCTGGTGCGATGGGGGTGCTGATGTGATCAGGGTGCCTGTTAGTTGGGTGTGATGGGGTGCTAGTGCATGGGTCTTGACCTCACAGCTGGGATCTATGGCAGGGAACCAGCCCAGGCTGGCCCAGCCCATCCCAGAAGCATGCAGTTCTCCACTGCAAGGCAGGGACCC
>NW_017729001.1:26612065-26612735 GCF_001723915.1 Gavialis gangeticus
AGTGCAAGGGGGTGCCAGTATGATGGGATGCTGGTGCAATGGGGGTGCCTGTCAATGGGGTGTTACAGGGGTACTGGTGCAGGGGAGTGACTGGAGTGCCTGTCAGCAGGACGTCACCGGGGTGCCAGTGTGATGCGATGCAACTATGATGAAGGTGTTGGTGTGAGGGGGCTGCCTGTCAGTGGGGTGTGAGGGGGTGCTGGTGTAATGGGGTGCTGGTGTGATGGCGTGTGCTTGTGATGGGGGTACCTGTCTGTGGGTGTGAGACGGTGAGAGGGGTGTGTGTGTGAGAGGGGGTGCCTGTCCGTGGGCGTGAGGGGTGCTGGTGCAATGGGGGTGCCGGTGTGAGGGGGTGTGTGACACGGGTGGCTGTCCGTGGGTGTGAGGGGTGCTGGTGCAATGGGGGTGTTGGTGTGAGGGGGTGTGTGACACGGGTGGCTGTCCGTGGGTGTGAGGGGTGCTGGTGCAAGGGGGGTGTCGGTGTGAGGGGGTGTGTGACACGGGTGCCTGTCCGTGGGTGTGAGGGGTGCTGGTGCAAGGGGGGTGCCGGTGCGAGCGGTACCCGCCCGCGGGCCGTGGCTGGGGCGGTTGTTGCGAGGACCGCGCCAAACCGGGCCCGCAGTTGCGCGGCCTCCTCGCCAGGGGTCGCTGCAGCGCCGGAAGGGGCGGG
>NW_017729001.1:26612874-26613094 GCF_001723915.1 Gavialis gangeticus
GCAAGGGGGGTGTCGGTGTGAGGGGGTGTGTGACACGGGCGGCTGTCCGTGGGTGTGAGGGGTGCTGGTGCAATGGGGGTGTCGGTGTGAGGGGGAGTGTGACACGGGTGGCTGTCCGTGGGTGTGAGGGGTGCTGGTGCAAGGGGGGTGTCGGTGTGAGGGGGTGTGTGACACGGGTGGCTGTCCGTGGGTGTGAGGGGTGCTGGTGCAATGGGGGTGG
>NW_017729001.1:26613542-26623063 GCF_001723915.1 Gavialis gangeticus
GGGCGCTGCAGAAGGTGAGCCCGTGTCGGTCTCTTTGCGCCGCCCGCTCCCCCGGCGCGCAGAGGTTTCCCTCATCTCCAGCCTGAACCTCCCTGGCCGCAGCTTGAGCCCATTGCTTCTTCTGTCACCGCTGAGGACAGCCCGGCTCTATCCCCGTTGCCGCCCCCCCCTTTGCAGGGAGTTGAAGGCTGCTGTTAAATCCCCCTTCTCTTCTCCGCACTAAACAAGCCCTGTTCATGTGTCCTGGCCCCCGAACCAAATTCTGAGTTTTTGATGCGCGGCGCACCAATTTTTTTGCTATAGTTTTGAGAGGAGGAAGGGGTGAGAGAGAGCAAGTGCGTTGGGGTACCCGCATACCCCTGGGGGTGCACGTACCACCGGTTGAGAAACTACGGACTCGATGATCTCCGAGGTCCGTCCGGCCCCCGGTTCCTGCAATCTTCGAGGGTAGGATAGGTTGGCAGTAAAGACCTGAGAACTGGATTGAGAGCGGGGTTTTGCATCGCTCGGGTGCCAGTCGCGAATGGGCCTGACCTGATGTGACCGCGAACAAACCTCCGCGTTCATCCAGCTATTTTTCCTTCCGGCCAGAAAGGAAGAGAGAAATTTGTTAAATGCTTTGGCAGCAGTTGGGTACTATGGTGATGGGGAATATGCGTCACTCAGTTGATTGATCGGTATATATTTTTTTAATGATCAGTGATGTGAACCCTCCCGATAGCCATGATTTCTGTACTGCTTCTAACTTCAGAATAGATCATGTGGGTGCTTTAAAAAAATAATAATCTGTTAACTTTAGTATGGAAGCCAGAAACCCATGGTTGGGTCCTACGAGAGATGAAATATAAAAATATAAATGAAATCTATTTTTATGGGCAGAACCCTGTTGCTTTTATTGCTTGGGGCGGGGGGGGGGGGGGGTTTATCATGTTTTGCAACTTGGCTCCTATGATTTACTGTGTTACCAGGGCTAAGTTTCAGATTCTGAGTGTGAGAATGTATTAAAGATCGATGGAGGTTTTTCTTAATTTTTAAATTGTTTTATTTCACAGTTTTTCTCTAGGCTGACAGAGAGGTTTGTGTATGGGGTGGATGTTTTAGTAGACACTTTCTGGAGGATATGGACAGATCTGCTAGATGTTCTTGGAATTGATGGTAAGTGTGGTGGCTGGGAACGCTAAAGTTACGTCAGGTAATCATTGCAGATGTTTTTAGAGGGTTCGGAAGATTGCAGAGTGTTATTTCTTATTTTTGCTTTTCTGTTACTCAGGCTATCTTTGTTATATAACTTGTAAGTCATCAGTGTGGTATCTGTGTTCACTTCACGTAGCTTTGAGGTTTCAGTTCATATTTGTGAATAAATGCAGTTAAACAACCGCACTGCTCTATATTTTCTACCTTCTAAGGCAGGGAATTGAAAGAGACCCTGACCAGCCAGCTGTAAAGTCAGAGATCTGGTAGTACAATGAATTGAAACTCTTGGCCAATTGATTTCTTGCAAAACTTTCTAAGTGTGGCCAAGTTTGTACTTAAACTTTGTTTTACTGCTTTTGCTAAACCTTAGGACTGTGCCTTGTCTGTCCAAGGCACTAGAAAGGACAATTTCCATCTGCAGCACACAGCTATGCAGGCTAGTTTAGGTAGCTATCATCTGGTGTGTTGGCACAGCCTGTTTCCCACATTTAGTTTGAATTTTTTATGGTATAATTTCCCAAGTTTTACCTGCCCTATCTCTCTCCTTATTACTCCAGAAGGGAGTGAAGTATGTTGTTAAGACTCTATGTCCTCTGAAAGACTGAACCTCCTCCCTCCCAGTGGGTTGAGTGGGTGAGGTCTGTAGCTTAATCTTTTTCTATTGTCAACATGGTTGGGTATTTGTTCCCTCCTTTGGAAAGATCAGCTATTGAAAAGTTCTGTCTGGGAAGGTCTGAAAATGCCTATGTACTTTTTTTTTTTGGTGACATTTTAGTTTTTTCTTCATGTTGTTTGCATCTGTGCCTTTCACCTTCCTTTCTCTTGTTTCCTTTTTGAATATTTATTCCTCCCCCTTTTTCCTTCCCCTTCCCCCTCCCTGGTATAGTATTTATGATGCTTTTAATATTCTTCTAATGGTGGCTCTGGTCATGCAGAGCACTCTGAATATTCTCCCGACCCATCTACCTGCAAGGGAAGATCACCTGTGATCCAGGGGATGCGGTGGATCAGACAGGATCCTAAGTAGGAATTTTACCTGCTGAGTTTGTCATTGAGTGATGGAAAGCCTGTTGAAGTTAGTGAAGTTGCTTCCTATAATGTGCTATGCAACAGTTCATGATGGAATGATCCCTCATAACCTGATATCGTTTGCTAGATTGACAGCATGCCCAGCTTTCCCTCTATCAGGACATACTGCTGCATCTTATCCATGTGCTTTGATAACTAATATGGCAGCACACTTGCTTGTGGTTGAAGGTCTCTTCTAGTAGACTGCACTTGGCTCCAGTGTTTTGTGCATTTTTTTAAACAAAGTTTGAGAGCTGTTATAGGTGTTGCATCTTAAAACAAAGGATAGGCAAGCTAAAAATCTGGATAACGCTTTCCTTGCTAAGTTATTTTCCTGCTGGTTCTGGGTTCTAGACGTTGCAAAAATGAATAATTCTAAGATGACTTGCATGTATGTGAAGTGTCCATTAATCTTTATACATGTTTTAATTTTATTGCTGCTCATTTTGTTAGATGGGATGAGGGAGGAAACTGCAAAGAGATGCTGCAAAGGGAGAATAACAAGGTGTGGGGAGGAACGATGGGTTACAAGATAAGGAAAGAACCTGGGAATGGGGGGAAAAAAGAGCACAGAATGAGGGAGAAGGGAAACAGTGGGAACTGTGGTAGTCCCAAAGGGCTGAATGTGTTTATTCAGTGGGTGAGGCTGAATGCAGCTGAACAAAAAGCTAAAAGTTGTGACTTCAAAAAGGCCATATTGTACCATTCAAAGCTTTTGTCCTCCTTCAGAGAATGTTTTGTATCTCTTATTTAATAGAAGTCACTCAATTGCAAAAATAGAGATGGTCCATTGGTTGCTATTCAGAAAGTAGGCTACTGTATGCCACTTTATACAGTGTATTCTGTGTAAAGCTAAAAAAAAAAATCCCCCAAAACAATGCAGTTCTCTACACTTAACCTGAACAATGCTTGTGAAGGATACAGGCTATGGGGGCTTTGGTGCTACCAGCCCCATAACTGATGAGCTCCTGTCATTGTAGTAGTCAGTTTCTCTCTGCCATTAAAAACCCTTGAACCTGATGAGGACTAGCTGGTTTCAGAGCTGCTACTAGAGAACAGGAGGTGACAGTAGCCATGATACTCATCAGTTGCCATCAGTTTCAAGGCTTTTTATAGGAGCCCTTTGCCAGCTACTGTTTTGACCCTTGTGAATATGCAGTTAAACAGGGTTCACTTACTCTGAAGTACCTGAAAGATGCTATGTGCGCTAGGATGCCAAACAGCTTTTGTTACCATGTAAGTAGTAAGCAACAAAGTAGGACTGGCACTGTGGTATGCACTTCAGAGAATTGTGCCATGATCCATCAGAGTACACCCTGTGTCATTATCCAGGAAATGAAGAATGAGCTTTTTTTCCTATTCTTAGAAACCAATCTTGAGAGCTCTGCAAGTAATATGGCCCTTCAGTAGTTACGCTTACAGCTACCTCTGCCCACTTCTAATTAAACTGCCTTTTTGATTTATCTCATGAACGTTTCTTTATTTTTCAGCCTCCAACTTGACCCATTATTTCAGCCCAGCAGCAGTTGCCAGCAGCCCTACCCGTGCCCTGCTGCTGGTTGGTGCCATTTTACTTGCCTACTGGTTTTTGTCTCTCTTCGTTGGATTCTTCTTCTATCTCTTGCATATGGTGTTTGGTCGCTTCTTCTGGATCGTGAGAGTTGCTCTGTTCGCCCTGTCGTGTGTGTACATTCTCCAGAAGTATGAAGGTGAACCAGAGCATGCAGTCTTGCCTCTGTGTTTTGTTGTAGCTGTCTATTTCATGACTGGGCCTGTTGGATTTTATTGGAGGAGAAACAGCAGCAGCAGCCTTGAGGAGAAGATTGACCATCTTGACAGTCAAATTAGACTTCTGAACATCCGTCTTACTAGGGTGATCGAGAACATGGACAGAGGCAACGACTAATGGAATAAATCTATAGATCACTTTACACCAGCTCTCTAGATATTTACTAAGCACGATCATTAAAAAGTTACAAAGCAACAAAACATCCATGGTAAAAATGTTCAATGTTAAAACTTTAGAGTGTATATTAAGGATAAGAGTAATTTATCTAGACTATACACTTGAGACGTTATACTTGTAAAAATAAGATATGAGATGTCAGCTGTATATTCAGAGATTTTATCCATGACTAGAATTTTATCAGTAAATAAACAACTACTTTTACAAGCATTTAAAAACATCTTTTGTAAAGTTTTTATAAAAGCAAACTGAGTAGTCTATTTAAAATACTGAAATTGAGCTGAGCGTATGCAAATTTGACATTAAAAAAAAATTAAAAATCTCTCAAGCTACCAAACATTTCTATGGAGAAGTAACTATTGTGGGTCCTTGTTTTCCTGTCTCCTCCCCCACCCCTCACAAGTTGTGACCTATCATTTTATTTTACAGTTGACTTATTTAATTGCCTTGAAGTTGACTTTTCACGTGGTAGCTGATGAATATTTTGGGTTCAGGCCAATTATTTCATACCATGGCTTTTAATGGCAGATAGGAGGGGTTCTCCAGAAATTAGAAGTCATTTAACACTACTTCAAAATGGAGAGCCCATACCTCTCTGCAGTTGTATAGTTTTCTTTATTAGTTTTTCATATTAAGAACTTTAAATTCAGTGTGTGAAATTTTGGAAGGAATTTGAAGGAAAGAAGCATGCTGTGATAGAAAATGTTTAGTGGCAGACTATAGCTGATCTTCATAGCTAAAGCATTTTTCAAATAGAATCGTATAGGATGAAATATGATTTTTAATCTCAGGACCCACATACTTCCTTAGAAAAAAGGCAGCAGATAAAATACTTGCAAATGTATTGTTGCTTTAAGCTTTCTCAGGACCAGTAAGCGGCAATAAATTTATCTTCAGGAAGATCTGGATTTTTTTTCTAAAGTTGTAATAGGTTTTTATAGGTGCTTTTTGCTTGAAGTCTGTATCCTCACTGTAGTGGATTTTGGGGGAGGTCAGGCACATTAGGAGATGAGCTTATAAAAAGGGGTCATATTTCAAAGTGATGTTAGTGCTTTGAAGCAACATTATTTTGGTGGGCTGCATGTATATGTAACCTAATGTATATGTAACCAAGCTTGGCTCATCACAACGCTGGCTTCGTAGAGTTCGAAGTGCGTTGAGGCAAAGGTAATCTCAGGGAAGAAAGTAGTAATATAATGTTAGTAATGCAATGTCCTCAAGGGTATTTTGGGAAGTATAGCAGGAAGCATACTGTAATGATGAGCACAGTATAAATATTTAGATGGATAAAATGCACCACCGCTACAGGAACACTGTTTCCTAGTTTAAAAGCAAAAAAACCCCAAACAAAACAACCCAACAAAAACAAACAAACAAAAATGTGTTGGAAACTGAGCAAAAGCAAACCCAAGGAAATAAATCTGAATTGCTGAGCCAAAACCTGTTGTCCCCCATGTGTAAACTTCCCTCTGTGCAATTGCACATGTGCAACTTGAGTAGAAAT
The DNA here is from genome assembly GCF_001723915.1 of Gavialis gangeticus. Classification (NCBI taxonomy): domain Eukaryota; kingdom Metazoa; phylum Chordata; order Crocodylia; family Gavialidae; genus Gavialis; species Gavialis gangeticus. The sequence continues at coordinate 26,619,275 of NW_017729001.1, forward strand.
TGGCTATTTATCTTTTAAGTTGCTGCTGCTGTTAGGTTAACCCAGGATTTTGAAATTTAATTGAATGTGACTTTTGGGAAAGTTCATTCTAATTTATTTTAAAGGCTGAAGTGTAAGTCTATTCTACAAATTCATGTAACTTGACTAACCTTACTTGGTCTGTCACATTTAAATTTACATAGGCTTATTTAAATCCATGTATATGGCCATTTTAACATGTAGGTTTCTCATCTTTTGATAGTTCTAGCTTTTTAGCAGTCACTTAAGATGAGTGTATTGGTTTAACATGCCATTGACACTGTATATACCACAGGATACCATGCCGTCTGAGTGGCACTCTGTACACAGCCAAAATCCTGTGAATTTTTTGCTGACAGTTGCAAAGTAGTTGTGCTAAAAAAAAATTCCTTCCCTGTAAAAACCAGGTGATAAACACTATGATGATGTGCAGACTTTCAGGTTAGTAAAGCCATATTTAAATTGCAGTATACTTGTTTGTGCAGCTCATTTTCTGCATCCTTATAACTTAAAGCTAGTTGTTCAAAATGAAACAGGCTTGACTGTGAATTACTAACCATGGTGCTTGCTAATGAATAGTCCAACTAATAGGAACAAAAGAGTTGGGGGGGAGATGGGATATAGTATACACTGTAGTCTGTTGGGCTACAAAATAGACCTAGAATGAGAGATTAAAGCCTTGCCTAGGCAAAGCACTTAAGCACCTCTACTTAAGTTCTTTGCCGAATTTGAGGCTTTTGGACCAAAATATGCAAAGCCTTATTCATGCAAGTAGCGTCATAGACTTCAATGGGATTGCTGCTATGGAAGATAACTCGGAGGAGTCAGTGTATTTTAGGTAATCCATAGGTAATATTGTAGTGAAAAGCACTGATTATAAAAGGTTAATGTAAAAATAAGAGCTGAATATTAGAGATTTATTTTAAAATGTTATATAAAAATTACTTAATATTCTTCCCATGTTTCCCTTTAGTGACATCTTTCAATTTTGGTAAAACCAGACCTCTTGGTTTAACTCTTCTCCCAAATTTGCTTACTTGGTTGCATGCACAAAAAATATATTTTTGTATTTGCTTATGTCCCATGTACAGTGAAATGTTATTGGAAAAGCAGCATGTGTAAAATTTGTTATTTCTAATCAGTATTGTTTCCCAGTACTCATTTCTTTTTCTGTGGTCAGATTTAGGAGTAGTCATTTTAAAAGAGCACAAACTAACCTTCAACACATATACTTGAAAATGCTCAGAATGTTAATGTGCGCTGTAGTGGATATGGTCTTGGGAGGTAAGTCTGGTTTTGTGTGTGTATTCTTAATTTTTCCATGTGAAACTCCACTGTTCATTTGCTAGGTTTTTGTGCTTCATTCTTCATAAATTTATCCTACTGGCAGTGAGAATGCATTGCTGTTATGCTGCCTTTCATCTGAGGGTCTCAAAGCACTTTACAGAGATGAGTGTCCCCATTTTACAGATGGTAAATTGAAGCACAGAGTTTGAGCGATTTGCCCAATGCCACATATCAGGTTGGTGGCAGAGATGAGAATAAAACCCAGATCTCATGACTCCCTGTACCTTGCTCTAACCACTAGACTGCTTGTTGCAGAATGGGCAGTAGTGCCTATGCATTCACTAGCATAGATAAACCCTGTCCTTAGTTCAAAAGGCTAGCGATTTTGAACTGTTCCATCTGATCTTCCTGTTTTTAGCAGCTACTTGAAATACTGACACCTTACTTGTACTGTTTTGACGCACGATAGCTTACAATGGAGTTCAGACTGTCTGGTGTCAGAAATTCCACTAGGGTCTTAAGTGTTTAAGCGTCATGCTTCAAGGCCTAATATTTGAAACTTCTCTATTTCTGTATGTATTTCAATACATCAACGTTCTGGAGAACTATTTACATTTGTAGTAATTTATCTCAGAGTTCACACCTCACCTATAGATAAATGATTTATTATATTCAGAATGTAATGCTTTTAGAAGTGGTTTTGGATGTCAGAGTACAATGTACAAAATCTGGTGTAGCTCAGTACTGTACTTAATAGTGCGTTCTTTGAATTGTGATTTGCTTTTAAAGATTTGTTGCATAGTAAATATGGAAAATAGACAAGTATAAACCTTAGTTTTTCGATGGCGTAAAGTTTTTAATGTGATTTGCCTCACACACCAATAATCTGTATTTGGCAGCTAATGATGTTACCGACCGTAAATTCCATTTATCTGTTTTTTGAGAATACAACGATTTTATTGTATCAGCATGTATTTTAAACTTTTGGAGAATTTCATTGGACTGTGATGATGATTAGCACATTAAAATTGATCTTTTTTTCTTAAATTATATTTGCTCTTGTAGCACTAGTTATCAGCACTGATGTTAGTGATTTCACATGCTGTTTTGTACATCAGATTTCAAGTTTAGATAGTGTTTAAGTTTGTACAACTGGATGTTTATGTAAAATGATTGGGTCTGAAGAAAATGGTGTATGTATACTTTTGACATGTGACTCTTAGGGAAAATATTAGGTTCTACTTGATGATGTTAAGTAGTTATGAATATATCAAACTTATTTTCTACAAAGCTATACATGCCTTTATTTATTACTTATATGACCACCAAATCAACGTATTATGTAGTTAAATATTTGTAAACCAATTTCACAAATGAATTATGGTATTGTGACAGCTTAAACAAAATAAATGTTTATTGAAACTTTGCACTGAGACCCGAACTGTACTTTAAGACTCTCTTTGTTTTGTTGCAAGTCACCTTTGACGCTTGATAGTTCTCAAGGTCGTAGCTTTCGCTCACATTTCCGCTCAGTCTGAGATTAGTTCAGGTAAGAAGGAAGAAGATGGATTATTTGTACCCACCAAATTTACAATACTGTTTCCTTGTACTTTTTTTTTTTTTTTTAAATATGAGCACTATTCTGTGCCATTGGCTGGCTGCATACATGTCAGAATTAATGTACCAATTTTGCCTGCCCTTCAGCTCTGAGCTTTTCACGTGATACCACGAAGAGCTGGACGGATTAGCTCACTTCCTATGTTGGCATACAGCAATGCTCCCCAGCCACTGTTGGTCCACGGGTAACAATATTGAGCATTTAACAGGCTGTGAACAACATCATAGAGTTGGGTTTCCTTTTGATCTCTTCAGCCCACCTTTGCCCCTCAGCAGTGCCCCCTTTCTGTATCCTTTGTATTTAAATGACTTTAGTCCTTTCTGTACAGTACTCCCATTCTCTGCAAGATCATTCACAGCATCTGCTGAAGCTGGCCATAGCCCATGAAAGCTCGTGCCTCTGAAAGAGCCCACCGTGGTCCCTCTGCTTTGTCTGTGGCATGTCGGGGTCTTATATATACTCTGCGGTTGTGCCGTTCTGCTAATAGTTTAGACCAGGGATGTCAACTCATCCGGCCGCATGGGTTGCATGAGGGTTACTGGGCATGCCAGAACCAGCGTGGGCCCTGTGCCAAAGAGGCTCCACCACCCCTGCGTGCTGGCTCAGTCCACACTAGCCCTGGAGTGGGCCCACGGGTCCGATTCAGACACGTGCTGCCATTGCCCCTCCCCCACACGTTTCCCGCCCTTCGGAGGGGCGGTGACGTCAGCGCGCCGCCGGGGCTTCCCCTTCCCCCCCGGTATCGCGTGACTTCGCAACTCTCGCGTGACCCGAGCGGACGACCCCGGAAGTGGCTGCGTGTGGGAGCGCACGTGGGTGCGGCGATGGGGCGAGCGCGCCGGCGGCACAACTGGAGGGCGCGGCGG
>NW_017729001.1:26623111-26644660 GCF_001723915.1 Gavialis gangeticus
TGGGAGGTGAGTACGGCTGCACTCCGGGGAGCTCGGGGACCCGCTGCCCCTTTTGCCCTAAGGGACGTCGTCCTAGCACCCCCCCCACCGTACACATAGCCACGTGCACACGCGCACTGGGCATACACATGCAGTGCCAACATAACGCTCAAGATAAACTCAGAGGTTTTGGCTAGGGGATCAGTCGCTGGGTCTAAAGTTTTTTGCCCTTCTGGTTTTCCCTTGTTTTTTCTGATGGAGTATGTTTCCGTAGTCAACAAACAAGTGGAAACTTAAGAGCTAGCATTTTGGTTTGGGTCTGGATGATCCTGCCTCAGGCAGGGGCTTGGACCTGATGACCTCTCCTCCTAGCCCTGCTTCTTCGTAATTTCCAGGATCTTCTGAGGCTGCTTTGAGTTTTCTGAGAGCCACCTCGAGTCTGTCTGGAGGTGCCTGGAGGCTGAAAAGATTGAGACCCCCTGAATGAAGGGGTCTAGTTTGTGAGCAGAATGTGTATGGTCACGGGAGGCTTGTCTGTAAAAAAGCAAAACTCAAGTTTAGGGTTTTTTTTCGCATTCTCCAGAGGATGGAAGTGGGTTACAGAGGCAGCAGGTTGAAATGGTACTTGACCCAGCTGCCACTGCAGCTTTTGAGAGAAATGACTTGTTTGTCACAACGCCAATGCCAGAATGGCCCGGTTCTGGGACACGGCAGGGATTTGATTTGTTTGTCTGGGCTCTTGTCTGGTGGGAGCATCGCAAACCCTGGCAAGCTGCTTGTTCTGGGCACAGGTCACAGCCTGTTCTAAAAGCAAAGCACTAGAAGCGCTTAGACTGAAAACAGATCGCTGACGGTCTCTCTTGCAGCTGTTCGTAGCAAAACCAAGGAGTAGGCAGGCCTCAAGTTGAACCACCACCACTTTCTGTCACCAGTTTTTTTTTTTTAAATTGTATTGTCATAGGCAGCTTGTACTGTGTTTACTCATATTGCACCTGCCCCGGTATCAAATGCAGGCCTGTTGCTACATCTAAGGCTCTCAACCTTTCAGCAATAATGAAGTGTATCTGAATGCTTAGATTAAAGTTATTATTGAGCTATGTGGCGAAGACCCAACTGTCGCTAACCTGCTGTATGCCGTGGACAAGTCACCAAGTCTTTGTGTCATTTTGCTCACTTATTAAAAACAGGTAGTTTTCACTTAGCAGGTGAGGTTTGTGTGGTTCAGTGTTTGCAAAAAGGGCTATGTTTCTCTCATGTTATCAGTCCAAACAAGGAAAGACTTGGTTCTCTTTTTACAACAGCAGTGAGGAGAGCACCCATTCCTTTCCGTTGCTGTAGCCAGTAATGTCCTTTAAATTGAAATCAAGCTAAAATATCTTGAAAACTTTGAATTTTGCAAAACAGCTTAAGCAATAGGTTAAGAATAAACCATCTAGACCCTGTGAATAATCAAGCGAATGCTTGCAGATGAGACGCTACTCAAAGGAGTGGATGAAAGCAATGCTTTGGTGCTGCCAGCCAGAAAGGCAAAGAAGAAAAAAGCATCAGAGGATACAAGAGAAAAGAAGAAGCCCCTGAGCAAGAAACAGAAGAAAATGTTGCAGAAAGTTTTAGAGCAAAAAGAGAAGAAAATTCAGGTACGTTGCTTCTCAGTAGTAGGGTTCTAGCCAGGTTGTCTGAGGCAGTGATTTAAAAAATAGAAAAAAGCGGTGTTTAAAGACAGCTCCTGTCAGTAAGCTTCTCTTCTGATTTCCCTGGGAGAGCGTGAGGGATATTCTCTTTAGAAGTGTTTGTAAAGCCATTCTAGGCCAGGTTGGGGAAGCAGAAGAGCGGTGCTTTGCTCGTTGCGATCTTGTGTGCTTCCAAGCAGTGTGAACTGATTTAAACATCTGGACTGTCACTGGCCGCACCTGCGTTTACCTGCTTCCACTAGCAGACAGCAGCTGCCACTGTCAGCCCACCAGTGGGTCTGCGCACCCATGTGCTTCTGGCAACGCTGCACAGTGCCACTGCCGCAGCTGTTCCAGCAGAGCACAAAGAGCACGTTTGGAAAGCTGTAGCCGCAGAAGGTGCAGATGTATCTGTGCATAGCTTCTGCTGGCTGCCACATAGTAGAAGAAGCCCCTTTTTTCTCTTGGGAGACATGGTGCATCGTGTATCCCTGCCAGCAGGAAGCCGCATTTTGCCACTGCTGAGCAATGCGGGGTGTAGATATACTTGAAGTATTGCCAGAGGAGCTTGGGTTTTGTTAACAGGACGTTATAGAGTAGATCAAAAGGTACACGGCCACCTGTGTGGTGGGTGCAGCCTGCATATTTGGACATTGTCAGGGTGGAGTCCCCGCTCTTTTCTGCCAGTCTGACCTCTCACTTTATGAGATGTCCTAAGTGTGGGTCTGCAAGCCTACGGCTTTTGCAGGCCACTCCACTTTGACCCTGAGCAAATTGCTTCATCTCTTTAGAGGGCAAGTTTCCCTATCTGCAAAATATGGGTCATTCTTAGAAGGGAGCCATGAACAATGGCTAATGTTGGTAAAATGCTGTAGTATGAAAAACTGGTACTTATTTGAAAAAATGTGTCATGCTTGACCTTTTACAAGATGAGCAACAGCATGAAAGGCTTTAATGCCTGCATTGCACCAAATTTGGAGAAAGATTTGCCAATTAAAGTGTGTAAAAAGGGGGTTGTACTCACTGTACATACAAATTTTAATGCGGCCCATCCACAGAGTCACTGTCAACACTTCTCTGGTTTGCCCTGTCTGCAAATGGCAGTAGGGTGACTGTCCCTCGAGACCCCTATCGAGCAGATCCCCCATTGACTGTACTGAAACAAGAGTAAAGGGTCCAGCTTGAAGTGAGTCTTTTTGTTAATACAGCTGTACTGACAGTATCATTTTCCCCCTTAGCGCGTCGAGTTGTTAAATAAATTAAATGAGGTCCAGGCTTCTGAGGCTGAAATGAAACTTCTCTACACCACTTCCAAGCTGGGCATCGGAGAACGCATGTTCCAGGCCAAACGGTAAAGTTCATACGGAAAGGTCCTGGCACCCTTATTCCTGCTGCTGGCTCTAATCAAACATATCAGTTGCTTTGCAGTCTCTTTACAGGACCTGGGTGCTCTTCTGCTCTAAATGATTGTCTTGCTAAGAGAGGTAGATTTAAATACGCAGTTTTTAACTTTGTTTTGCACTTTAGCTTTTTAAACATTTTCATAAAGAGACAGTGATTTCCTTTTGTTGCTCTAATTTCAGACTGCTTTTTTTCCTATTAGGAAGATGCAGTATGTATAAACATGCTTGTTAGTATTTAAATGATAAAGCACGTGACATGATTAAATTACAGTTTTCTTTGATATCATTCCAAATCTTAAATTTACTTTTTTATATATGTTAGGGAATGGGGACTGATACATTTCTTATTTACTAGAGTTGGGGAGTATATTTTTTAAAAATTATTATTCCTGATTTCTGTCAAGCTGTCTTTGGATGGAGATAAGAACTCAATTATAGTGCACAAAAACACCATTTTAAAACGATGTATTAAATGAAACTAGCTTCAAAGTGCTGGATATATTAAGAAATGACACTTTTGAAAATGTGCTTTGTATTTTAAATAGGATTAATCTGTTAAAGGAGATACCCGAAAACAAAGCAAGTGCCTGTAGTTAAAGACCTAAAGTGGGGTCACCGTGTCCTTCCAGTTCTTTAGAACTAGGACAGGCTCATCCTCTCTCCATTTTTATTTATAGCTTGGAAGAGGAGAAAAGGCTTTACTGCTTTATTCCCCATCCTGCAATTGGTTTCTTAACTTTGAACTAGTTAATTCACTGAACAAGTTGAACAAAGTGAAATGAGAAAAATATTTTTGATGCATCTGCAGAAGAGGCTGCCAGTATCAGAAGTTGATGCAGCGCTTCAACAAACTCCACTTTCCAGGTGTTTAGCCATTGACTTGCATGAGTTCTGTTGTTTGATGTTCTTTAAAACTTTAGGAGCAAACTTGGGTTGGCTGATTATTATTATTTTTTTAAATGCAACTTAAATGATGTTAAGTGGATGATTTAACCTATCATGAGGTTAATTATAAAAAGGAAAAAAAAAGTGATCTAATTCAGTTTTAAAATTTAATTTCATATCCATCCTCCTTTTCCTGTGTGCTGCTATACAGATTATTTCTAAAGTTGTACATTATGCTGAGTCAGGCTATTCCTGGTTGTGGTGAGTTAGCAAGAAAGTGAGTTGTTGCATTGTAATGGTCTTTGACTTTGTTCACCATCTTTCCCTGGGGTTTCTGATCAGAAGATGTGTGTAAATGTGTTATTTCAGGACAGTAGAAGAACCAGGGGCTGCATGTCCAGGGAAGATTAGCAGCATTAGCGGTGCCAATAAAAAAAGGCGCAGGCTGGACCTGAGAGTGGAGGATCAAGAAGAGTCTGATGCCTCTGCTAGTTCTCAGGAAGATGAAGACAAACATAAAGAAGAACTTGTGAAGATGGACACCAGTAGCTTGGATGTTGTCCAGACAGATGAAGTCAATCAGATACCAGCAAATAATAAACCAGCTGTCCCCCAAGTACCACCTCCTCAAAGAGCTCTTCCAAAGCCATCTTCCAAGCCTGCAGTTTTCATCCCTGTGGATCGGTCTCCTGAGATGCAGGTTAGTGATTCAGAACAGTAAGTGCTTGAACAGGTGCTAAAGTTAGCCTGACCTTTTCCATCAAACTAGTTCACCACAGACACTTAAATGTAGGCTTGTGTTGCTCACCTGGCTTTGTAACTGGCTTTGAGTTCTTCATTGCGCTGCATCTGTTTCTGTTGCACTGAATCACAGCATGCCCAAAAAATGAAATTATTATATGTATTTTTTTTTCTGTGTTGAACAGGAAGCCAGGCTAAAACTTCCCATCCTAGCAGAAGAACAAGTTATCATGGAAGCCATTAATGAGAATCCTATTGTCATCATATGTGGAGAAACCGGGAGTGGTAAAACCACTCAAGTGCCTCAGTTCCTATATGAAGCTGGCTATGCCAGGTAGGATGCTGTTCTTATACTGAAACAGTTTCATTAGAAAAAATGAACTAAAGCTAAGTCACTCTTGTCTTTTGTTTTTAGAATTTGTTCACCACTTAAGACATGCCCTTGAGTAACAAGGCCCACGTTAAGTCAAAATGAATTAAACTCAAAGGAGAGAGGCTGTGGTTTTCATAGAAGTCCCTTCAGATAAATTATTTAAAATGTTTTAAAGTATTGCTTTATTTTAATCTTTGCCATTTATTTTTTATAATAGAGCTATAGTGCTTACCAGTGTCACCCATGTAAGCTAACTTTGGGGAAAGCAAATGGGTAGAAGTTTACCTGCAAAAGACCCCGCATATCCCTTGTAAAATGGACATCATTTATCTGCAGGGCTCCCTGATGGTACTTCCCCTAATTAGGCACTCAGGCAGCCCACCCAAAAAGCTGTATCTCCTTCAGTGACAAAATGCATCTGGATTCTTCAGTGGTCCATCCACCCCTCACCCAGGTTTCCTTCCTGAAGTAACCAGCTCGATAAGGGGTGATTCAGGGACCAGCAGGGGCAAAGTAAGGAGGCCCTGTGATAGACAGGCCAGGCAGCTGCTTTGGAAAAAAATACCTATGTGATGCGTTCATACATGTAAATACTTGGGTATTCAACAGTGTTAATAGCTATGTCCCCTCCTCCTCCTTTGCAAGCAACAGCTGAAAGCCTGTGAATGTGGCCTCTGCCCTTGCATTGTCGTCTTCCCTAGATTTGTCTCTAAAAAGCTTTTATCCTCTGTCATAGTTCTAATGGCATCATTGGCATCACTGAACCCCGGCGTGTTGCCGCAGTGTCCATGTCGCAGCGGGTTGCCAGGGAAATGAACTTGTCCCACAGGTAAGAATGAAGCTCGAGACCTAACCAGGAATGTCAGAAACAGCAAAAGCCCATCATCTCCCTAGTTAGTGCATGCATGCTGCTGAGTGGAAGGGGTGGGGAGGATACTATTTTGTAATAGAGTCTGTTCTGCTTCTCATCCCAGAGATGAACTGTAGGGAAATTTTTGGGACATAGGAAGGGGAAGCAATTGAGCTTTGGGAGTATGAGAGCAGGTGTCTCATAACGGTGGAAACAATTGAAAGTGAAGTCATGGTGAATCCCAGTGTCTTAAAAAAAGCACTACTTGTATCAGGCTTCTAGCATGTCTGAGGAGCAGACTCTTGGACAGTTGTAGGGGTTGCTGCTATGGTGTCATGCCATAACTGAGTTGCAGGCTGGAAGTGCACTGATATATCAGTCGCATATAAGATCAGCACTGATTTAAGGAAAATTAACATTATCGAGTATTACCTTTGTTTTGGGTGGCATAGCCAATAATGTACTGATAAGCATACTATGTTTTCTGGCTGGGGCCCCTGGACACTGTGCATGTGCATAGCTGCAGCATGGATTTGTGCGTGGGGCAGATGCAGACTGCCCGCTTTGGGCTTGGGGTCAGAGATGGTGCCAGCTTCTTCCGGGTGGGGAGACTGGACTGGGGCTGGGCTCAGAGTGGGCAGGAGCAGGGCGGAATCAAGTGCATGGGGCAGACGGGCAGTGACAGCACTGGGAGGGGTGGCTACAGGGGGGGCACTAAGGCGAATTATGGGTGGTTATAGCCCCCCTCCCAGCACTGCCCCTGCTTGTGGCTCTCTGCTCCATTGCCTTTTTCTTGGGAGCCCTGCACTGGCCACGCATCCCCTGCCTGCCCCACAGTGGGGGCGGTCAAGGGAAAGGTAGTAGAGCAGAGTGCCCTGAGCAGGGGTGGCACTTGGGAGAACTGTAGCCCCCCTAAAATTCACCTTAGTCTCTTCCCCACCATAGCCACCCCTCCCAGCACGCTGCCCACCCGCCCCACACAGCTGAGCCACCCCCGGCCCCGAGCCCACAGCGGGCAGCCCGCATCCACCCTGTGCACAAATCCAGGGTGACGTGCTTCCCCCAGGGGTGTGTGTAGCAGTAGGGAGCTGCCCTCCCTCCCCAGGCCTCCTGGACGAGTTGCCCACAGCTCCGTCCCACTTCCCGCCCCAGCCCCAGGGTCCCATTCACTGCCCTAGCTGGGCAGGGCCCGCAGCCTCTGGCCCTGCCCCTGCCTCCCTCCCTGTGGGGACCTCGATCTGCCCCCTGTGCCCCTTCCCTCCCCCACGCCTCTTCCCCTCCACTGACTTACCTGCAGGGCACTGCTCTCCACGCTTGCTGGCTACAGTCCTGTAAATCACTTATTGGACTGCTATCAGTTGCGATAGCTAGTTAATAATTGTGTGTTGGTATTGGCCAAGAACATCTTTTTTGGTGCGTCCCTATTGCCAAGTGAACTCTGCATGTCCTTTCTTTCCCCTCGTTTTTCCATCTGACCTGTAGTAGTTTTTGCAGAGTGTAGTTTTGTTGGCATACTTCTGATATTTCCCCTGCAGGGAGGTTTCATACCAAATACGTTATGAAGGAAACGTTACAGATGAAACCAAAATCAAGTTCATGACAGACGGTGTGCTCCTGAAAGAAATCCAGAAGGTAAGTTGCTTTCTCACTGAAATAAAACAGAAGGTATTTTGCATTGTTAGAGAGAGAGAGGCTCCATGGATTCCTTTTTTAGCACTTGGTGACACACAGCCCCTCCTGAAACAAGACTTCCTTTCAGCTGTTAAGTGGTATTTTGGAGGATTTTTCTTCTGTGATTCTCTTTGCCTACTGAAGGAATGGTTCCTGGTTAAGCTGCCATAGGCTTTGTTAGGTAGGCATGTCAGTACTTAGTACTTAAAGGAAGACTGGTTTGGGAGTTGGGTCACTTAGCCTAGATTTGGGGAATGGTTCAACTTGGGTCTCTGCTCTGCTACTTGTCTACACTCACACACACACACAGAACAAGTCACTTCACCCCTCTGTGAACTGAGATGGTGGGGATAAATACATGAGATATTGCAGTGATGCGGACAGTTTAAGTATCCACTTCAGTTCTAAGTGCCACATAAACCAGTTGGCCCAGACTTAATTTAGTGGTGCCCCTGGCTGAGGTTCGACTTGGTGACTACACGACTTGGTTTACTCAGATTCTCTCTCTTTATCTTTAGGATTTCTTGCTCTCAAGGTACAAAGTCATCATTATTGACGAAGCCCATGAAAGAAGCGTGTACACGGACATCCTGATCGGGCTCTTGTCTCGCGTCGTGCCCCTTCGCGAGAAGGTAGGAAAAGCAGAAGCGACTGCAGAAATCCTTAGTGTTAGAAGTGGGTCCGTTTCTGTTGTGACGCCTCTTGTGGCAGTGGGTTGGTGCCCAGTGCTACATAAACTCATACAAGTGGTTGCTCCCGCAGAAAAGGCAACCGATGAAGCTGATTGTTATGTCTGCCACTCTTCGTGTTGAGGACTTCACGGAGAACAAGAGATTGTTTTCCGCGCCCCCTCCTGTTATACAGGTAACTTTCAACCAATGGAGGTCATTGGTCCTGCATGTTATTAATGGAGTGTGACTAAAGCTTTCTTTATCACTGTGGTATTTTACCTTTTGGTGCCTTTATTGACAGTTCTCTCAGCTAGTTTTTTAGGGTTTTTTTAATAATTTCAGCAGCAACTCTGAGCTGCACTCCTTAGATTTTTTTTTTTACCTAGGTGTATTACTGCTTTTTGTGCTAAGAAATCCAGGACAGCTATGTGAATGCTGCAGGTTACAATGTAGAAAACAGTCCACTAATAACCCTCAAAATTAGTACCAAACCATCTGAAAAGAAAAGCCCACTGGATTCTAAGCAGCTGACTTGGGTTGTCCCTTTCTATTGCTCTGTTGTCCTTTGGCATGGCAGGAGCTGGCAAGGATTTGTCTGCCCTTCTTGGCAACCCTATGAAACTCTGAGGTCCTGCTAAAGCAGTTCATGTGTTACTCAGAGCTGTGCTAATACTGATGATGGTGAACAGTTAGCAGCTTTCAAGTATATTAGCCAGCCTCAAGCTTTGTTCTGGTGGGGGCTGGATTGCTTTTGGCCCTGGAGGTACTTTACTTATAGCTTAGCTTGGGTTTCTCTGCACCACATTGCTGTCTACAGTTAAGATGCCTCATTTGGTATTTAAAATCCATTTATGTTAACCTTGATGCTGTTTGTATCAAGTATGAGTGTTTAATAATTACCAATTCTTCTGTCTGCACTAGGTGTGGTGGCTGTATCAGAATGAAAATTGTAAGGATTTTATCTTTTAGACGGGCATTGTAGAAAAAGAGGTCTTCACTCACAGGGGTGATCCTTTTTGAACTTAAAAGACCTCTGTGGTTGGAAATAGGCTTAAATCTTAGGGGACAAGACCAGCAGATTGGTCGTAGGGAACTTCCCGTCTTCTGGGAGCCAAAGCAGTTTTGGCAATTCGCTTGGCAAAAGGATTACCAAGGCAAATAAAACAATGAAGAAACTAGACCCTAAGCTTGTCCTGTGTAGTGTGGTAACATGTTTAAACAATAGGAAAGACTATTGCCAAGAGCTTTCTCATTCTCCCTGACCTGCAAGCTGGCCCCCAGCTTGTGCTGCAGATGTAAAATGCAGTCTGTTTCCTGGTGCGATTTCCCCTCTAGGTAGATGCCAGGCAGTTCCCTGTGACTGTGCATTTCAACAAGAGAACTCCATTTGATGACTACAGCGGGGAGTGTTTCCGAAAGGTTTGTAAAATCCACCGAATGTTACCCCCAGGTAAGATGGTTGCTGAGAACTCTTCAGTGTCTCAGATGCTTTTAACTTTTAAAATGTGTGCCAGAGGGCTGCAAGCCAGTGGTGCTCAACTTTATCTGGGCCCCCATGAGCCAAAGGAGTGGTGTGGGGGCCAGTCTGTGGCCCAGATCCTGCCCTTGGTGTTGGCACATGGGGTTGTTCTGCAAGTGCAGTCCTACACACTGGCCTGACCCTGGTGGGCTGGATCCAGCAGCGGACCAACTGCATGCCGGTGGGATCATCCAGATTGTGGGGTTCCCTATGGGTCCGGCAATTTGGTGGCAGTGACAATATTAAATGCTGCTGCTTTGGAAGCAATTAGCACTGCTACCACTCCCCCGCCACCAAATTGCCAGGCCTGTGGAGTATCCCACGGACCGGATGACACCGTTCCATGAGCCGGATCTGGCCCATGGGTCAGAGGTCGAGCATCACTGCCTCATTCGGGTGCAGTGACTTGAATGTTACGTAAAAATGAATCCTGCAGTACTGTCTCATGTACTTTTTCTTGCAAGCAGAATTGTAGGCCTTTCTGTTATACACTCTTCTCTTTCTTGTGCTTTCTCAGAGCAGTAAGGGCTAGTTAAATGCTCTCACATTGCCAAGTAGCGTGTCCCACATTCTGTTACAGTTGTGACATATTTGACTCGATAATGCGTGGGATTTCCCTTCTGAAATGACGGAGCATGACTTGTTCTCTTGCAGGAGGGATTCTGGTGTTTTTAACAGGCCAAGCAGAAGTGCACTCACTCTGTAGACGGCTAAGAAAAGCCTTTCCATTCCGTAAAAACAAAACTGAAGGTAACTCCAGAGAAGAAGTGGCAGCTCCCTTTTTTAAATGTTCATTGTTACAGCCCAGGGTTTGCTTGTTGGTGTAAAGTAGTGATTTTTTTTTTTCCATTAGAAAAACTAAAACTTTGGGGGTTGGGAAATGTTGAGCAGGATTGTTATGGCCCAGCTTGCACTAATTTAATTCAGGTAGAAGGTTCTCTTGGTTTGTGTGCAGTCCCCTCCCCCAGTTCACTTGGGCTCCATTGCATTTCACCTGTTTCACCTTTGCATTGAATTATTGGTGAAGGTGCCAAGTGGCAAATTTTTGATCTTAATGGAAAATCCAAATCCTCTCCTGATGCAGCAAGTGAGCCTTCCCCCTCATCTCCAAGCTCGTATTCTCAGAGCAGAGGACTGCCATCCTACTTACTGGGATGCTGCGCTTCCTTAATGTAAGAAGCGTGGTGAACAGCCTCCTTCTCCTCTTGGGTGCTTTAGTGCTTCAGCATTTCAAATGCTGAGCAACTTGTATCCAGGGCTGTGATTTAACGCTGTGCTCTCTGTAGAGCAGTGTGCGCTTCTGGTATTCCAGTAAGGTTGATTTCACTTCTGCCCTTGCAGGAGATGGAGATAAGGAAGACACTGTTGAGGAAATCAGCAAATTTAAGAAATCCAGACGGAAGAAAACTATGGTAATGTGCGCTATCCAGAACTGCGCCAGGAGGCGGGAAGGAGCGGGTGCCTCCCTGCAGGGCATTACAGCTTGTGTAGCTTCATGTTCTCTGTGCTTTCATGTAAACTCTTACAATACTCTCACTTGGCTAGACACCATCCTAAAATAATCCTCCAGCTCAGCCTGACTCTTGAGATCAGTGGTCTAAATGCACAGTTTATTTTATTCCCTGAACTGGGGAATACTAATTTTAGCTTTCTTTTGTCCATCACACAGGAGAATAGAATATTTTCAAATTGATTTTTTTTTTTAATTAGTTTAATTCTTGGTCTGATTTGCTAAGGAGCTTGTCGTTCACATGGCCATCTCCTAGGTAAAAAAAAAACAAACCCCAAAAGAAATCCTATCCCATTTTGATTGGGATTTGCAACTGCATGGTGGGTGTCTGAGTGAGAGGGCTTCATTATCTCCTCAGCAGGAAAAGGAGGAGATGGATTTCCATTAAGCACTAACCCACTGAAGCTTTAATGGCAGGTACTTTGGACATGCTGGCTCCACGATTCTTTCTGTGCTTATTTCTCCTTGGCCCTGGGTGAGGACTAAATGGACTGGTGCTATGTGACTATCATTGCCAAAGATCACCAAGTTCTGTGATGCACACTGCACTGGGATGTTAGACTCTGAAAGCATAAGGGTACTTGAAGTGCAGCTTTTGGGAATAGGGCAAAACCTTAAATGCAAAACATCATTTGACACAGAATGCTTTCAGTAACGTATAGCTGCCTTATCTGCCTGGGTCCTGGAGGTTATGGATGCTAAATTGGTGTTCCTGACACGTTACAAATGGAATTTCTTGCTGCTTGATCCTTCGTTCTGAAACTGGTGGAAGTCTAGGGTCTGCCCTTAGACCTGGCTTTGGAATCAGGTGGTAAATGCTTTCAGTGTGTGTTGTGCTAATAGGGATATTTAAACCTAGAAAAGCTTAATGGCTTTCCTTCCTTTCTTCCTCAGACACTACCAAAAATAGATCTGGACAGCTATTCTGTCATGCCAGTGGATGAAGGAGATGAGGACAGAGAAGCCGAAACTGATGATGAGGACGTTGCGGGCTCTGATCATGACCTAGATTTGGGAGATGATGAATCAGAGGAAGGTCTGATGCTTTGAAATGCAGATCATATGTTTGGAACAAATCCTGCTTTTCAGAATGTGAAACTCTGCTAGTGGTTTTTTAATTAATCTACAGCCTGGGGTCTAAGCAATGAAAGTAGTTTATTTGTAAAGGATTTCTAATGGCAGCCTTAGAAGAAACAAATTTACGTGTTCTGCCTCTCTGTTATGCTTACTATTATCTACTAGTTTAGTTAATGTAGACACTGCTGGGAATGAAGTCCTGAGAGTTTGCTTTCTGAATTTTTCAAAATACTGTTTTGTTCCCTCGCAGGTGAGAGGTCTGATTCTTCCCTTCCACTCTACGTGCTCCCACTCTACTCTTTGCTAGCGCCAGAAAAACAAGCCAAGGTAAAGGTTTATTGGTCATGGGATAGGTAATGGTTACCAGTGTCTCGGTACAGAGTATATACAGCTGTGTGATTTCTTTGTTTGCCAAAGTTTGCAGCTTCGCATATCTTGTTGGGGGCAGGCTTGAACAGGCTGACAGAGCAGTTCACCTTGGAGGAGGGGGCATGTTTTGGGTGTCACCGTAGCACAGGGGTGGGCAAAATGAGGCCCGTGGGCTGGATGTGGCCTGCCAGACTATTCTGTCTGGCCTGTGGGGCCCCTAAAAAATTTAGAAAATTAATATTTATCTGCCCCTGGCTGTCATGTGGCCATCGATGGCTTGCCAAAGCTCAGTAAGTGGCCCTCCGCCTGAAATAATTACCTAACCCCAGCACATTAGGAGATATGCAAGATGTCTGCGCTCATTGTGCTGGATAGCACATACTATAACATATTTAATATGCATATACATATGCTCACACCCACACCACTGGGGTCTTCCAGAATCCCATCCTGAAGTGATGGCAGCAGCACTTCCAACCTGATACCAGAAGATAAGATTTCTCCCTCCACTATGGAGCACAAAGAAGTTAGTGCTGCGTCTACACGCCACAGGCCATTGCAGTGGTTTGATATTTTTTATGAGCAGTGCGTTTCACTTGTTAAACTGTGCTTGCTGCAGGTGTTCAGACCCCCACCACCTGGAACGAGACTATGCATCATAGCAACCAATGTGGCTGAAACGTCTCTGACCATCCCTGGCATTAAGTATGTGGTCGACTGTGGGAAAGTCAAGAAGCGCTTCTACGACAAAGTGACTGGCGTTTCATCTTTCCGGGTCACCTGGACATCTCAGGCATCTGCAAACCAAAGGGCAGGGCGTGCGGGCCGGACAGAACCAGGCCACTGTTACAGGTTAGGCAACTGCTTCCTCCGTAGGGTCCCCACAAAAGAGAGCTCTGCAGGCAAAAGCCGTTTGATGTTATGGAGCCAAATGGAAAGGAAGAGCCCAGGCGTGGTTGCTGTGCGTCTGACAGCCCCTCCTGTGCAAATCACATGTGCTTAACTGGTTCAGAAAGTGTGTCTTCTGCAGGGCATCAAAATGCCACATGATACCAGGCAACAAACACTTCTCTTGAAAACAGAAGGGACTGGCTCAAAGATAGACCCGACCCTAGGTAATGCTGACAGGGGGAAGAGATTGCAGGGTTTTAAGTCTTTAGAGGCTTAGCTCCTGGAAAGCCTTCCACATCCCTGGAGCTCCCTTCTACCTACTCTGTTTCTGCAGCTGAGAAGAAGCTCATAAGCCACTTAGCTCTGTGAAGGAGGCACGGTTTGCTAATTGCAGCACTTCGGCTGCCTCCAGCTAGAGAATTGCTCCTTCAGTGGGAGGATCTGAGCTAGTTGCAGGTCTGTAGCACTGTAGAGCCTTAGTCACAGGCCATCTGTGTGGCTTACCTCTTCTGAGTGCAGACAGCAGTCCTGCTGTGTCTTAATGTTAGCCAGCTGAATCAGACCCAGCATAGCAGCTTCCAGGGGCTCTCTGCTGGGTAGTACATGATATACCTGAATGCACTGAGTGGGTAAGGACAGAGTTCAGTACAGGACAGATAGACTGATGTTCTCACATGGTTCATTGCTGCTGCTGTATTAATTGAGAACTATCTATTAATATTTGCTATTAATACTTGAGTGAAGTTACCATTTAACAATATTTATTAGCATTTTATGCCTGGCGACTGAGTACTTGCTTGGAATTTTAGATACCGGGTTTTACGGTTCCTTTATAATGAAATCTTGTGAAACGTACTGGTTTTGTATTGTTTTAAGCCCAGCACAATAACAAATAATAACCCCAAAGCTATTTTCATTTGCCTTTGCTGTCACCTTTGCTTGGACCTTGTGAGGTCACATTTCATTTAGCTCTTTAAGCAGCGTTTGTATTTTACCAGGTTGTATTCCTCAGCGGTCTTTGGGGATTTTGAGAAGTTTTCTCCTCCAGAAATCACAAGGCGACCTGTGGAAGATTTGATTCTGCAGATGAAATCATTAAACATAGAGAAGGTAAAGTGTCAAGCTGGTTTAAGTATGTTTTAACTAGCTTTGGTTAAGGTAGTTAAAGCATACTTTAAAGCATAAGTTTGCTTTAAGTATACTTTAACTATCTGCTGCTTGGCACCAGAAATGAACAGAATGCTGCCCTTTTTTTGCATGTTGGGAGCCTATAGGATGCTTTCTAATAGAAATGAGCTGCATTAGTGCCAGCTCACAGTCCCAGGGCTTGGTTTTCTTTCAGCTCTGATCTTGCAGTGAATTGCATCAGATCTTCTCAATGAACTTTACAGTCCCATCTCTACTTGTTTGAGTTCTCAGCTCTGCCATCAGCATTCTTGGTGACAAACACTTGGGCAGGCGAACTCCTTGGGTTTGAAAAATGGGGAGGGAAAGGGTTTTATAAGGAGTAATTGAGGTCACCCCATCTGCAACAGGAGCAGCAAAAGCTGTAGCTGGGTGTGCACATGGACCTTAGCATCTCAGGTCTCAGCCTCTCAACTCTCCTTTGAGAATAATATCCCCAGACTATAAGGGGAAGAGTTGACTGAGATGCACACCAAGTAAGGACTTAATTTCCAGGGGTCCCGAGCACCCCAGAAGCTCATTGCCGTAAATAGGGGGTTATGAGCACCGAGTGCTGCTGAATGCTGGGCCTCAAAGCAGCCTGTCTGAAGTCACGCGGTCAAGAATGAAATCCCAAGTTCTGGGCTTCTCCTTTGCTGTCACCCTTCCCTCCTGCTGTAGTTATGGTTGTATATTAATTGAAATTGTTCTTGCTGTGCTCTTAGACGATCAACTTCCCCTTCCCAACACCGCCTCCAACAGATGCACTGGTGGCAGCTGAAGAACTGCTGATAGCGCTCGGAGCCTTACAGGAGCCCCCCAAGGCAGGAAGGTACATGCCTGGGGTCCCTCGTGACTTCCTCCATAGTATTCGCTCCCTGCAGTGCACAGCTGTGGGGAGGAGTGGGATTCAGTGGGCTCCTCTCTCCGCTTCCTCTTGTATATAAGGCAGAGCTTTGCTTGTGTCCTGTTCTGTCTTCTGCCCTGGGGCTTTTCTCAGTGATCCTGAAGGCTGTGCACCAGGCCACCTCCCAGGGTTTCTTGCACTTCCTTTGCCTTCAAAAATGCTAGCTCAGGCAGCAGAGCACCGCATGAACAGCTGTTCTTCTTTTGGCAAGTTGGCCAGCCAGAGGTGAGAGGGGAGACGGAACAAGGCTGAGTGAAAGCCCTGTGAGCTCCTGCTGGTTTGCGTTGCAAGGGCTTGGTTTTTGCTTCTCCTTTCGTATATGTCTGCTGCACCTTGGATCTGGGAAACGGTGTACAAACTCAAGTGGGCATTACCACAGAGAAGGGAACACTTCAGGCGTCGCTGAAATCGGGTCACAAGGTTCAGAGGCCTTCCTACACCTTGTGATGTTATGTGCCCAGAAATACAAAAAATGAAACTGGGGATCTGATAGTTCAGTGGTGTGATGTGGGGTAGGAACCTTGCACTCTCAGCAAAATAAGAGTCTCATTTTAGTTTAGTCCTTATGTTGTTTCAGTGCATATGTGTGCAGCCGCTCTTGTTCTAGAATAAGAGTAGTTTATTTCAGTTGGAAAAAATAAACAGGCCATGCCTAAATAATGTGCTGTTTTCTGAGTGTCCTGTTCCAGACTGACCACAGACTAAGAGGGTGATCAAAATCCAATGCATTTTTTTTGCTTGCAAGTTTGTCTAAATTGGTCATAAAATACTGTTTGAATTTAGCTGTCTGGTAGTGACTGGAACTTGTCACAGAAGAAGTGTTAACATGCTAACCTCAGTGAAACAAAGTGGTTTTCAGTGTAATTTCCGGTGCCAGCGGGCAGAGACCAGCTGGTAGCATGGCCAGCAGTCTGAGACCTCCAGGGATAAATGGGCTGTAGGAGTGATCTGCCCTGTCACTCTGAGGAGGTCCCTAGATGTGGGGGGTCGGGAGAGAGGAATGAATTGGGTGCACAAATGAAAAGAGGAAGCTGTATGAGTCTTGTGGGGGGGAGCAGATGCCTAGTAAGCATTTCCATAGAAAGCTTGTTCGCCGGGGAAATTCATTACATCTCATGGCTTGGTTTCCCTCTTTTCCAGACTGAAAGAGCTGCAGAAGGCAAAGCTGAGCTGTCCAATTAGTCCCTTGGGCACAGTAATGGCCTCCTTTCCTGTGGCTCCGCGCTATGCGAAGATGCTTGCTTTAAGCAAGCAGTATGACTGTCTGCCGTACACCATCACCATAGTGTCTGCAATGACTGTGCGAGAGCTCTTTGAGGAGTTTGACAGGTGAGCTGCTTAGCGTGGCAGGGGGAGGCTCCCTTAGAGCCAGCTGCCATTTGAAGCGTGTCTGTGTGTTGCATTCTGGAAAACCAGCCAAAAGCAGGGATGCTGGCTGTGCAGGGAAACGACCTGGAAAGGAGAGAGCAGCTTAGTGTGTCTTGTTAACCAGTTATATGCTCTTTCAGTAGCAGTGATCCTATAAAACTTGTTCCAGTAAATGCAACTGAAAGTAATGGCAAAATGCTAGTTTCCTCCATGTTCTGTGCGTCGTGGGATTAATGTTAACAGAGGCAAAGTGGCCAGTAAACTAAACTGCAGCCGACGGATAAATGCCGTCCATAGCCAGTCTCCCAGCAACATGAAGCTGGGAAACCTGCGTGAAGGATAGGGAAGTCCTGCTGGGTTGAATGGTATGAGTTCAGAGTTGACTAGTTGTCGCCTTCCCAGTACTGGCTTGGCTTTTTAAACACCCTCACTCGGATTTGGATTTTGCCCTTCTGGTCTCATCTGCCAGACTGTCGTATCCCACATAGGTGGGGAGGAGGTGTCTCCTAATCTGTAGCCCTGCAACTTCCCTGGATGCCTTGTTCTGATGGGAGGATCTCTTGGTAGGATGCAGTACTGGCTCCCTCAGCAGGAGCATACCTAATCTTTTCCTGTAGCCTCCCTGGAAATGGCATTCAGGCTCAGTCTGCTATGCTGTAGAACTACCACTGGAGCATTAGGGCTGTACTTTTCCTCTCTCTAGTCTTCGTTATTTAGACTGAGTCTGAGGCAGTCACCTTCTGTGCCCTTTCATTTTCCAAGTTTATATGGGCTTTTATGTGCTTCCAAGAGGCTTCATTTGCAACCCAATAGGTCTTCAGTCTGCCTGCAGCATTACAAGGGAAGGGAATTTGCAGTGTTGTGGTGCTTTGGGCATTGATTGTGCTTTTGCTTTAGACCAGCTGTAAGTGAAGAAGAGACGGAGAAGCTCAAGGGGAAGAGAGCGAGAGTTGTGCAGATGCGGAGGATCTGGGCAGGGCAAGGAGCTTCTCAAAAGCTAGGAGATCTCATGGTGATGCTAGGTATTTTTTGTGTCATAGCATGTACAAAGCTAAAGGGCTCATGAATGGTGTGGGGGTGGAAGGATGGAGGGGAGCGCTGTGTAGCCAAGGGCTACTTCCTCTTCGTGGCAGCAGAGTCCTTTAGCTCATCCCTTAACCACAGTGGGATTGTCCCTGTTGATATGTCCATCCGGTTGTCCTTCAGCCTGATTCTAAATGCTCGCAGCCAGGAAATGAACCTGAACAGGTAGAAATGACCAGGCCTGGCTGTTGTCTTTACCTGTCCCCATTCCCAAAGCAGTCATCAGCCCAGTGCATTTCAGCAAATACATACGGACAAGCTCAATTGTTGCAAAAACTTTGCTTTTCTCCTGCTGAGTTGCTTTTCTCTTCCAGGGGCCGTGGGGGCCTGCGAGTACGCAGGCTGCACACCACGGTTCTGCGAAACAAACGGGCTCCGATACAAAGCCATGGTGGAAATCCGGCGCTTGCGAGGGCAGCTGACAACAGCAGGTGAGGGCTTTGCCTGGGATTATTTTCTGCTGCAGCATGCTGCAAGCCTTTGCCTGCTGTTGGATGCTGCCAGCTGCCTCCTTGGCAGTTTCTGTTGATATACGCCTCAGCCAATTTAATCAGCTTGCGGGGCTTGCCTGTCTGCAGGGAGCAGCAGATGAGCAGTGGTGCTTGGTTGCACCCTTTCTTTTCCAATCTTGAGAGACCTTTAATGGGTGTTGACTTTCCTTAGTGAACTCAATCTGCCCCGATGCTGGCCTCTATGTTGATCCAAAGATGAAGCCCCCGACAGCAGCCCAGGTGACCTATTTGAGACAGATCGTGTTGGCGGGGCTGGGTGATCACATTGCCCGAAGGATCCAGGCAGAGGAACTTCTGGATGAGAAGTGGAAAAATGCCTACAAGGTAAATAAATGGCTTAACTTGACCAGCCCCATCCTTCCCTAAACATGAGCCACAAATATGCTTGAGTGTGGAGCGTGGCCTTAAACACACTCCCTTCAGACCTGCCCCAGCCTCAGTGAATGCAGGCTGCACTTTCTCACTTGTAATGCGGGGTAATTCCTGTGAGATCTCTTGGAGGGGTTGGGAAGCTTCGTTGGCAGATATTTATGGTGTACTTTGGAGGGAGCTGATGCAGAAGACCATGGTCTCCTCAGAAATCACCACCAGCTCAGGGAAGAAGTATATAAGTTTTGGTAAACTTACAGAGGCTTTAAACTAAGCCTGTGCATTTGCTGCCTCCTCACCCTTCTCTCATTTATCTTGAATTCCCTTGTTTTCTTTAAGACTCCTCTCCTAGATGACCCAGTCTTCATCCACCCAAATTCAGTCCTTTTCAAGCAGCTCCCAGAGTTTGTGGTGTATCAGGAGATTGTTGAGACTACAAAAATGTACATGAAAGGTAAAATCGCTTTTCCCTGTCTCTTTGGATAAGGTTTGCAACAGGTCTGAGCAGAAGGACCGGCTAACCAGTGTCCTTGCATCAACCCCATGTGCCTTTTGGGGTTTATGAAGCAAGAATGCCTGCTCAGGGCAGGTATTGATGGAGGCATCCTCTGATTTCTCTCTTAAAAAAAAAAAAAAAAATGTTACAGGCTGGCTGTGGCCAGCTGGAGATGGCCCCTGGGACTGCTCACTCTTAGTGGCTCTTGCCCTCTTATGTAGCAGTGGTGAAGGTGATTGCTGATACTCTCTTTGTTAGCAGTATCTTGGAGCTCCCCCCTTCAGGCAGTTTTATGTTCTTTCCTTTTCTAGGGCTGGCACTAAATTGACCTGGGAAAATGATACCCATGTGGGAGATGGGTTTTTCCCCCCCACTTCTACCTGACTTTCATGAGCGGGGAGGAGGCAGTTAACAGAGCCAGATGGCCGAAAGAGTTGGACCGAATGGCTGACAACTACTTTTGAGAATCCAGTCAGGGAAAAGCAGGCCTAGTGAGATTAAACTATTCCTTCCTTCCCCCCCAACAAAATGCATTGGAGCAGGAGAGCAAGGCTTGGGCCCTGGAGACCTTTTCCCCGTCCCTTTCTTTGCCAGTGGCCTTCATCTGTAGGTCCTTTGAGGGCTTGTGAACTAAAAGGGCCCTGGGGTAACCTGTGTCCTGGCTAGAAAGGAGGCCCTAGGTTCAAGATTCATTTTCAGTTGTGACCCTGTAAATATGAACAGGTAGGTTGTTCTCTGTGAAAATGCTTCACTTGTTTCTGTGTGTCTGCCCTCCAAAGGTGTTTCGGTCATTGAACCTGAATGGATCCCCATCCTCCTCCCTCCCTACTGTCACTTTGGGAAACCAATGGAGTATCCTCCTCCATCCTACTGTCCTGAGACAGGCAGAATCAAATGCCACCGGCCAAGCGTCTTCTGTAAGTTCCTGGAAGTGTTGCATGTTGTGAGTTAGCTGCGCCGTGTGCTAACGTCTCCTGTAAACTGTTCCTTGTTGCTGTCGAGACTGTCAGTACAGCACAGGACTGAATACAGCTGGTCTTTGGTTTTATACAGGCAGACAGCTTGATGGTTGCTCCGTGTAGTTCTGTTGGGCTTGGTTGTGTTGGTGCACTCCTAGCATGATCCAAATGTCACCGTAACAAGCTGTCCGTGTCTCCAAGTCTGTCACGTCTGATACGTGATCTCTCCCTTGGAGTCTCCATGAGACCCACTGTGACTTGTGTTTGCAGATCGAGTTGGCTGGCAACTTCCTGCCGTGGAAGTTGATTACCCAGAGGGCCTCGATCGCTACAAATACTTTGCCAGGTTTTTTTTGGAAGGGAAGGTAAGTGTATTGCCACTTGCATTGTTTCCCCTTGCAGGAGAGATCTGACATTTCCCTTCTTGCAGCAGGCACATCACGAATATTAAATATTTGCTCTTCTAGGTTGTTAAAAAGCTGGGCTCGTACACCCGCTGTTTGCTCTCCAGTTCGGTCACAATGCTGAAGACCTGGTCCAAGTAAGTTCTGAAAAGCAGCAGATTAAATTTACCACCTAATCAGGTCATCGCCCCTTGGAATGCGTATTGGAGTTGTTAGTGGCAAACTGATTCAACAAAGCAAAGGCCGGTGACCTTCAACAAAAGGGCTCGGTTGTGTTTTTCAGGGTCTTGTAAACATTTACTCACATGGGTGATGATCACAGTAATTCCAATGAGTTTTATTTAGGAGGAGTGAACTTGTTCTCATGTATAAGTATTGGCAGGAACTGTGGTGGCTCCGCATTTTGCTTCTTTACAGGTCAGGCAGCTTGTTCCGTTTGCATCCAGCCGAGTAGACGTTCCAGGTGGAGTTTTCCCCTCCCTTTGGCTCCGAAAGGATTTGTGGGATGTTGCATCTCAAGAACTGACATATGAGCTCCTGAGTTTCCCTAAAAATCCTGGTGCCCCTTAAGTTGTGTATCATGCATTAGCCACACCGTGGGAGTAAATGCCAAGGCATTTTCCTTGGGGGGGGGGTGCAGTTAAGCATCGCAACTGACTGAAATGCTTTTACCTGTGC
>NW_017729001.1:26649660-26657875 GCF_001723915.1 Gavialis gangeticus
TGTGTATCGTGCATTAGCCACACCGTGGGAGTAAATGCCAAGGCATTTTCCTTGGGGGGGTGCAGTTAAGCATCGCAACTGACTGAAATGCTTTTACCTGTGCAATACGGGGATTGCCTATCTGGGTCAGACTGAAGATCCAGCCCCCAATGCCCTGTCTCTTGGTGGGCATTATCACATGGTTGAGGTGCCACAATCCTGTTAGGCAAACGGCAGATTACCTGATCCCTGTGTTAGATACTGTCCTGAGCTCTAAGGCTGCTGTGATTGCAGGAGCCTGGTGGATTTGTCTCATTCACTTTGTTCTTTAATAGTGCCTTGCGCAAGTTCAGTCCCCCAGGGCCAGTCAGTGCGAACTGTTTTGGGTGTGAGTTCCTTTCGCTACAGGTATAATTATTATAATTGACAAACAGGCAAGTGTAGGACCTGAAACTGCTTCCATTTGGCTTACTGGAACCGATTGAATTTCAAGCAGATGGTGGCCTTTTCCCTTGGGGGCTGTCTCTTGCATCTACAGTTGGCCTCATAAGAATATTACTAGGAAACGCTTTCCAAATGCTACCCCAAAAGCTTTCAGGGAGCTGCATCTGTCACCCTGCTGGATGGATTGCATTGGATCTTTATTTTGGAATCTCTGCAGGCTTCAACCCCGGACAGAAGCTCTCCTGCAGGCTCTTGTGTCCGAAAATGCAGACTGCCGGGATGCCTTGCTGGCTGCCTGGAAGAAAAATCCCAAGTGTAAGTGTCTGATGTGCTGGGGTGTGGCAATTGAGCTCTTTAAATGAAGGCTGCCAGGCAGTTTGACAGAGTGAATTTGAAACTTTCAAGGACCAGACGGGCCTGAAAACACTGTTGGTTTGGGTGTTTCCATGAGACTGGCTGAGAGGAGCCCTGAAAGCTGGCATCTTTGTTACCTGGAGGAATACACTAACTTGCAAACATCCTTAAGTAAAGCAGCTTTATTTGATAGGATTTTAGAATAATGCATTATCCTCTTTTTTTTTCCCCCCAGTTAAAAGCTGTAAGGGTTAGCAGAGCATTCGCCCAGAGGCAGATTGTCTATTTTGCTCTGTATTAGATCCATGGCTGTGCCTTTCTTAGGGAGTCCTGTATTGCCCTAATGACTCTTTTCTTGTGTGTGTGTGCGCGCGCACGTGTGCGTAACTGTCCCATTGGACCTAGTTGGGACTTAGTGTCTCCTTACCCAATCGCTTTCTGATGGTGTTTCCTACTTAACCAATTTGTCATGACAGTTCAACAGTTCCTTATCTTGGGCCGTGCCCCTAAGGGTTTGAGTAACATCCTCTGACTTATCTTTGCCTTGCAGAATGTGCACAGAACCATAAAGATTTAAAAAGGCCTTGCGCATGGAGATGCCATTCCTGCAAGCTGGAAATTTAGCTACGCTGCTTGTTGCGAACACCCAGTTACAATGGGAGTCCCACTGGCTTAGCATCCCTGCCCTCTCCAAACAACTCCAAGTGCTTGCATAAGCTTCCCAGAGGACATTTAAGAACACCTCCATTCAACACCTGAACCATCAGTTGCCCAACAGTGAGAAATCAGTAGGCCCCATAATGTTTTGAAAACACTTTCTTTTGTAATTTTGCCCAAAGTAGAGTTTGGCTTTGTGAAAGATGAGTAGGATTTGTAGGCAGGGGGAATATCCTGTGCTAAGGATGTTTATTTTTAACAGCATCAGATATGCAGAATTGTATGTACCAGGTGCAACCAGGAGCAAGAATTAAGTCCTGGTGGGATTCCCACTATTCACTTGCATAAAACTTGCCTACTTGTTAGTGCATTTACATTTTGAGAAGGTGTGCAACATACTAATCTTCGTAACACTCCTGTGCCTAAGGGTTTCCCGTCTTTTTACTAGTAGGGAAATTGAGTAGAGGACCAGAGGTTCCTGTTTGCCAGTCTTTTGCACGGGCCCTACGTTCCTGTTCGTTCATAGGACCTAAATCTACAAATACTCATGCTTCCCGAGAAGCAGCCGGTATCTCCATCCAAGTCAGCGCACTACACACATGCGTCGGCATCTTCTCTCAGGCTCCAAGGAGCTAATTGAGAGGGACACACCGACACCTTCAGTTGTACCTTTCCTGAGTGGAAAACATTCTCTATCTCTGAACTTTTAATACCGAACAAAAGCAAAGGAGTCTCCCATTTGGTGTTGTGCGCGAGGACAAAGTGTGCTGAAGGAACCAAAAAAAAGCCAGCTTGCACCCAGTGGAAAAGAAAGCTTTGTAGTCCCTAGAAAGCGTGTTGGAACTGAGCCTGCCTCTTCCTCCCAGTGGAGCCTTTTTCCCCAGTTAGCCGTCTCTGCCTTCCAGTAACTCGCCTTTCTGTTTCAGATTTGCTATCTGCATATTGCCAGTGGATCCCAGAAGTTATGCATGATGAAGTAGCCAAGAACTGGCCCCCTGTCGCACAGTGAATTGTCAGGATTTCTCTTCCGCAGACGTCATCCCTCTCCCATATCTGTTGAGAACTGGCTTTCGCTAGGAGGAGTGAAGGAAAAGAAATCTCTCTGCTTAAAAAAAATGGTTTCTTAATGAGGGACAAGTGAACTGTTTGTTTTCACAAAATGATACTTGTCTTTACCTACTTTTGTTAAAAACTCTCTTTTTCAAAAATCTTTCCAGTTGTTTGGATGGAGTGTTTAGTAATATTTATTACCTTTCTGGATAATTGTATCCATTGTATTTAATAGATGTTTTTTTTTCCAGAAAAGCTTCTCTTAGACTACATTAGTCACATGGATGTAGAGTTCTTGTTCTGGGCAAGAAAAATGTTTTCTGTGCTACTGTGAGGATGTTGTAATGAAAACCCACAGTGTTCCCAGGCATCCCGTACATGTGACTGCAGGTCAAGACTCACATGAACACGCAGCTTCTTCATGTTCCCAGTACTGCGTTCACTGTGGGAATTTGCTCTGGGATCCGAGTGCCTAGAAACTCCTTCCTTCCTTTCATTTTTGCCCCTTCTTGCCTCATCTGTTTCTTCATCTTTTTTTCCGCCCCCCCGTGACTGGCTGCTGTAATGTGTTGCAAGATGTTTGCCCTTTCCCAGAGGAGAACAAAATCCTTGCGTCTTCTGTGACATGCCTGGGTTGCGTATTGCTGCTGTGGGCGAAGACGTCCACGACTGCTCTGGGAGCTGCTGCTCTCCCATTTGACACAATGGGACCTTGCCAATAATCCCACTGGTGCTCTTCCTGTTTTTTGGGGGGTGTATGCAATAGTTCACTGGAATTTTCTGCAGTGAGAAACTGTCTTTGAAAAGTAATGCTGGCAGGAAAAGGCGTGGGCTAAGATAAGCCTATTCTTATAATCTAATCTTTAAAAAAAAAAAAAAAGATTGACATTCCTAAAACCTTGCAAAAAGTTGCCCTGATTTCCTTGCCTAGGCAAGTAAAGATCCCACATTAAACTAGAGATGTATTTAAATGTAAGAAAGCTGATGCTACTTGTTTAGGGATCTCTGTTCAGTTATGTATCCTTACAGGCAATACGGCGCTACAGGGGATAAAAGGAGGGGTTTTTTGGTCTTGGGATCCATGGACACAAAACTTACGAGCAAAATAGTTGCTGAAAAGTATTTTAAACATTGTAAAAAATGTAAAATATGTTTATATTGTGGAAGGTGATTTTGTGAAATAAACTTACAATTCTATATGCAACGGCCCGGTTTGAGTTCTGCACAAGTTGGCAAAGTGCTGTGCCAAGTTCTTGTAAGGCAAGAAAAATATGAAGTCTTACTGAGTCAACGAAACACTTCCTCAGTATTGCCAAACTCAGTTGAATTGGCTGAAATATATGTTTTCTATCCTTCCAGTTCCTTTCATCAGAAACCTTTACACTGAATTGCAGCTTTAGTTATACAGTCTGTACATTTTTTTTCCCCCCTACAGTTTTTATGAAAGGGGAAAACCTTGCCTGGAAAAGAGGGAAGAACAGCTTGTCTGGGTTTTTTTATTATTTATTTCCTGGGATAAGTTGGCAAGTAAAGTGTCAGGTGATATCTCGCATGTAATCTTCCATGCCATACCTGCTATCAAGCTGGTGTTTGAGTAACACTAAAAATCAGGAAACTTGCTAAGCCCAGTCACCTCAGAAACACTGGATGTCACTTGTGCAGAGTATATGCTGAAGGGACCATATTCAATGAGATGGCTATAACAGAGCTCAGTGCTTTACAGCTAATCCCCAAGCAGCTCTCTTAATCCTGGGTGCGCAGCTGTGGTCTGCGGGTGCCGTGCTGGCATTGTGTGGTGCTGCTCAGCAAATCCATGTGTGATTAATCCTTGAACGGACCACTGGACAGAGGAGCTGGAGCCTTAGCGCAGGAGCGTTACGCCCAGGAAGCTAACCTGTGGCAAGTGCCTGCCCTTCCCTTTCCAGTCCCCTACACTGGCAGTTCTTGCTACTACATTCGTGCTGGCTGCTGGCGTTAGATCCGTCAGCAAATCTTGGAAACGGGAGATGATGAGCAGCTCGTACTCTCGTGAAAAGCTCCAGGGTCAGGCCTAGTGCTGGACACCCCAAGAACTTGATTTCCCCCTAATAGGGCACATTTACATGCGCACCTTTACTGTGCAGTAACCGAAATTACTGCACAGTGGGGGGGGGTGTCTACAGGAGCACACCTGTACCGTGCAGTGAATATGGTAATTTATGCCCACTTGAGTGTAAGCTTGATACCTGCATCGTTCAGGTATCAAATTTACACCTGTTGGGGACTCTAACCCAGACTTCCCAGGTCCGTTGTCTGACTGCAAGAGACAGGCAACACCAGCGAGGTCTTATCTCAAAGCTCTTTATTGAAGCGTGCACACAACAACAAAGAGCAGCCCATCTCCTCCAAGAACCAGCCCCCCCACCTTAATAGTAAGTAAGTTTATATAGACAGTTTCGCATCACAGATTCTACGCTTAATTGACTCAACCCCCACGGTTAGTTAGAAACTTCTAGTGTGCATGCCTAGCTACACAATAAGAGGCTTTGAGCAGTTCTTACGCATAAGCATCTTCCTTATCATCAAGCATGCAACTTTTCTTTTCAGCACTGTTACTTATGCTAGTGAGTTCAAGGTTTGTACCATCCCTGTTCATTAGCTCACATTCCAGTTGTCATACTGCATACAGAGACCTCATGATTCTCCTGTTTGTGGCCTCTCAGCAGTATTTTTCCATTTCAAATCTATATGGTGGTTTACTAGCACACAGGCAGCGAGCTCAGCCCATCTTGTGGGCCTTTGGACCCGCTTTCAAACATCCTATCTACCAATCTCCCCTTTGTCCCTAGAGGACCTGAAGAGGGGACTTTTGGGACACATCTCCAGTCATGTATCTAGGGTTTGTTACATGATAGTGCCTTTTAACTTTGGACGCTTTTTTACATAGTTGAGTGCTTACACAGCATCCACACCTTATGATTGCATAAAGCAACAAAAGTTCACAAATAATAACAACAGCATTTTTAAGCAAATTATGTAGTCGCTCACTTATATTAGGCAACTAACTGAATAAATCACTCTACCAAGAGTTCTAGCTCGGTCCATGATCCTTTGCAATCTCTTTAAGGTGCTTTGCTTTTTTCTAGGTGGCATTATAAACATTAGGAATATATACGCAACATTCTTGTCTTCTTAAGGCCCATGTTCCTCTTTGCGCGGTTAGCAAGATGTCTAGGGCCATTCTGTTTTGAAGAACTATTTGCCTTGGTTGCTTTTGCTCAGTAGCTAGATCTATGAGGGCCTCAGCAGTGGTATTAGCCATCATTTCTAACACTCCCTGTATTCTCATCACACCCTCTCCTATGCAGTAAGTGGCCCCTCTGCAAGCAAAAAAGGGCGGCACAAGTTCCAGTCCAATCATTAAGCGCTTTCTAAGTAAGGGGTCGAGACCGGTTAACATCTTTGGCGTCTTGCATGTTTCTTAAACGTCCAGAAGGAAGGTGGTCTCGATACAATACAGGAGGTTTCAACCATGCCAGATAGCATGACCCACTCCAGGAGACAGGCAGGTTTAAATAAGTCTTCTTTTCACATACTTAATATACTCCGAACAAGGGAGGTTTAGTAGACGAATTTGCACGGTGGGACACTATTGACCTGTTAGTCTCTGGGTACCAACCGGTCCAGGCAGGGAGTTTTTCAAAGCTAGGAAGGGTGGAATGATCAGAACCGGGGCAGACTGTGCGCCGCCCTTCTGAACTATTAGCTGCAGCGCAATGGATCTTTGTGCAGTTTATAGCCCATGTTTCTACATTTCCGGGATCGCTATTATCATGTAAATACCAAACTTCCCCATTAACAGGGCAATGGCTCTCACCAGGATGGTTATACCAATATGACTTAGCCCTTTTTTGACTATCTTCCAAAGATATCCTTGGTCCTCTCATGCTCCCAAGACGGGTCTCTTTAAAAAAGGCTTTACACTCACTGATTCTCAATGACACTTTTCCGATCTTTAAAAAGCACCATTCACCAGGTCTTTTCCACACCGTGAGGTACTTGCTAACCTGGATTCCAGCATCAGCCCAGGTTATATTATGGTTACCTGTGGGGTCCTTTCAAGATGGGGTCCAGGTCATGTTCATGGGGCTAAGGGGAATGGGAATCATGGGGAGACCGCTCTGGCTATCTACTGGCGTTAAGGAACATACCCAACACGAGGTATTGCTCAGAGCTGGCATACGGGCTTTCATCTCATGAGCAAAGCGAATAAAGGCATTATATTTGTATTCCTTAGTTATTCTAACTACTAAAAAAGTAAAGCAATAAACAGATGAGTCCATTGACTCCCCAGGCAACTTTTCATGGCCATCCTTTGGGGAATGGGCACCAGTTTAGGTTTTCTTGAGCCTGAACTTTAGGCCGCCCAAAGCAGTAGCAGACACGAAGGTCATCTGCTTCTGGTTCACCCGGTTCGCGGTGGGGTGAACACGCGTGGCTCCCTTGAAGTCCGACTCTGTCTGCTTCTGGGGAACCTTTTACCAGGTCGGGTTCCCTCGCGAGGTTCCTTTTGACTCTGGTATGATGAACCTAAGTGGGAAGTTCCTTGACTCGAATAGCAGTGGGGCTCACCAGGATGGTCTCGAACGGTCCTAGCCACTGAGGCTGAAGTGGGGTCTTTCGGTAAGTTTTGATCCACACCGGGTCACCTGGCAAAACAGAATGAACAGCTTCCCACAACGGGAAAGATTGAGACTGCGCTGAGTACTGTTGTCACGTTGCTAAATGCTGCTGCAAGGCTTTTACATAAGCCTCTGTTTCACAAGTCAGATCAGTGTCACTAGGTATTGAAATCAAAGAAGTAAAGGAAGGGGGTACATGTCCAAAAAGTATCTCAAAGGGCGCTAACCTAGTCCTAGAGTTCGGAGTGGTCCGAACAATGTACAAAGCCAAAGGAAGAACTTGAGTCCATTTTATCCTGAGTTCCTTACACAGCCTAGTTAGGGTGGCTTTTAGAGTTTCGCTCTCAAACATCCTATCTATCACACCCAATTAGTTACTGTGTAGTAACACGTGTGGATGCCTTACTGCGCAGTAACACTGTGTGTGTGTGTGTGTGTGTGCGCGCGCGCAGGCGGACTGACTTGGGTCTGGCTTTAATTCAAAGTAAGTAGGGTGGCCATCAGAGGACGGTCCAATTGTCCAATATTGATACAAACCCCGATGCCTTTATGCCCTCTGTTTTTTTTCTTGAAAACAATATTCTCTCGAAGAGAAAAATGGAGGACATAAAGGCGTCGGGTTTCGTATCGATAGAGGCCAGAGGAGCAGAAAACTGCGATGGCCGCCTTAGTCCCAAGTCAGTCCACCCACAGTGTTAATGCGCTTGAACTCCTGCACGGGGAGACAGTGGCTTATTCCTGCTTGCTGCACAATCATTTACCGTGCCGTAAATTTAAGCCAGCGTAAATGCACGTCTGCTAACTTCATCTGTGTTCAGCTGCCCTTGGCCCAGAGGAGTTTGGAAACCTAGGAGCCTGAGCGGGGCCTTATTTTCACGCGGGCAATGCACCGTAGCCGTCTTAACCCTGCGCAGAACAGGTTCCTTCCGGTACTCGCAGGGGGACGGTGCTTTTTGGCACTGCTCTCCCTGGGGGCCGCAGCACAGCCCTTGGAGGGGCAAGGCCGGGTGTGAGCATTTGGTGCAGTGCTTTTGCATTAGGAAAGGGGAGGTTGGGAGCTGCTGGAGCCT
>NW_017729001.1:26662875-26663129 GCF_001723915.1 Gavialis gangeticus
TGGCACCGCTCTCCCTGGGGGCCGCAGCGCAGCCCTTG
The DNA here is from genome assembly GCF_001723915.1 of Gavialis gangeticus. NCBI lineage: Eukaryota > Metazoa > Chordata > Crocodylia > Gavialidae > Gavialis > Gavialis gangeticus. Next base: position 26,662,914 of record NW_017729001.1, read on the forward strand.
GAGGGGCAAGGCCGGGTGTGAGCATTTGGTGCAGTGCTTTTGCATTAGGAAAGGGGAGGCTGGGAGCTGCTGGAGCCTAGCCACTGTGCCCATCCCTGGGCGCAAGCAGCTTTTAACTAAAAGCAGCAACTCCCGGCAGGGGGAAGGGCTGGGAGCAGAAGCCTGGCCTTAAATCAAAAAAAGGGGAAATAAAAAATTAAAAAAAAAAAAAAAAAA
>NW_017729001.1:26668129-26671506 GCF_001723915.1 Gavialis gangeticus
CGGGGATTGAACCCGGGGCCTCATACATGCAAAGCATGCGCTCTACCACTGAGCTACATCCCCTGGCTGCCGGCAGCACGGCAAAGCGCCGGGACATGGCCATGCCGAGCTCGGCCCGGGAGCAGGGGGAGTTATTTGCTTCTCCCTGGTAGGAGCCGAGCCTGCCTCCCCGCCGCACCGTGCGGCTGGTGCATGCGCTGCCAGCCTGCTCCTTGCACCCTTCACCTGCCCGCCTGCCGGGGCACCCACGGGGCACGGGCTGGCGGCAGCGGTAGCAGTGCCGGGAGGAGAGGTGCCGGGAGCAAGCGGTGCCCGCTGGCAAAGAGCCGCCCCGGGGCAGCGCCGCCAGGCACGTCCTCGTTAGTATAGTGGTAAGTATCCCCGCCTGTCACGCGGGAGACCGGGGTTCGATTCCCCGACGGGGAGGCTGCTCGATATTTTTTTTCCCCCCCCTCTTTGCATGGGGCAGGAGGAGAGCTCAGCTCTTCCTTGCAAGCTGCAGCCCCTTGGACCTAGATTTATTTTAGGACCCCTTGTGTAGTTCTTCCAGGGGCGCATCTGCCTTGCAGCAAGCAAGCACAGCGGGCGTGCACGGCCTGTCTGCATAACCGTAACTCGCAGGCTGGAAAACCCGTGCCCACCGCAGCTCTCGCACTCTGCGGCTGGACGCGACACCATGCGAGGATCCCCTGGGCGATCTCTGCGGAGCCCTCCCTGGTGCCAAGGGCGCCCGAGACACGCAGCAGCAAAGCAGGATGGGGCAGGGTGTGGGCCTTGAGGGAGCACAGGCTTGCTATGGCGATCCCAGCAGCACCTCTCCTTGCTGGCATGCAGTCAGCCTCTCCTCTTCATGGCGAGAAAGAAAAGCAGCATGTGAGGCCACAAAGCGCCAGCGCTGGAGGCAGCCGTGTTTGAAGCTGCAGGCTGCAGGGTCCACGGTGCGTGCGTGGGCAGAGCCCGAGGCCCGAGGGGCCTTGCAGGCCACATCCGGGACATCTCTGCAGCTAAAACCAGTGATAGAAACCGCCGCGCGGCTTTGCTTCCTGTTCAGCACTTCCTCCTTTCTAAACGGCTTTCAGGTGTCACAAAGCCGCTGGGCCTGGAGGCTTCAACGGCCACCGTTTGTGGTCGGTTGAGCCCACGCTGACACGAATACATCCAGTGTTTCCTGCAAGGGTAGGGAAAGAGGCTGTTGTGATGCTGCAACCATGTGAGACCAGCTGCAGTGGTTTGAAGGAGACACGGGGTACATCGACACGTTCGTTAAGGCGCAGTAGTTACCGCGCATTTACTTCCCTTTTTGCTTAACGAAGTACTGACTAAATGCCAGTAACTACTGTGCAGTAGCACTGGCGAACGCCTTTCTTGTGACACTATTGCACAGGAGTCTGATGATACTGTGCGGCAGCGCATTCGCGCTGCTTGTGCTGTGATGCGCTGTCGCGCTCCTTAAATGTCGCGTGTAGACGCGCCCACGGTCTCGCCTTCCCAAGCTCTTACGTGTTAGAGACGTCGCGCCTGCGCCTGGGCGGTACAGCACAGCTGGAAGCCTCTTGGATGGAGAAACCTCTCCCCCAAAAGCAGAGAAGCCGTCGTCGCAGGGAAATTGCGTTGCTGTCAGCCGATTACTGAGCCCTGATTTAACTTTTCGGCCTTCTCATTAGTGGGACTGATTAGAAGAGCACGCAGGAGTGCATTGCGACTTATTAAAATGCCAAACTCTGCTGGCTCCTCAAGATTGCCCTGCAGATATAACAAGGGGAAAGACTCCAGAGGTCGTTATTTATTCAGATGAAGAGCTGGTTCCCCCAGTAAAGTCACCGAGGGAAGAAGAAAAAATCACCGGTGCTCAGTAATGCTCGGTGAGCTAACTCTGCAGATGTGTGCGTGGCCTTGACTTTGCACTCGAACGCTTTCCGTGTCTGCGGACCCGCTGGCAAGGGCGGGGAAGTTCAGCCAGCGCTTTCTGCTTTTCTTTTCTGAATTGGACCCCCAAGCACACAATTAAACAAGTGTGTAGGTTTGTGCAGGAGCAAGGCTATGGCTTTTAGAGTCAAGCTCTAGGAGGGGAATGGCTTACAACCAGCTTGTACTAGACAGTGGAGGGCGGACCCGTGTGCAGGGATGGGCTCCCGGACAGGAATGGGGCCCAAAAATGGTCATTTTTTCCCGTTGTCTGATTATTATTATCCTTCTCTCTGGCGAAGAGAGGGCCGATACTAAAAGTTAGCTCGGGGCCAGGAGTGGAGGTCCGGTATTGACGGAGCAGCTCTTAGCCACTTTCCCTGCGTTTCCTATTGCTCTCTTGACTTCACGATGACTTTTGCCATTGAAGTAGTTCTACAAAACAGGACAACCCCCCCCGGCCGTGTTTAACTATGGGGTCTACCCCAGCCCTGCTCCACCTAGACTGAGCCGGGAACCCCCACACCAGCTTGCAAGGGGTCCAAACTCGCCCGAATGGCTTGATTTCCCCTGTACTGGATGGGGAAACAATGCCCAGAATCAGCTCTGGAGCAGGGGAGTCAGGGGCCAGGCTCTGGGCCACACTTGAAATGCTGGAGGCTGCAAGGGAGAGAGGAAGAGTGGGGAAAGCCAGGTCAGACCCGGTTTAAGCTGCTTTCAGCCTCCACTCGGGCTGTGCGGCGCAGGGTGCTGCATGGCAGTCCTGGGAGTCTAAAGCAAGCGGCTTGCACACCCTTGAGCTGGCACGAAGGGTCGTAGAGGGCATGCACTGCACTGCAGAGGCATGCACCGCTCCCGGGATGCCCCCCCCGGTCGCTCCTGGGCCGGAGAGGGAAGGCAAGGTGCAGTCGCCAGCCCTGGGCTGCTGCGGCGGCAAGAAAGCAGAAGCGAAACGCAGGGGTGCGTGCACCACACAGTCGTATGTGCGCTCTGCAGGCAACTTGTATCTGTGCCGAAATAGCTCAGTTGGGAGAGCGTTAGACTGAAGATCTAAAGGTCCCTGGTTCGATCCCGGGTTTCGGCAGAGCTTTTGTGGCTCCAGACGTGCAATTTGCAGCTAGGTGCTTGGCAGAAGGATCCCCCGGTGCATTTTGTTCCCGTGCCATGCTTGCACCCAGCCTGGCTCTGAAAGCGGATTCCGGCGGGCTCAGTAGGCAGCTCCTCGTTAGTATAGTGGTAAGTATCCCCGCCTGTCACGCGGGAGACCGGGGTTCGATTCCCCGACGGGGAGAGCGCCTGCATTTTTCCTCCCCCCAACATTTCTGGGTGTGCAGTTGAGCGCTTGCTTTTTTTTTTCTGCAAGTATCAAAACCCAGCGCCCCGCTAAGACTGGTGCATTCATCCGGTGCTTTTTAAGAGCCACCTCCTTGTGCAAAAAAAAAAAAAGAAAAAAAAAAGGAATTTGGCCTGGG
>NW_017729001.1:26671607-26676656 GCF_001723915.1 Gavialis gangeticus
ATTTGGCCTGGGAGCCGCCCCGCCGCCAGCGCAGCCAGATCTCTGCGGCCCGGGCAGCGCTGGAGGCAAGCGGGGATGTAGCTCAGTGGTAGAGCGCATGCTTTGCATGTATGAGGCCCCGGGTTCAATCCCCGGCATCTCCACTTTTGTCTCCTCTCTCTTTTCCCTGGATGCACCAACATCCTCGATGTTAATGTGCGCGGCGGAGGCGGCGACTGCTCTTCTTAAAGAAGATCCGGTGCAGGAAAAGCCTCGTGGAGGCTGCAGTCACAGAAGGGATCGAAACTCGTGGCAGAGGCAGGATCTTTTATTAGATATTTGCAACCCCCCCACCCCAAAACAGGCTTGATTTGCAAGGCTGCCACACAGAAGGCTGTTGCCTGGAGGACAGCCGTGTCCCATCTGACACGAGGTGCTGCGGTTACTCTGCATTGCACCCAGCCCCAAGTTCCTACTTGTTTTGCAAATAAACCTGGAAAGAAGATCCCTAAAGAAGGTCCCGGACACAAGGGGATTTACTAAACCCGGAAAGAAGATCCCTGCCCTGAGGGGGGATTACTGCAGCTATTTTGGGCCGTGACGGGGGTGATAGGGCCTGGGAGCCGGGCTCTGCAGTGCGAGGGGCTGTGCACGGACCGGCGCGCTCCTCTTGCACACTATTGCAACCCCGTGAAGCCCTGAGTCGATGCCCGCAGCTGGCGCGGCCCCACACATCGATCACCCGCACAGCCATTACACTCTGCACAAGGCACCGGGGGCACCGAGTCTTTCACCCCCGGGTAACTTCCTTGCCCTCCCCTTAACTGCCCCAGAAGCAGCCTTGGAAAGGCCAGTTTCACAACTGCTCTGGCTGTCAAGGCTTTTCGTAGCAGCCTTGAAGCCGTGATCAGCCTTGGGAGACGGTTTTGGAGATGCCACTGCCACGGCCCTGACTCGGTGAGCGCTGTTTGCGCTCAGTCTGGACGTGCACGCTCGGGGAAGGGCAGAGCCTTGTTTCAGGCCCCAGGCGATGCCCGTCCACGGGGTGCCCCGCACAAGCGAGAGGCAGGAGACGACGAGGGAGTGTGACAGGTCTCGTCCCTAACGTCTCGGGATCGCAGCAAAGGAGAGAGGGATTTGTGAGCATGCTACCGAGGGAAACAGCGAGGTGCCTCTGCGGGCGTTTAAGGGGAGCACAGCCTAGCTCAGGAAAGCCTTCCCATCCAGCAGAGCATTTCAAACCATGCTGGAGAGGCCTGTGTGTGCAGGACTCAGGCCAGAGGCTGGAATTTGCCCCCGCTGGTGTGGGCCAGGCCATTTACACAGACGAACAACACAGATGCAGGGTGTAAAACTTAGCTAAGTTTCCAATCTGCCTGTGCCCCAAAGCTTGCAAATCAAGCCTTTTTTTTCCAAATATCGAAACTTTCCTATTCATGCAGCTTGCTGTGTGATTTGTAGATGGGTTATTTTTAAATCAAACAGCGATAGGCTCACCACCACCCTTCACTTCCACGCTGGCCGACACTCTGTAGACTGGAGCTGCTATCCACGTCCAGTGACGAGGAGCGCCCACAATGCGGCCCCCTGCCTTGCAATCCCAGCCCTAGTTCGATCCAAAACCGAGGGACCTTTGCTTCGGCGACCAGCTGGAAGTTTGGCTGCTTTGAAGTATAATGCAGAGTAAGTTGTAATAAGAGCAGAGCACTTTGAGACCAGGGAAGTCCCCGTGGCTCTGTAAAGTCGGCGTGCATTGTTTGCACACAGCGATCAGCTTTGCTCGGGCCAACCTGCCAGCTGTTGCTGGGCCTTGGCTCTGCGGCCCTCTGTTATCTGCGGCCCTGCTTAGGCAGCTGCTTCCTTTGTGGGCTGCCAGGGAAGGGTTTGGGATGCATGCTGTCCTCCGAGCAGCCCCAGCGCCGCCTGGCCTGGTGCTCATTCGGGCTGGCAGCTCCGCCTGGAGGATTTCATAGGTTGCACAGACGTTAGGGCTGGAAGGGACCTTGTGAGATCAGCAGATCCAGCCCCTGCCCAAGGGGCAGGAAGTCAGCTGGGGCCCAAGGATCCCAGCAAGATCAGCATCCAAGTGTTTCTTGACGGTGTCGGGAGTAGGTGCTCTCACCGCCGGGGGGGGGAGTCTCCTCCAGACTCTGGACACTCGGAGGGTAAAGAAATGTTTCCGTGTGTCCTGTCTAAAATGCTCCTCCAGCGCTTTGTGACCCCCCGCCTCGTCTTCCCTCGGGGTGCCCTGGGGAGCAGGCGGCCTCCCTCATCCTGATGCTTCCCGACGCTTCCATAGTAACCTGGGGCCAAGTCCAGCCAGCTCCTTCAGCCCCAGCAAAGGGATCTCCTGGGATCCTTTGGCTCTCAGAGGAATCTGCGACCCATCCGCTCTGACAGACGGATCGTCTGTGATCCTTTGGCTCCAACAAAGGAACCCAGCTGGGTCCTTTGGCTCGAACAGGGGATCTAATAAAGGAATAAAGTGGGGTCCTTTGGCTCCAACAAAGGGATCCAGTGGGGTCCTTTGCATTTAAATGGCAACTGTTTGGATCTAATACAAGAATGTAGGGGGGCCACTCAGCTGTAACAGGGATCTACCTGGGATTTCTCTGGATCTAACCAAAGGACCCACTGCGCTGTGATCCTTTGGCTGTAACAAAGGAATTTGTGAGTCACTGGCTCTGGCAGAGGGATCTGCTGCGAACCTTTGTTCCCAGCAGAAGAATCTAGCTGGCTCCTTTGGCTTTGACCAGGATCCTTTGGCTCGATCTAGCGGGGACCCTTGGGATCTGGCGAGCTCTGACAAAGCGATCGCCTGGTGCCCACCGGGAGGGGGCGGGGCACTCCCACCCACCCGCCAGCAATGGGTTCGGGTCTGCCCGTATCCTTCCGCGCGCGCCGCGCCGCGCCGCGCCGCGCCCCGCCCCGCCCCCTCCACTAGCGTCGGAGTAGCGTCTAGATAGTCCCGGCGGAGGGATCTCGGAGGAGGCGGTTCTATAAAAGGTACGGCCGTGTCGTATATCGCATTCAGTTCCGCTTGGGCGCCGTCTTGGTAGGGGCTAGGCAGCTGTGTTCGCGGTAAGCACCGGGGGGAGGGGCCGGGCCGGGCCGGGCCGGGGAAAGCCAGGATGGCGAAACGGGGTGGTGGGGACCGGGGGAGCCGCGATGAGGCGGTGTCGGTAGCGGTGGCGGCGCTGTGGTGTCTGGAAGGCCTGAGGCATAGCCGTGAGCGCACCAAGATGGCGGCCGGTGGGACTGGGGCTGCTGCGCTGGCCCCTCCCCCTAGGGTGACGCGGGCGCCTAGTGGCTGTGATGTCGCTACGAGGGGCGGAGCGGCCTGAGCCCGCGGCCCCATCCGGCCCTGCGCTGGTCTCCCGCGCTCCGGGGTCATGGGTAGGGGGAAGGCGCCGTGAAAACGTGCAGGGGTGCTAAAGAGTGTCCTTGTGTCTCGTCTTCCGCAGGTAAAGATGCAGATCTTTGTAAAGACCCTGACGGGCAAGACCATCACCCTCGAGGTGGAGCCCAGTGACACCATTGAGAACGTGAAGGCCAAGATCCAAAACAAAACCCCCCTCCCCCCCCACCCCCCGACGCTCATCTTTGCTGGCAAGCAGCTGGAAGATGGCCGCACCCTGTCTGACTACAACATCCAGAAGGAGTCCACCCTGCATCTGGTGCTGCGCCTGAGGGGTGGTAACTGAACTAGCTATATTCTGCTGGCATCCATGTGATAATTTCACTGCACTTCATCCCAATAAAGCTGTTGCATTCACTAAGTTGATGTCTCTTTAAATTACACTAGTAAGCAAATGCTTAGCTGTAGTTCATATTCATCTAGTGTGGCAAACGTTATAGCTGACAAACGGAATTGCTGTCCGTCTTAGTATGTTACCTTTGCTGCAAGGGCTGTGCATGTTGAATAGGTGATTAAGGTCTAAAATGTCAAGTTTCCCTTAATTCTTGTTTGTATGCAAACCTGGCATTAGACTAATCTTAATTAAGCTTTAACATTAAGCTTTATACTGCTCTAGTAGCCAGTTCCTAGTTAAGGTAAATTAATAGCTTAGACAAACCCCAGAGAAAATGAGTGACTAATGGATGGAAGATGCAATGTATGTGGATTAGTGGCCAGATAATAGTTTCTGTGGGCTGATGAGTTGAAAGTATTTGAGGACTTCAATATCAATATCTTCATGGGAGATGGAAGGCAAAAAAATTAAGATTCCCTGTAAACTTGTTCATGCAGCAGTACAAAATAACTGCAATACATCTGCTTAAGAGATCTCTATGGGGGAATAAATTGTGGAACACTACAGGTATTCTAAAAGTTTAGCGTAAACATGCGTCACCTTTTAAGACTTCTCAGGCAAATTAAGCTGCTTTTGAGCTGAAGGCTCGTGGGTGTTTGTATGGCAACACTACTTCCTGCCAGAGTTTTTGCACATGCTTTCTATTTAAGCGACTTCCAGATTTGCTGTATAGCACTTGTGATCACAACTAAAGAATTCCATAAACAGCATGATACTATGGCTGGGTTATCTGAAACAAGTAATTCAGATAGCATTTCTGATTACCTTTATGTACTAAAGACAAGGTTAGCATGATATAATTAGAACAGTAGGCTAATACAGATCAAGTCAAATCTCTTGGGGTGGCTTTTTTTTTTCCTTCCTGTTGCACTATAAGGTCTATGCTTTTAAAACTTGTCTTGTAATCAGTCAGTAAATTAACCTATTCTTACAGTTAGGATTTAATGATTCCAACTTCTCACTACCAAGGGAAGGAAGTCAAATGAACTAAATTTTAATAGAAAACTTGCTGGAATAGCTGCCAATCACAAGGGTGCACATCAGCTCTGCTACAGGAGAAACCTAGCTAGAGGGATTGGATTGGCTCAGCAGTACCAGGTAGGCATTGCAGTCTAGTGCATCACTGGGTCTCAAGTCTGTACTTGATAGACTGCACTTGAAACTGGGCAGTTTCTATATGAAAGATGAGAATCCTTGTCTGTGGGTTGTTAGTTCCAGCATCAGTCACCAGAAAGATTTTGGAAAGGGGGGGGGGGGG